>NW_022630996.1:12144601-12378236 GCF_010015895.1 Lontra canadensis
ATATATATATATATATATATATTTTTTTTTTTTTAAAGATTTTATTGGGGCACCTGGGTGGCTCAGTGGGTTGAGCCTCTGCCTTTGGCTCAGGTCATGATCTCAGGGTCCTGGGATCGAGTCCCGCATCGGGCTCTCTGCTCAGCAGGGAGCCTGCTTCCTCCTCTCTCTCTATCTGCCTGCCTCTCTGCCTACTTGTGATCTCTGTCTGTCAAATAAATAAATAAAATCTTTAAAAAAAAAAAAGATTTTATTTATTTGTCAGAGAGAGAGGGAGAGAGCACAAATAGGGTAGGCAGCAGGCAGAGGAAGAAGCAGGCTCCCCGCTGAGCAGAGAGCCTGATGAGGGGCTCAATCCCAGGACCCTGGGATCATGACCTGAGCCGAAGGCAGATGCTTAACAACTGAGCCACCCAGGCATCCCTCTCCCAAATAAATATTTTTAAAAAAATCTTTAAATTGAAGGGGAAAGAAGATAAATACAAGTTTGTTACTTCATCATATATTTGCTAGCTTTCTAAAGTCTGATGAATGCAGTAAGTAAATATTCGAAGGCAAGTGGAGGTAACATATATTGCTTTTCTAATCCAAAATACTGTCCCAACTTTACAAAGGTAGATCCCAGCTCCATCATTTGTATAACTTATTCTTTTTGATTATGTCTATCTTTCAACTACGTTGTAAGAGAGACTGCCAAGTCCAGCTTCTGTGCCTACAGGTAAGAACATCTTCTTCCATTTACTTTGAAATGAAATATATATATTCAAACCTGAGCATATGTTCTTCTCTCTCCCTCATGAAGCACTCACAGGCATACAGTGAATAACAGAATTAGAAAGAAAACATACAAACTAAGTTAATTTTAGCATCTTTTTTATAAGCAGAAAGAAATAACTGTAATTACCATCACAGGAATTAGGTGTTACAAGACTGGTATACAATTCCAATGTCTTCACAGATGCTGAATTAGTAATTATCAGAACTATGGATATTTTAAAGGTCATCTTATTATTTGTCATCACTGAAGTTAAATAGGTGAATTAATCTGCCCTATACCCAAGGTCTTCTATCAAGACTTGCTGCATTATACAAGGCTGTAAGGGTGCAAGGCCCCCAACAGTGCACTGTAGTCCCAATACCCTGTCTCCATGTTGCTTCCTAGAGGTCCCATTTTTCACTTCTGGATTCCTTTTCTACTGAGACTGCATGACATTACCTCTAGCGTTATCTGGATGGTGACTGGCACCCCCTTAAGAAACCATCTTCATAGATCTGGGATTATTGGGATCCCCTCCTTTGCTCATTTTAACTCTGCTGGCTGTTACTATATTGGCCAATGGAAGAGAATGTTTTAAATAACTCAAGCTCAACTGACAGATGCCCCCTATAAATGGGTTAAATAAGTTTTTTTAAACAGACATAGTAATGCACTACATAATGGTAATTTGACTGTGACGGAGACAGCGGATTAAAATGAAAGAGACAAGCCAACCAATCACTTTTCTTAAGGTGTGATCTGCCAATTATCTCAACCAACACAGATCCTAATATTATCATTCTAGGCCATATGTGTAATTCTCAGGCAAAAAATAAATCTTTTAACAAGTCTGTACGAGCTGTTGGCACCCATTCATGCCAGCCTGCACTAACATCTTGAGAATTTTGTCTATTCCAAAAAGTATATAATGAGGAGGGAGTCAAAGAGGTGGGAGAGAACCTAGCCATAAACGTGATTTACTTATAGGTTCAAAAAAGATGTAAAGACCCCAGCAATTCTTTTTAAATCTGCTGATAGATAATAACAAAAGTGCTGGCAGTGCTCCCCATTCGTGAGCTGAAGAAGTACGCAGAAGTCCAGAACATCTTCAATATTCACTGTGCCCATCTGTCAGCGACACAGTCACCGAGCAGAACGAGCAATTACCAAAGCCCTTTTCAGATATAATCTGTCAACCGCATCTAGTTCTCCTGCCAAAAG
This sequence comes from Lontra canadensis, assembly GCF_010015895.1. Taxonomy (NCBI): domain Eukaryota; kingdom Metazoa; phylum Chordata; class Mammalia; order Carnivora; family Mustelidae; genus Lontra; species Lontra canadensis. Next base: position 12,146,580 of record NW_022630996.1, read on the forward strand.
AAATCAGAACTGAGGAAGGCAAGAACAGACTGGCCGTATGGGACTAAGGAGGGGTTCATATGAGATGAACCCGGAGGTGAAGAAATGAAACAGGAAAATTAGAGGACTGTTAGGAGCACTCACTAGGATTTATTTGAACTGAATACTGGGCATCGAAGAAGCATGAAAGGAGAGAGACACCACTAGGATATAAACCCACTCTGCTCTACTGCACTTATTACAATTTTAAATTCAAGAAATTGATTTACTCATTCCCAGAACTGGTTCTCTCTGGACAGGGAACATACTGGATGGACCCCTCTACAGCTACCCCATTCCCAGATGCTCCCACCAAAACAGAAGTTTTAAATAAAGGACACCATTTCAATTCTTCAAAAATGTATTAAATCTTCTCAGCAGCTCAGCTACAGCAGTATTGTATGTGCTAGGGCACTAAAAAAAATTTTTTTTAAGGTGGGGAGAGCTCTTTCCAAGTTAATGCTTTACTATAAATCAGCAGCTCCCTGTCTACTCTGTGATCATACCCAGAGCCTAAATGAAATTAATGTGCCCTGAAGAAGGCAGTGTAGACAATGGGTCAGAATGGAGAGAGGTAACATTAGGTGTATGTAACCTGGTGTAAAGTGACAAAGACTTGAACAAGGGAGCTAGCTGTGAGAGTAGGAGCCACTAGAGGTCAATCCAAAAGAAAGAGGAAAAGACAAGATGTGAAAATTCTAGGGGATCTAGTTCTAGAAAGATCTAGGGGATGAAAGAAACGTGGTACCTTCAAGAGTACATGAGATGGATACATACTGACTTCCTGGGGGTCGGGACAGGGCGGGGGGGTGGTGCAGGGATATCACTTTAAAGCGTTTTTAGCTGAGAATTAAGCACATCTCTTTCTTTTCAACAAATGTGTATAATCAAATATAATTATTTGATTATTGGTGAGCACTTCACTGATATAAGTAATCTAAGAGCACACTTTCATGAATACTATTTATTCATGAATGGTACCATCTTCAGTACAATATTCCTTCCAAAAAGTTGGTTCGAACAGATCTGTCATCACCCCTGGAGATAAAGGATAATATTTTAACTCTTAAGAGGTTCCAAATCTGCACTAAACAGCATCTCTGCAGGTGTCACCTTTTCAGATGAATTTGGTGGAAAGGGCAGAGGCAAAGCTGTAATGAAAAAAAGATGAAGAAAAGGAGAGCAGCCCAGCGTGTGATCAAAGTACAACAATATTAACAAGAGTGAGGCCATTTACATTTCAGAGAAGCAATGGCGGTGCTGCCTGGGAGCTTCATTGTTCCTACACGTGAAGAAGAGACACAGGCTAGAGGCAGAAATCGAGGGTGGCAGGTCAGCAGCCCTTTAAACAAACTGACTGACTGGGCATGCATACAATGCCCGGACCTTAACTGTTCTTCAGAAAAAATTCCCACCATACTTATATGAAAGTCACCACAATCAGCAAAATACTTTTTATTCAGTATCTAGTAAGTGAGAGGTCGAACGAGGTAATTTTAAAATATGTCTACTCTCAAGAAGCTTACAATCTGGTTTAAAAGCTTATAATCTAGATTCATTCTAATTCCTCCCTAAATACCTAAAGAAGCATGTGTGTGTGTGTGTGTGTGTGTGTGTGTGTGTGTATTTAAATGATACTTATGTATATAGATTTTACATATGTATACATTGTGTGCATAATCATATGTATGACTGTATAGAATTACATATGTGTACACACACGCGCGTGTGCACCTACCTCTGGTTCCATTCAAAAGCCAGAGCTACTTCTATATATTATACACTTTCCACTCATTCCTGTCAGATATTGGTTATAAATAATAATGTTTAATTACCTAAACTATTAGTAAGAACAGCAACTTGTTAGAAATCTTACCTAATAACCAATGATACTAAGAAATACCTTGAAACACAAGATGTTTTATATATGCTAAATAATAACTGGAAAAAATTATAACATAACCAAAAGTACTTTAAATTTTTACAAGGGTGTACAATCTCTCTTCACAAAGGAAATAACATCCCCAACATCTTTACTTTGTGCTTAACAAAGGAACATGCAATCCTTATAGCCTGCGTCAAAACTCCAGGTTGGCAATTAAAGGCTCTAAGTCCATGAGTTCTACATGACTGTGTACTTTGGGGTGCGTCACCACGAGCTTCCTGGGTCCCTGATTCCCAGGGCTGGAGTTGCCTCTTGTGATTCCTTAGCGGGACACAAAGTAAAAGACGGAGGTGAAGACTTGCCAGAGGCTGAGGAGACTAAACCACTAACTGTACTGTCACTGAATCTGGTCCTTCCTCCATTTTTAGAACTTGTGCTGTGGCTTCTCTGGAATGGTGCCCAGAATACCCGGGTTCCTACTTGTCTATGTCAATAACTAGTCAATTCGCCTCTCCAGCTCTGTCACTCTGTAAAAATGGGGTTCTTTTCAGCTCTAGTATTCTTTGTGGAGTGATGAGTGTCACATATATCATAGACCAGTATTGGCTTTCTTTTATTAATCAGAAACTCTGAAGTCAACATGTCAACTATATTCAAGATCTAACTGTTCATGTATTATCACAGCTATATATGACCACACTCTTTTGTTCCAGAATTGGTATAGTTCCAGATTATCTATATATATAGTAAGTGCTTTATCACATGGTCATATCCTTAAATGTTATCTTAGAATCTGGCTAGGGCTTCCTGGTAAGTGGAAGATATCTAATTGAAAAAGTCAAAAATAGACTCTTCCCTGGTTTTCTCCTTCCCTCCAGCGCCCTGAGGCCGTGCTGCTCCTCCAATTCAGGCTAACCGAGGGCACTGTTCCACAGTGCACCCCTCTCTATTTTCACCTCAGCATCTCCATCACTACTGGCCCACCCTGCAATTCAAGCTGGTCAACCCTCTCACATCTTCAAAAAAAAAAAAAAAAAAGAAGTGATTCTTTGTTTTCTCCTCTTCACGTCACAATTCCGGAAGTTGTCATCCACAGTCACCAATCCCAGCTCCCCAGTTCCCATTCACTCCCTAAACAGGCTTCTGCTCCCAGCAGCTACCTACAAAGTTCACCCCAAGGGCATCAGAGACATGTTTCCAGCCCTCTCCTGCTAGAAAAAACAAACAAAAGGCCCCACCCAAAAACCAAAAACCAAAACCAAACCAAAAAACCCCACAAATTCTCCATTTTTATAGTAGGGAACTAAGTTTATTAAATTGTAAAACTTCTAGTAGTTATGAGTAGGAGACTGAGTCATACGCCTTAAGTCACTATAGATCATATTCAAATACCAGTATTCTTGGATTATTAATCAGCATCAAAGTCACACTGTTTCAGCAAGATGACATTTAGAGATGTCCCAACAGCTTCCCCAGAATCCAGCAGCTCTTCAAATCAGTAACCTATCTTCCCTAAACTTTATTATTTTATTTCACTAAAGTGATTTTTGTTATGCCAGGAGGAATTCCTTTTATATATTTTTGTTTGTACTTCCTTTATTCTTCTATAACCTTTCAAATGCTAGAAATCTTTCATATATACACACAAAAACCTATCAATTTTTTGCTTAGGTTGTTCAAAGTAAAATGATTATCCAAGCAACTTGATTGTTTATTATTCTTGATTTATTGCTATTTTATATTGAGTAAGCTTTTATAAGTTTTTTCCTACACTTATTGATTTTTCAGTTCCAGTCTTCTTTTCCAGGCAGGGTCGTGTTTTAGCCTGCTCAATTATTCAGTGCTATGATTCTGATGTACTATTTACACTGCTACAAATTTGGAGAAATTTAGACAGCATTCTAGACAAGAATTTAGCCTGGAATGATGCAAAACAAAATAAAATAGGCTGGAATGTTGCGTTAAAGTACCTCCAAGCACAAATAAGTATGACCATTCAGATAACTGCCTGGTTTCTTTAACATCTGCTGACACTTAAATTCTTCCTTTGTAAACAATACTGCCTTTTCCACTGGATTCTCTCCACCATCTTCTAGTTCATTTCCACCTGCTGACTCAGTAAGACAGAAAATCTTTGCATTACTTTCTCAGTGAATTCTAATTTTTCACCAACCTTCCTTCTAAACGATTCATTTTTATTAATAATTTCCACTCTCCCTAGCTTCCTTCTGTCTGATGACATTTGTCTGTATGGACTACCAAAGGGATTATCTGGTCAGCCCTGTGACTCACACTTGTCTCCTGTGAACCACTGCGTGACTGAGAGCCACAAAAGCAATCATTGGCTCATCACTGTAATATTATTCCTTAATTGTTTCTGGATTTAAGTTGAATGTTCCACAAAACTGTAAGTTACATAAAGGCCGATTTCTTTCTTTTTTTTTTTTTTTTTTTAAAGATTTTATTTATTTATTTGACAGACAGAGATCACAAGTAGACAGAGAGGCAGGCAGAGAGAGAGAGGGGAGCAGGCTCCCCGCTTGAGCAGAGAGCCCGATGCGGGACTCGATCCCAGGACCCCGAGATCATGACCTGAGCCGAAGGCAGAGGCTTAACCCACTGAGCCACCCAGGCGCCCCTAAAGGCCGATTTCTTAAACAATTCTAAAGTCCAGTGTCTAGGAGGGAAAGACCACCCAGGATGCACAATGAGATAATGACTAGAAAGCAAGGAGATACCAATACTTAAATTAGCATCTCTAATCAGTTTCAAAATTAATGGCTTCCTACACCATCAATTATCATAGTCTTATTTCTTTTAAATGCCTATATAAAGATGGCTTGTGCTGGGCAATTGTACTTTGGTTATTAACAAGCATACGTCACCTGAAGCAGTGGGTTATGTTCATTTTAGTTGCTTGCTACATCTTATACCCAGCCTCTAGATGAAGTCAGTGACTTCACTTTCTGTAACAGGAAAGCCACACGTCAAAAGGATATGGAGAAGAAGCAAAGAATCCTGGTTTTAGCCACTTCCTACATGTGTGACCATGGATATAAAACATCTAAGTACTCGAGCTGCACACATGACGTGGGCCACGCTTCTTGAAGTAGGGCACAAATGCCACCTTCATCTGAGTGGATACTTTAAAATGTAGGTTATTTGGCCCAGATAACAGACTTGAGTCAAAACTGAGTCTAGACCAGGAATCTGTATTTTTACCAAGAATCACCCAGGGCGCTAAAATGGAGAGGCACTATGGCAAAGTAGCAACCCATGCTATAAAGGGCAATGAAGCAAGTCAGAAAACCTTTTGTTAATCATGTTTGTACCACCAAACCTGCCTTGCACACTGAGGGGGGAGGGGGACTTCTTTAGGTTTTATTCTCCAAAATTATTAAAAATAATTCCTGATCCCCAGTGTATTAGAAGTCTGTGGAGGCTCCAGATACACACAGCGGCAGCTATTCCAAGTTATACGGTGACACTGCTAAACTGACTTTTTTAAAAATAGATTTTATTTATTTGAGAGACAGAGAGAGAGAGAGTGAGAGAGCATGAGAGGGGAGGTGAGAGGGAGAAACATACCTCCCACGGAGCTGGGAGCCCGATATGGGACTCAATCCAAGGACTCCAGGATCATGACCTGAGCTGAAGGCAGTTGCTTAACCAACTGAGACACCCAGGTGTCCCTCTACTCTGCTTTGAAAACAATTTGCTTCCTTTTCCAGCTGAAAATGACTACCTGCTGGTACCTGATATCAAATTTCATTTACTTCTCTGAAGTTATGTCAAGTTACACATTCCATCTTATGTTCAAAACTTAAGCCGTTCTCTTATCGTTTATGTCCTTTAGACTTATCTAGCATCTCCTCCGTCCCCTTCATTCAAGCCCCTTAGAGTGACTAAAACACTCTGCTTACTTTCAATTGTCCCAAGTACCATACAGTTTCCCGCATGATTAAGCTTCCTTTCCTTTATCACCTCACAATTTATTCTGCCACCTTTCTAGTTATCTGAGTTCTTAATTAATATTTTGGCCTTAAAAAAAAGTGGTTAATTATTCTTAGTTCTTTCTCAAGGGAGTTCCAAAATCATAAAGTTGGTATGTTACTATTCTTAGACCACCATGTTCTCCTCCATCTTGAAAGCTGGCTCTCTCAAATTTGTTTCCCCAGTCCTTTTTTTCTCCTAGCTACAAAATACATCACTACGGATTCCAGGCTTATAAATGTGAATTGTATCATCGGTTAATCTATTCATACCACATACTCAACATCCTTCTAAATCAATCTTTCAATGAGTATCTCATAGAACAAAATTGTTTTAAGACACTGATTGGTTCAAAAATTATTATGGTGTGCATATTCTTTACTATGAGTCCTGTCCTTTCTTGGATGCAGAAAGAATTAATCACTCATTTCTTCGCATTCCCAAACATCTTTACCATTGTACTTCTTAAGCTCTTTGTATTATTATTTGTATAATTTGTTTTGGAAAACCTACCCACCTACTAAGCTATAAGGTGATGCCCTCTGAGAGGGCATCCACCAAAGCTCCTTGCACATAAACAGTACGCAATAAAAAATTAGTTGAATCAGTGAGGTCAAAAATAAAGCAAAATCAAAGCAGAAGTCAAATGATTTCCCCATCTTTGTATTTTGATAATTTCCAAATGGACTGAAAATTTTAATGCAAAAAAATTAAACTAATGTAAGTAATGGAAGAAATGAGAAAATTCCTCATATTATAACCTCAGCCAGTAGAAGTCTTAACTGTGCTACAAGGAATTCATAAAAGAAAAGCTTGTGATACCTGACAAAATAAAAATCAAACATCTCTCATGGCAAAACCTATAATGAAAGTCAAAAGATAAATAAGAAAAAACTGGAAATTCATATCTCCAAGTGTTCAATGACCTGTTAAAGAATTCCTACAACTCAACCAAAACCAAAACCAAAACAAAACAAAACAAAACAAAACAAAAACGGGTGGGGGGGTAATAAACCAATTAAAAATTGCTCATAAATAGCTCACGAAAAAAAGGAAATACAGAAAGTTGTTCAGGTTGTAATAAAAGATGAGCCCCAGGAGGAAAATACAAATTCAAACTAAAACAAAACATGGTTTTTTGTTACCCATCAGAACGGCAATGAGTCAAGAGCCTGGGAATATAACGTGTTGATAAGAACGCAAAGGAACAACTTCAAACATAGTTTGGTGAACGTATAAACTGGCACTACCATTATGGTGGGCAGAATGTCAGGGTCCACCCAAATCACAAATGTCTGTACATTCCACCTCCAGAATCTTTCAGATTCATACCTTTCAGATACGTTCATCTACATGTGAAAGGACATTTACATCTGCAGCTCTGCTTGTGGTAAGAAAAAAAAATCAGAAACAAGTCGAACACCCAGTCACAGAGGAGGAGTTCTCTAACCCATTGTGTATCAATACAACGAAATACTCTCACCATAAAGAGGACTGGTACAGCAAATGAAAACAGCCATGTTCACAACAGTATTTACAATGTGCTATCATTGTTGTAAAACAAGAGAAAAAAGAAAATACATATATTTGCTTATTTATGCAAAAACCATCCCTGAAATGAACTATAAGCAGCTACTGTTATCAGAGGTCTGTGGGAAAGGTGAAAGGATGGCTGGTATACCGGGGTTGCAGAGGGAAGTTTACCATAGACACTTTTTCAGCTTCTTAATACCGAATTATAAGAATGCATTACCTATTTACACTGAATTTTTAAAATCAGTAAAATCAAAGGCTTTTTTAAGGTAACACAGTCTATCAAAGTTCTAAAAGAAAGAAAAAAAGCCAAATGACTTCATTCTCACATCAGTACTTTTACAGAACACACAAACGTGTGTGAAAACCTTTCTGTTTTTCTTCATACTCTACGTGATTCTGTATAGGCACCCAGGTTTGTTATTTAAGATATTCTAAATCTTTATTTTAATATTATTATATCCACACAAACGTCATCTTCCAGCATAACGAGATGACCGATGCCTAACCATGACACCTTTTAAAGGTGGTTTATTGGAAACATTTGCAATGACAGGCATCCTTCATTCTTTCCACAAATATTTACTGAGCACCTCTTCGGTGAAAGACATTGTTGAAGGCACAAAGAATAAAACAGACAAGACAATGAGCATCATCCTGTCCTGACAGAGCTAATATTCTAGTGGGGAGCAGACCCAGTCACTTAGTTTAAATATGCATCTTTAATCAACACATATTGATCATGCATCATGAATAAATGGTGTTTCTCGGTTAAAAAAAAACAAAAACAAAAACAAACAAACAAAAAAAACAATGTAAGGGCGCCTGGGCGGCTCAGTGGGTTAAGCCTCTGCCTCCAGCTCAGGTCAGGATCTCAGGGTCCTGGGATCGAGCCCCACATCGGGCTCTCTGCTCAGCAGGGAGCCTGCTTCCCCCTCTCTCTCTGCCTGCTTCTCTGACTACTTGTGATCTCTGTCTCTGTCAAATAAATAAATAAAATCTTTAAAAAAAAAAAGAAGAATTTACTCATCAGAGAGACAATCTGAATTTTATTAAATCCTAATTCTATTGAAGCACTTAGTACACCCTAAGCCATGCTGGACGTGTACTCTCGTATCTATCATGTTCACAATCACCTTACACGATACGTACCATTATTATTTCCACTACACAGATGAGAAAACTGACACTTGGATGGGTTAAATACTATCTAACTCTAAAGCTCATGAAATAATCACTCTCTTACACTGCCCCTTGTGTCTCCAATTCCTGGTTTCTGACTTCAGAGAGATTATAGATAAAGTACAGATGAGTTTCAAGTCTGGCCCTTGGCCCTCTCACTCCAAACCAAAATATCATTCCTGGCATTAGGGTATAAATCTAAAATTCATGAAAATGTGGCTAAATTAAAATCATGCTAAAAAAAATGGAATCTATTATCTTCACTTCATTTAGGCCAATGCATTTACATACCGTCCTAAGTGATACTGAACTCATGTTCTTTTAAAAAAGTATACCACGTACCCAAAACCTGCACTGAACTGTCCCTATTAGACATCAACGTTACTGCCTGGGATCTCTGACGTCCTTTGAACTTGCAGAGAACTTTACCTACATCCTGTGCTAGTTATTTGAAAACAAGGGTTATCACAGTCCTCAGTTCCACGCAGCTGCAAACACTGAGAGGTTCTCAAAGTGTGGTCCTGAAATGCCAGTACTCGCAGCTCTTCAGAATAACCTGACAGACAAACTCCTAGGCCCACCCAAACTACAGTTGCCAGATTTAGCAAAAGCAAAACAAAAAGCAAGATGCCTGGCTAAACTGAAATTTCTGAAAACTTGGAACAAAGGACTTCTTTTATAGGGTAAGTACAGTAGCCCCCCCCTTGTCTAAGGTTTCACTCTGCCTGGCTGAGTTACCCACAGTCAACTGTGGCCCAAAAATATTAAATGGAAAACTGCAGAAATAAATAATTCTACTTTTAAACTATATACTATTCTGAGGAGCCTGGTGAAATCTCATGCCACCCTGTTCCATTCAGCCCCAGACTCATCCCTTTGTCCAGCACATCCATGCTGTATATGCTGCCAGCGCGTTAGTGGCATATTATCCTAGCTATGTATGCACGGGAAGAAACAGTCTATATAGAGTTCCATAATATCCACGGTTTCAGCCATCCACTTGGGTCTTGGAAAGCATTCCCCACAGATAAGATGGGGGGGGCAATTGTACGTTCCAAATATTGCATGAGACATACCTTAGAAATTAGTTGCTATTTAGCTGGAAGTCAAATTTAACTAGGTCACTCTACATGAGAATCAAAACCCAGTCTAAAATCCTGAAGGCGAATGCTAGCAATCAGCTTTAACAGGTCCTCAAGGTTATGGATAAAGAAGATATGGTCCATATATACAATGGAATATTCTGCCTCCATCAGAAAGGATGAATACCCAACTTTTGTATCAACATGGATGGGACTGGAGATTATGCTGAGTGAGATAAGTCAAGCAGAGTCAATTATCATATGGTTTCACTTACTTGTGGAACATAAGGAATAATACGGAGGACATTGGGAGAAGGAGAGGAGAAGTGAGTTGGGGGAAATCAGAGGGGGAGACAAACCATGAGAGACTGTGGACTCTGAGAAACAAAATGAGGGTTTTAGAGGGGAGGGGAATGGGGATTGGGTGAGCCTGGTGGTGGGTACTAAGGAGGGCACATATTACATGGAGCACTGGGTGTGGTGCATGAACAATGAATCTTGGAACATTGAAGAAATAAAGTTAAAAAAACAAAACAAAACAGGTCCTCAAGGTTATTCTGACACATGCTTAAAGTCTGAGAACCACTGGCCTAGACTCAGCTCCCTCCCTCAGCCTCCCAGCCTTCTAACCTAGTCTGTGTCTAAGTTAAATCCTTTGAGTGGGTAGCATCTATAATAGCCAACATATGTATGAATACTGTCTGTGCACCAGGTACTGTTTTAAGGACTCTCCATGGATTTTCCTCTCATAAACAACCCCACTGAGGTAACTACTATTGTTAACTACTATCATTTCACAGATAAGAAAACTCAGAATAAAATACATTAAGCCCAGGATCCAGCATGATGGATGGATCCAACATCCAACAACTCTGCCATCCATGTCCAATTCTTGGGATTAGCTTCCCTTTGGCTCCTAGTTAGCTGTGGTTCCCAATCCATTTTGCTATGGTTATCAATGGGAAAACTCTTTCCCAAGGCCACTAACTGAGATTCTAATTCAAACTAAAATGGGCACCCAAAACCACAATTCAGCAAGTTAGAGGTTTCTACTGCAATTCCCTACTCACCAGATTAGAACCCTGGGTTATCTATACTTGGTGAGGTAAAGCTTGAGTTTACCTTGAACACTAAAAATTCAGATTACTGGACATGGTCTTAGTGAACTGAGTTCATAGGCCCTGACTTGAAGGTCCCATTGCAACCTGTAGCTATGCCCAAGGTTAGGACATACCAATTCATGTTGTTTTCCTCTTCGTCCTCACAATTACATGTCAAAGGCCTTACATACTATAAACCTTGGGGGGCGGGGGGAGGAACCCCTAAATAAATAGGGAAAATCTTAGCCTGCCTCCTACTGGTCAGTCACCAAAATTCAGCATTTTGACTGATCCAAACCTTTAAAATTGATCATCAGAAGTTGGTTTAGTAAGGTATAGTTGAAAGTATAACATAAAGTGACAAAACCATCTAATTGGGCACACAGGTAAGAACCTGATTTCACCTGCAACTGAGTAGGCAAAATACAAGAATTCCTATGAAGCAAATCATGTTTCCATAAAGCTCAATTTGACTCAGACCCATGTCAACAAAAATAAATTCTCAGCACCTTCATTTTTTCTCTAGAGTAACTCCATTCTACAGAATCATGCCCGAATGAGTAATTCAGCAGGAAAACTCAGATGGACAAAGAGGCTGATATCAAAGACAGTGGTCTCAGTGTGCAATGAATTCAATTTCTGGCAATTTTGCCTCAACAAATTTCCATCATTGCCTAATTTTGCATTCATGTTGAAAGTGTAAAGCAAGTATATTTGAATCACTATTTTTTAAGCCTCTATTGTGCAAGGTCTTCATCTAGCATTGGGTTTGTCTCATATTTTCCAACTCATGCCACTTAGTTTTACCAAATCCATTTCCATGAAAACAGACAGGAAAGACAGACCATGTATCAGACACTTCCCACTCACACCACACATAATGAGGCTACAGCTGGTGCACATTCAATTCAACTGGTAACAGGTGTTTGGAGGAAATGCTCTAGCAGATAAGTGCACTCGTCTTTAGTTTCTTAAAAACAACTAGAGCATCTTAATTCTTCTATACAAACAAACCCATCTGACCCAGGCAACAGGAGAAAAGAGGAAATCAAGTGACCTATAACAACAAGGGAAGCAATGGAGAAACAGAACTGGAAACCTCACAGCCAACAGCAGCTGCAGGGCAATGACACTCAGTGCTTACAGACAGATGTTCACGAGAGAGCTAATTGGCCCAATTTTGAATTACTTTTTAAAAACATACACTTCTTGAGGCTTCAGGAAAAAAGCCCATTTAATTCTGGAAAGTGTAATAATTAAAAAACATAGTTACCTTTTCTTCTACCACCACAGTCTCTTTCAATTTCGTATGCCAGTGGAAATGGCCATTAAAAATGACCACTAATGGCAGAGTGTGACAACCCACCAGGATAAATCAAACAAATGAAATTTAACGCTCAACCTCCCAAATGCTGACCACAACAAGTCCTCCTTGGCCTGAAACAACCATCTGAATTATTGTTTTCCTTTTTTAAGTGGCACTGAAATGACCAAAATAATTTCATCTTCTTTTCATGACTTCATGAGTCACCAGCCTGTCCCTGTAGACCAGTACATTCCTGATGAGTCTTTCTATTATTAAAATTAATGAGTACTCGGTTTGGCCACAGGGGGGCTAGCAATACAAAAATGTGATGACTAACTCGGGGACTAAAAATTAAAAGCTCTTATTAAGAGGCACAAGGATTACTAAGGACACATTAAGATCCTTTTATTTTAGATTTCAGAAGTAACAAGGTCCCAGTATGATACATGAGCCCCATAATGCATTAGTTGTATCATTAGAACTACAATGACTCAGTGCCCTCAATCCTTCTTTCAATTTGTTGCCGTAGCACAAAACAAGAATATTTCAGCTGTGCTTATCTGAAACTAATTGCAATTTTCCACCTCTTCACACACTTGTGAAAACAGCTATGGCTAAACTAAAGCTAATATTTCTCCTAGGTGAGAAAGAACTCTATTTGTCAGGGGTATGCCATGACTGCTGAAGCAATGAGACCTTATAAAAGTGACAAGTCTGGAAGTGCCAGATGAATGGGATTTTAGAGAACCATGTGAACCAGAAGCACACGGCTGCTATTTCAGGAGGCCGAGGAACCCAGTAAAGCAGAACCCAAGAGTCAGAGAAGCACTGGGCTTCTAATCCAGAGGTCAAGGCGTGGCCCAGGGAAGCCTGTTTCGCTGCCTTTTCTATCACGGCAGCAGAAACCAATCTCTGGGCCTGGGCAGTCTGGAGCCGGCAAGCAGAACTGACTGAGAGCAAAAGCACCCACCCTTCACAGAAATTCAACTACTCTTTAACACTACGAAGCAAATAAACAAACACAACGAGGGTCACCATTCCAGCTGATGAGGAACCGCCAAGGCAATCCAGTCTTAACAGTCAAGGAATTAAAGGCATTTAAAACTGATGGCAACCATGTGTACGTTATTTCTAGGGTTTCCAGGGCCCTGTCCTGCACTGTAAAGATGGCAGCCAAGTAGGGAAGAATGGCTCCTTAGAAACCCCTGAGGGGGAAAAAATGAAGACTTAATTAATGAATGGGCATACGGAAATACTGGTTTAAGAGGATATGGAGAAACCTAATCACCTTTGGCACAAAACTGGGTTTGTACCATTTAAAATATTTCCAGTGGTTACTCCCACTTTATTTGCAAAGACAGAGAGTGCTGACTGGCCATCCAAGGCCAATCCAACCTCATTGTGACAGACACTAAAATGCCAAATGCTTTTGTCACCCTTATTTACACAGAGGAGTGGTCGAGTGATCAGACATGAGCCCAGGTGATCTGAAAAAGCTTCCCTTTTTCTGACAAGGGGACAAACTGACACATGCCATCCTTTGCCCTTTTGCCTCAAACACAAATGTAACGACTGCACTGTGGCAGCCATCTTACGGCCACCAGAGAAAAGCCAAAAGAACTATACAGAATTAGCTCTGATCTTATTGAGTCATTGAACCAAATGCCTATTTCAGACGTTTTATGTGCATAATAATAAACTCTACTGTCACTGGGTTTCCTGTTACAACTGAATGCATTCCTAAGGGATACAAGTGCCATTTTGTTGTATCCTAAAATTCAACCCCTATAGAAGAATGCAGCCCCATCACGCACCTCAACGTACCTCAACTCTCTAGTGGCAGGATTACAGGAAATCTTTATTTTCTTCTTTTACTCACATGTGTTTTCTAAATTATTATTATTCCATGAAGTTTTATTTGGTTAAGGAGAAATTACAAACAAATATTCATTTGATACCAATATGGCCATGTAAGATAGTTTAACATAAAAGATAGGTTAAAAAACAAAAAAAAAACAAAAAAATCCCCCAAAAACCTGGAGAGTTATACCATGATTCTAGAAGGTAAGCTCAAAAGAAGAAGCAGATTCTTGGCTTGTAAATCTATAAATCCAATATATTCCCATCCAAAAAAAAAAAAAAATCAGACGTATAATGGAACTGGATATGCTAATTCAAAATTTTACCTGTTAAAACAAAGACCTGCCAGTAATTTTAAAAGAAAAAAAATTACAAAGTACTTGTCCTACTGACTTCTAAGGATGACAGCACCTAGCACGGAACTGGAACAGACACAGGTAAATAGCTAAATTATAATTTCTAGAGAGCCCAGAACCAGAGCCACGCACCTTTGGTACAGTGGGCCTCTAAGGAAGTATTAGCCTTTTACTAGTCACTGCACTTTTATCCATACGACTCTGGGTGGGCCTATGTTCTTATATGACTTCATTTCAAGGACACATTGAAGGAGAGCTGACCCAAACTGAGATTTTCACACTGAAGAGCAAAAGAATCAGTCTCTTTCTGGGTAGATGAAAAGCCCAGGAACCACTTATAAAAAGACAGACTATAGTGAAAAGTATGAAGCCAAGATGATGAGAAATGGAGACAAAGAAGAAGAGAAAAAGAAAGAAAACCTGATGGCATTTGAGCCCCTGGTCATAACTGTTTTCCGAGGGAAGGTTTATTTAAAAGAATTCTAAAGATCAAGAAGCTCTAGAGGAAGAAAAAGACAAAATTACCAGCACAAAGTCTTAAACTTTTGCATAATGATATTATGAACAAGGTTTAAAAAATGAGCAATGAACTGGGAGAAAATAATTTTGCCCTTATTTAACAACAACGGATTTCCAGAATATATACAAATCCATAAGAAGTACAGAAAACTGGTCAAGAATTTGACAATTTGGAAAGAAGAAAATAGAAATACATATCAAATGCAAACCAAACTTGGGAGTAATCGGTTGAAGTGCTTAAAATCAGATAAGCATTTTACATAATTACTATATATTCTCATACATTTCTCCTCACAGGCCCTTTAGTCTTAAAATAGTAAAGAGTGCTAATGTGGTCAGTCACATGGGATCCCTGGAAGTCCCTTGGCTGGGTACGGAGTTTCCTTCTTCTGCCCTTCATGCTTCTTTTGGAGGCCACCAGCTATCATTCTTCTGAGCAACTGAAAGTTTATTAGATGATTTGAAGAAGTATCAACAACATTAACTCTCAGGCATCTTAAATGATCTGGATTCCATTAAATACAATTTATATCTTTTCTCTCTTTGTGAATACATCTATGTCTATGGGGACTATCAGAAAAACATAAAATATTAATTCCTTTAAAACTGAAAAAGGAAGAATAGGAAAGAGATTTAAAGAATATGTGTAACATTTGTTTGTAGTTTCCAGAATTATTGTTCTAACATTAGAAGCAGGGAAGTGTTAGCTTAAACACATTTTTTTCCCCATTAAAATAGTTAATGTCTACAGACCCACCGAAAATGCCTCAGATATTTCATGGAGTTAAAAGAAACTATTATTCACACACTTAACTAAGAAATTGGTTATTATGAAGTTATAACTAAAAAATACATGAAAAATAAAATATGCAATCACTCTTAATTTCAAGTTATACCTGAACTCTAAGAAGCCACAATTCTAGCAGTGTTATTAGATTTCCCTTTCAAACATTTCCTGGGAATCACATTTATAACAGATTCCAGGACAAAAATGTTTTTACTAAAAAAAGAAAGAAGAGAACCAAAATGTCAGCTAACATTTCCTTTCAGGAAGCATCTCACTGTGGGTGTTTTAACAGGCTTTGATCAAGGAATAAAAAGCAGATGAATTAACAAACATATGACATAGGTCAGAAGCAACGCATGAGGGGAAAACACTTATCATACTAATTCCCCACGCTTGTGCTCTTTTAAGTACAATGAAAAAATGGACTGCTGGATTTGGGCAGTTAGCATCGGGAGAATTTTCTTTACTATTCAGAGCTCCGTAAGAATCATGCATGTTTTATGCGCCACACCCCTGTATCTCAACATCCTGACAGGTTCTAAGGGTATGAATCTAGTAACTATTTATGTGAAATAAAATTCTAATTTTTTTTTAAAAGTCATGAAAAATGGAAGCCTCTGGTTGTAAAACTGAATCACTAACACTGGGCTCATGAAACCCACAGGACATTCAGAGAATGCATATGGCAGGTACCAATTGAGTAAGTGGCAGAGAACAGAACATAACCTGGGGAGGAGGAGAGGCAGCGAGGTGGTATTTAAACAAAGGTGATACCTGCAACATTCTAAGCAAAAGGGGCTGAATCAAAGCTGTATGATTTATTTGAAGGGATGGGCATCTCCTGGTCCAACACCCCAGTTAACTGCTCTAGGCGAGGTTAGCTGCTGTTTTCTGAAGAGCTCAATGGCCCACATGATACTGAGGTCAGAGGTACTCAAGACCCCAAAGAAAGCCCTCTACCTGATAATATAATTTCTCTCTCAGATTTAACTCCATTCACACCCACTCACTGCTGAAACACATGGGAGCAGAAAGGGTCAAAGAAAGACCCTGGTTTGAAACCTAACCAGTCTTTGCATATGGGGAAGGTTCCCTTGCTTGCCTGGCTTCATCCCTTTTCAATTCTTCTTCACTGTGGGTTACCTGGAGACCAAGTCCTTCGTCCTCTGCTGTTGAATCCACCCAGTGTCTTAGCATTTCATTCATCCTTTCCAATACCCACCAAAAACACTCTGTTAGGGTCTTCTTTTCCTCACAACCAGCCCCATAATTCCTCCCAAAGTAGTTAATTCTCCTGAGACTCCTTCTCTGGGTCTCTGGCATCTAGGCAGAAATGCTCAGCTGAAACACCAAAATTCATCCTTACCATGGTACTTGTTTTGTTTCTTTAAAAATCAGATATGGTATATTCCATGAAACCGGACTACTTTTTCTCTCTGGCCAGTGCGGGAGTCATGAAGTTGGCAGTGATGTAGGAACGGAAGATGGAGGAGAACAATAAGGAACCGGACGCTGAAATCAAGCTCATCTTAAGAAAATGAGATGGAAAAAGTAGGGCAAGAAATCTCCTCTCAAAATAAGAAGAATTAACTCTAGATATGTATGGAAATTCCATTTAGGATAAGAATCAGCGACAGGAAACAGCCAGAAGGGACTATTTGTACTGAAATACAAGCCATTAACTTGAGCCAAGCTAACAGCAATGACTGCGGTGGCAACTGCTGGCTGCAGATAATTAGTTTAGAACCTATTTGAACATGAATATTTTATCATGCAGCACAAAACTCGTTATGGAGAAGAATTAGAGAGCCAGGACGTCTAAAGGCTCTGGAGAGGTGATCTGTCAGCTCCCAATAAAGAGCCTTCTAGGAGAAAGCAGGTTTAGTGATTCAGCAAGACTGGATTTCATTAAAGCTACAGCGATCCATTAGGAACATATCTGGTTCCAAGCTACACTGCGGCAATGTCACTGTGGGCAGCAACTGACAGGAGAAATGGAGTCAGTGAAAAGTCCCCTCCAGTGGTCCCAATTTCTCAGTGATGCACACATCCTGTTTCTATCAGAATACAACTTAGAGGGCGTCTGGGTGGCTCAGTGGGTTAAGCCTCTGCCTTCGGCTCAGGTCATGACCTCAGGGTCCTCGGATCAAGACCCACGACCTGCTCTCTGCTCAGCAGGGGAGCCTGCTTCCTCCTCTCTCTCTTTGCCTGCCTCTCTGCCTACTTGTGATCTCTCTGTCAAATAAATAAATAAAATCTTAAAAAAAAATTACAACTTAATGTGCCTGGCCAGTTCTGCCATCAAAGCCCCTATGTGCTTATGTATGGAAGATGAAACAAGTCAAAATTTTGAAAATTAAAAAAAAATTGCACTTCGCCGGCTATGTCAGAAGTGTCACACTGTTACTTTTCCTTTGAAAACTGTTGAATTTGGTGTCACTCGTTGGTTATCATAGCGAACAGCCATTGGTGACAGTCTTACGTGCGTTCATTTATGCCAAGAATTACTCTATGAGGTCGGTACCACTGATGTCCTTATATTTTATAGATGACCCCACAGCTAAGTGATGCTAAAGTAAACTTGTCTGAACTCATGCAGCTGGAGGGCAAAGAAAAAATTTAAATTTCAATCTGGCAGTCTGATCCTAAAGTCTGGGTTCTTTCTATGTGTATTTCTAGTGACCCTAGGGCTCCTGAATATAAACCTGGTTTATAGAAAAACAAAGTTCATGTCTTTAAATTTTATTTAAAAAATAAAATAAAAATAAATGCATATAGGTATTATTAAAATAAAAACCTACTATTGTGAAGAAATAAGTGTACCTTAAACATCAAGTTATAGGTTATCTTTGAGGATGAGACATGAAATGTCTTGCCTGAGAAAGCTGTTAACACATAGCTAATGTACTACCTTCTTCTTAACCACGACACACTCAGCGACCAGCAAAGAAAAAAGATATTTTAATGACTGCTACTTTTTCGATCTACTCTCTACACAGAATAGCCAAATCTCCACATTTCCCTAGGCTGATGGGGGACTCAATAAATATTTGTTCATTGTTATTTAGATAAATAACTTGCCCAGGTCATTCTGTGTTAAAGGAATTAATCCATACCCCAAGGGTATTACAGGCTAGATTAATTTTCCGATAACTTCTAATCCACTGCTTGCTCAAACATTTTCCATCTACAGCAATGTCTTGGAGGTTTCTATGTATTTTATGTATTTTACTGCCATACGTGAGGGGAACTAGAAGACGAAGAATGTTATGCTTGTTAATCTACATTTTTTAAATTGAAGTATAATTAACATATAGTGTTACATTACTTTTAGGTATATAATATAATGATTCAATAATTCTATACATTTCTCAGTACTCATCAAGGTAAGTAAGTGTACTCTTAATCCCCCTTTATTTACCCATCCCCCCACCATCTCCCCTCTGGCAACCATCCAGTTTGTTATCAGTTAATCCATCTTTTGGTTCCATAAACATTGACTGTATGTCAGTTGCAAGGCACAGGCGATTAAAAAAATCCTTAAGATAGGCTCCGTGCCCATAAGGATCTCACAGTCAAGTTGGGGAGACAGATGTATAAATAAAAGCCTGTAAGGCACTGTGATGGTTGTTAATACGTTAGGCACTGTGATGGTTGTTAATACGTTAACTACTATTAGTTACATATTAACTACTGAACTACTGAACTACTGAAACAGGAAAGAGAAGACATTAAACTCTAAGAGGTCAGGTAGGGCTCTATTGATGGAAAGTGCTCTGTGATCAGGATTATGACTCAGGGTAATTTTGTCAGAGAAAAGTCTATTCGGTTGTATTTTGAAGCACAGATCAGGCAGAGTACCAAAGACACCACCCTGGCCCTGGGTGAAGGCTAAAGGAAAGAAGAAATGAACTTCTCTACCAGAGATCAATTAATTTTGAAATCGACAAAAACCATAATAATTCCATTTCTGGTGCAGCGAGCTCAGAAACCTAGAATTTAACATATTTCAAGATTCTTCTTACTCAAACCTTATTACCAATAAAGACTTCTAGAGAACTGTATTTAATTTCTGAAATCTAGAGCTTAAAATCTAATACTGTGAGGTTTTCCAGCTTTCAGGAGAAGGCCTGGGCTGCATTCCTATAGATCTTAACACAAACACAGAATAAAGCATGACTTAAGAAAAGCTGGCATTCAAATACCTAAATTTATATAACAGATATACTAAAGTTTTTCAATATACAACTGAATTCTCACTTTCAAGATCACTCACCTCTAAGCGCAATTCCTAAGGAATTTACATTGTAAGATTTAAAATCTGTATTATATGTATTTTATAAAGTAGGAATATTTATAGATCTACATAAGATCTACTTATTAGTAAAACAAAGTGTAAGCACCATGGAATAGACACGGGCGGGGGCAGAGGCCCTGGTGGTGACCTGCTGCCTGAGCTTTCAATGTCCCAACAGCCCAACAAACCCTGTGATCGCCTCTCACCATGTGGCGAACATGGAAAATCAAACTAGGTCCTACTGACTTCCCCCGGCTGTCATCCCCTACTCCCAGTTCCCATTATCGACTCCACTTCTAGAAGAGAAAATCTGGGTCTAGTAAAGTGAGAAAGATATTTAAAGGCAGAAAATCATATTTGAGATGGACTTTGAAAGACAGACTTTATTGAGTGGATACAAATTAAGTTTAGAAGGGAGAAAGGATTCTAGGGAGAACTCAGAGCACATGCAAAGGTGAAAGGATTAAGAAGTGAAAGGATTAAGAGCCCAAATAGTAAGTTCGGGGAGTGGGCCGGGAGGAAGAAGTATAAGGCATAACGAAGTCTTGAAAAGGGAAGCAACATATTTGGAATATTATTTGAGGACGACTCAATACATTCCATGAAAGACAGAGTTAAGGAGTTTCTTTAGAGAAGGCAGACATAGTCCAAGTGTGAAGTAGCAAAAAGCCTGAATTAATTGGGGCAGTGGGAATGAGAAAAAGTAAATTATAGACACACTGTGATTTAAAAGTATCTTTTACATGTATATCATACTTTATAAAACACTTTATATCCATTATCATATTTGATTCTCATAATAATCCTGTAAAGTAAGTAGGGTATATAATACTGTCCCTACCTTATCACTGAAGAATCAGTGCCTGAGACCTGCCCAGCGCCACCTGTCCACTAGTAAATGGCCAGGGGAGTATGAGAGCTCAGTGCATGTCAACACCCAAGGATCCTTCAACTATACAAAGAAAGCAAATAGATCATACATGAGGAAGGGTAAGTTCTGTTCCTTCCTTTATTATCTCAAACACATTTTGTTCAAAGACTTATTAATCTTTGAAGGGAAACACAACATAATAAGATATGCCTTGATTTCACAAATGCGTAAGCCTGAAAAGAACAGGCTTTATTATCAAGAGAATGTGGTATTTAGTACTTTGCACCAGATGCTGTGGCAGGGGCTATGAACACCGTGGCAGACATAGGCACATGGTCTGACTGGGCTGACTGTGTTGATTACATGCATGTGATCGGCTCCGTCACCAGTCCCAACCGGAGACAGCCCTCCCTCCAAGCCCGTTCCAAGTCACTATTGAGTCTCGGCAGTAACTATTCAATTTGCCATATGCTCTCGAAGGTGGCTGTGGTGGAAAAGAGGTAATTCCTAGTGTATCTGGCTTTTGAAATAACTTCAAATACCAGTAATTGGGCCTCAATTTCCCTAACATGTGGGTATCAATAAAATACCCCCAGATAAAAGTCTCAGATGTGTCCTAAACTGTAAACAAGAAGTACCTTTTTGTTTTTATATGACAACAGTTACACAGACATCTTCAATGATTTCTGCTCTATTAAAACACCTGCTTTCAAGAGAAGCTAAAACACAACAGATGCAATGTAAAACAATGCTAGCTGACACGTAAACCAGTAACTCTGTCTGGAGCTTAGAATAGTATTTTTATGAGGTCTGAAAACTAGGTTCAATGGAGCCATTTTTTTTTACATTTTTGAAATCAAAGATTCTTAATGATATAAAACAAACACAATACCACGAAGTCAGAATGCAACTAATTTTATTACTTCTTATATTCAATCAAAATGCCAAATGCCATTCACAATACCATTATTCCTGAACCGTGAAAACATGCTTAAATTCCTTATTATTACGCTCAAAGATGTCCACAATGATCTAACTCTATCTTCTCACACAGACTCAATAAAACAAAAAAATTAATTTCCCTCGTCACTCCACAAGTCAGAAATGGATACATTGTTCCCTGCTGTTAATGAGGTAATAGAAACACTACTGCCATAGCACTAATGTGCTCACTTAATGAATTATTTTTTTCCTTGGTAATTACTATAATAACAGTAACTCATCCCCAACTTCAGCATCTTATCACAAGCATATTACTTCCATCTCCATATTTAGTTTGGTTACCTCATGGACAAATTTAAATGAATGAAAATCAGCTAGATTACAGGTGGTAAGGACCCCAAAAGAAACACCATATGGAGAGCCATATGCTTTGGCACTTTATCAGCGTGTGACAGAATCCTGGAATCTATCTTCAGAATAACTGACATCCTCTCCGTATCAATTCTCTGTACTGGTGCTCTAGAACATTCACATTTTCAACCTTATGCTAACATATTCTATGTCTAACTATTGAATGCTTTAAATCCAAAGGCACAGCAGTTACTTTCCTCCTTCCAAAAAAGTAAACAGAGCAATTTCAAAACAACTAAAATTACAAAAACATTATCTCCCTATACGCTAGCCTGGAAAAATCACAAGAGGAAACTTTCTTTCTGAAGAAAATCCTGGCGGGGCTGGTGGGGGGTGGGGTGGGGGGTGGGAATCAAATGTCAAAGCAGTGAGTAGCTACGGCAGTGCCGTTGATGGCAGCTGTGGATTCGGGAAAGGTACGCACAGTGGAAGCTTCTCTCACCTAGCAAGGGTCACACAGCAACCGACTGACGTGTCACGAACCACGCTTCGCATCACACTTTTCATTGAAGATGATCGGAAATGGCCCTTCTGCGGGGTCACTGATCAGTCATGGTTGAATCAGAGGAAGGCCACCAGAGGGAGGGAGAGGTGAAGAGATCACAAGGCAGTAAGCGAGGGCTGGCAAGGCAAGTCTGAAACCCACAGGGCAGCGGGTCTCAGAGAAGGGCAGGTGCTACCCGCTCAGGCCCCAACTGCAGCTGTTGCCCACAGACAGAATTTCTGCTTCAAAGAAGTGGCAGCTCTGCTCGTAAGGCCTTTGCTGGTGTCCTGGGGCCCGCCCACATTATCTAAGATCTCCCCCTGTGAAAGCCAACGGATGACTGACTTTAATCATAGCCCCCCCAAATACCTTCAGCGCAACAGCCCTAGATTAGTTTTATTGACTTAACTAGGAACTGTAGCCTAATCAAGTTAACACCTCAAAAAGATCATCGGGTTATAGTTTGGAAGCTGGCACTATTTCCTAATTTGTAGGGTTAGGGGACAATGGACAACACTCATCCAGTTCTATCTCAGCTAAATTTGAATGCTTACGCTTTTTAAATTTCATAAAAATGGATGCTACAATATAAAAGGCCTTATAAACTGAGGGTTTTGGAGGCGAGGAGGGTGGGGGGTTGGGTGAGCCTGGTGGTGGGTATTAAGGAGGGCACGGATTGCATGGAGCACTGGGTGTGGTGCATAAGCAATGAGTCTTGGAACACTGAAAAAAATAAAATTAAATTAAAAACATAAAAAATTTTTAAAAGGCCTTAATGATGGTGGTGGTGGGAATAACAGGAAGGCCATGACTCTTGAACAAAGCTGATGTCATCAAATACTAGAAACTGCTCAGAGATAGGGGTTTCACACTCTTAACCAAGGAGCTCTGTTTTTCTAAAAAACCTTTACGACTTCATGCCAGAAAAATAACTGTTATTGTAAATGACAGCTGTAACTGTGTAACGAAACAAGCATCATCAGGGTGTGGTACTGAATCAACCAGAACACAGTACACTCTGGTACGGAAGGGCTGGGCTGCAGTCGAGATCCTTCACAGAGGGTGCCTACTGTGTGTCTGGCATGAGAGTGGAACAAGGGAGACATGGTACCTGCCCACAGAGAGCTTGTCCGGCCAAAATAAATTGTTTACTATGTAACATCTCTTCTCTACCACTGCAGAGTTGTTTAACACCGTAATGAAAGTGACAAGAGTTTCGTAACAAAAACCATGGCTTCAATTCAAAATCCAGAAGCGTCCTATAACACTCTTCACTAAAATTTCGATTTGTAAGAAAAAAATCAGTGGAGAAATGAAATTCACTGGGTTCTTACTGCTTATGGTTACGGTTAAGTACGAGGCATATAATAGACATTTCCAAATTTAAAGCTGTCAGGGACAGGGTTCCTTGGTGGCTCAGTGGGTTAAGCATCTGCCTTTAGTGGGTCATGATTCCGGGGTCCTGGGATCGAGCCCCACATTGGGCTCCCTGCTCAGCGGAGAGTCTGCTTCTCCCTTATATTGTCTTTTTTTTTTTTTTTAAAGATTTATTTGACAGAGATCACAAGTGGGCAGAGAGGCCAGCAGAGAGAGAGAGAGGAGGAAGCAGGCTCCCTGTGGAGCAGAGAGCCCGATGTGGGACTCGATCCCAGGACCCCAAGATCATGACCTGAGCTGAAGGCAGAGGCTTAACCCACTGAGCCACCCAGGTGCCCCCAGACTTTTATGTAATGGAAATGCAGGATGAAAACTGTCCTCCAGGCTTCCACCTGCCAAAGTTTCCTGCATTGTCCTCAGTTACAATGTATATGTAAATAGAAACAGAGTAATATTCTTGGACAGATGAAAGTACAACACAAAAGGAGACTGATAAGTGAATAAATGTCAACTCAGAGGATGTTCCATAATATCAAACAAAGGTTCCATTCTTGGCTCACCTCTGGTCAGCCTTTGACTGTTCCATACTGTGGGTGAAAAATACAGCCAAATGTCTATCAAGTTTATGCATACCATGAGACTGGGAAGACAAGAAAAACAATTAAGATTCCAGGAGATCATGACCATCTAGGGCTATCTATGCACCCAAGCTAAGATGAAGAAAATTTCAAAGAATAAAGAGCAAGGTCTATAATAAAGAAAAATCAGCCATGTAAGAACACAAAAGTATCTCACAAAAAGGCAAACTTACAGGGACAGGAAAGGTGTCAGAGGCTGGGGGTAAGGAAAGAGAATGACTATAAAGGGCTCTAGGGGCACCTGGGTGGCTCAGTGGGTTAAAGCCTCTGCCTTCAGCTCAGGTCATGATCTCGGGGTCCTGGGATCGAGTCCCGCATCGGGCTCTCTGCTCGGCGGGGAGCCTGCTTCCTCCTCTCTCTCTCTGCCTGCCTCTCTGCCTACCTGTGATCTCTGTCAAATAAATAAATAAAATCTTTAAAAAATAAATAAATAAATAAAGGGCTCTACTAGGGATGTGGTGATGGTTACATGACTGTATACATTTGCCAAAACTCTTCAAATCATAAATTAAATCTCAATAAACTTGACCTTAAAAATAAAATGGACAAAACTAGCTTTCAAATAGCACCAAGGAAGATCCCTTAAACGTCCATATGAATAAACACAAGTAACTAGTGAGAAGATACATCTAGGGTAGTATTAAATTATCAGATGCACAGTTTCTAAAACAAGAGAAGTAAATCATCCAGTTCTCTGGACAGGTCAAATCACATCTGTAATGAGTATCCATTTTCTAAGAGCGATTTGAACCAACTGAAACTATCAAGAATATCAATCAGAATGTCAAGATTACTGGAGATCCAGAAATATAAACTAGGAACCAAGGGTTTTCATCTGGAAAAGAAGAGGCTCAGTGGGAACAGGCTGGCCACCTTCATGAATCTCATGGGCTGCCATGGGAGGCTGAGAGGAGCCGGTTCTCTGAGCTGGATGGGGCCAAACTAGGACCACTGTGACTAAGCACTGATGCAGACTGGAAAACCAGTAGAAGTAATGCAGAGTGAATTCAAATATTAGGAGAATAGTCAAACCAGATGGCTTTTTAAATCCTTCAACATTGAAAATAGTTCAGGTGAATGATGAAAAGAATCGGAACTGGGAAACTGTAGCAAACATGAAAAGACAAGAAAACTATTTGAATGTAAAAACTGAACAGACACTTCTCCAATGAAGACATACAAATGGCTATCAGACACATGAAAAAATGTTCATCATCACTAGTCATCAGGGAGATTCAAATTAAAACCACATTGAGATATCACCTTACACCAGTTAGAATGGCCAAAATTAGCAAGACAGGAAACAACATGTGTTGGAGGGGATGTGGAGAAAGGGGAACCCTCTTACACTGTTGGTGGGAATGCAAGTTGGTGCAGCCACTTTGGAGAACAGTGTGGAGATTCCTCAAGAAATTAAAAATAGAGCTTCCCTATGACCCTGCAATTGCACTACTGGGTATGTACCCCAAAGACACAGATGTAGTGAAAAGAAGGGCCATCTGTACCCCAATGTTTATAGCAGCAATGGCCACGGTCGCCAAACTGTGGAAAGAACCAAGATGCCCTTCAACGGACAAATGGATAAGGAAGATGTGGTCCATATACACTATGGAGTATTATGCCTCCATCAGAAAGGATGAATACCCAACTTTTGTAGCAACATGGACGGGACTGGAAGAGATTATGTTGAGTGACATAAGCCAAGCAGAGGGAGTCAATTATCATATGGTTTCACTGATTTGTGGAGCATAACAAATAGCATGTAGGACAAGGGGAGTTAGAGAGGAGAAGGGAGTTGGGGGAAATTGGAAGGGGAGGTGAACCATGAGAAACTATGGACTCTGAAAAACAATCTGAGGGGTTTGAAGCGGCGGGGGGTGGGAGGTTGGGGGAACCAGGTGGTGGGTATTAGAGAGGGCACTGATTGCATGGAGCACTGGGTGTGGTGCAAAAACAAGGAATACTGTTATGCTGAAAATAAAACAAAACAAAACAAAAACTAAATGTTTTGGGGACCGTAAGAACGTGAAGAAATCAGAGAAAGGCAAGTTAAATCAAGCTATAATATTCAATAGGAAAGAAGAAAGAACCCAATGGCTCTCTGGTATCCAGTGTTGTTCTAGGTATTTCATACACATTTAATCCTCAGAATAAAGCACTGACTTGGGCATTATTGTAAGTCCTTCTTTAGAAAAGAGGACATTGAGGGTTGGAGAGGTTCAACAACGAATTCAATCTCTAAAAACTGGCTGAGTTAGGATTCTTACTTGGATTTGACTCAAAAGTCCACGTGTCCTTTGAACACCAATGTGATTCCCAGTGGTAAGATTAAGTTATCTGGAAAATTAACTTTTGAGAGACACTTCATTTCTTAATGATACTAACAAATGAGGCATTGCTATACTTTCTCTCCATAAAACAAGAGTCTTGAACCTAACGTGTTAGATGGGTAAAATATCTCATTTAGGGGTATTTGGCAGAGAAAATTACCACACAAGCAAAAAAAAAAAAAAAAAAATTGTTTAAGTAACATTTTTATCCCTTGCAGATTTTCACCCATATCATGCTTTCAGCCAAGCATATCCACAGGTCCTTTGGCTTTTAAAAACCCAAAGTGAAATGGAATTAAAAAACAAAATAATCAGAACAAAAGGTGAAGAGTTATCCTCCTACTCATTCAAGCCTTATCTATTATTTCAGGTATGAGATACAAAGCTCTGAAGCATGCGGACCAGGAAAAAAGAAGGAAAGAAATCTACAAATGGACAATAACAAGGTTTTTTTCCAGCAGCCAATCAACCCAGCACATCAATAACCTGTTGCTTTAGAAACAGAACATGAAAGGTTACTGCTTTAATTCTCTTGATTTGGCTGAACCTCAAATTTGACAAAATACCATCTAACAAACTTATTAGCATGGTCTTGGAGAACAAGAATAGAGGAAAGGGGAAAAAAATGACAGTATTTAGGTTTTGAAATTTCAGTTAAAATGCAGAAGAAAAAGGCATTAGACACTGTGAGGTGACCTAATTTAATTTGTTCTAGGAGTTGATAAGAATGGGTTCTGAAGTCCTTGATCCTGACTGACAAAGAAAAGACAATTTCAAAACAAAGGTGTCAGAACCATATGGAGAAGTAAGGTAAATCAGTTTCCTACTGGGAAAACAAATGAATGGCGGAAGTTACTATAAAAGTCCCTTTACCAGCAGGAATTGAACTCGATTTCAATTTAACTTGATCTTTAAATGATTAGAGGACTAGAAGGAAGACAGATAAAACATTAGTCCTCCACATGCTGAGATTACCAAGATTGAAAAATTTATTTTAGATCTCAAAAAAAAAAAAAAAAAATCAAAGCACAAAAACCTGGTAAAAATTTATCTTATACATGCATTTTTCAGTCCATTTGAGTATAATTTTTGAGTTAGGTTGCAAGCAGAGACGATGGGGAATCTTTTGTTCTCTTCAGGAAATATATGCCGAGTTCTTAACACTTTCATTTTCCCAAAGCACCATTACTTGGTGCTAAAAGCCAGGCAAAAAATATATGTATATAATAATAATCAAAATGTAGCCCCTAGCCTTTACTGTTTAACTTCGTTCAGAAAGGTATAATTCAAAATTTTCTAAGTAATGCTATTTCTTGGAGAAATAAGATAAACCTAATTTCATTTATAGGCTAACTAAAGACTGAGGGTCCATTTATCATTTTTAAAATGCTAGCCAGCAGATAAGATTAGTTTCTGTCACTCACAGCACTGTCAAGATGACTCAATATGATTGTAAAGTCGATTTTTATGGCCATATTTGAGCAAATAATAAATGTTCCCATACAGGCTTCAGTTTGAAGATCTCCAAGAATTTGACTGATACAGAGGATAAACGACAAGCACACTCCCACCGGTAGGTTCATTTGATAATCTCATACTACTGTTTTCTAAAGAAGACCTAGAAGAAGCCACTAAAATTATTAAGGCCTGATAAAAGCCATACAGAAATAAAGCTTAAAGAAACTGCGATTATTGCAGCTGAAGAAAAGACAGCACACGGAAAACCAAATAATAGTTATTAAATATATGAAAGCTTATTGTCTGAAGGATGGGTCAAGATGAGCGACTCAAGCAAAAAATGGAATTAAAGAATCAGGTAAAATGAAGAAAGGAACTTGCCCACAGTATAACCATTATATATATATACATATATATATATATATACACATATATATGTGTATATATATATATATAATTTTTTAAATTTAATTTTTTTGTGTGTATTCCAAAATCCATTGTTTATGCACCACACCCAGTGCTCCATGCCATACGTGCCCTCCATAATAACCACCACCACGCTAACTCATCCTCCCGCCC
Organism: Lontra canadensis; assembly: GCF_010015895.1. Lineage (NCBI taxonomy): Eukaryota > Metazoa > Chordata > Mammalia > Carnivora > Mustelidae > Lontra > Lontra canadensis. The sequence continues at coordinate 12,175,588 of NW_022630996.1, forward strand.
CCTCCTCCCCTCTAAAACCCTCAGTTTGTTTCTCAGAGTCCACAGTCTCTCATGGTTTTTAAGATCTATTTATTTGAGAGAGAGAGAGAGAGAGAGAGAAAGCGTATGTGCACACCCGCACACACACAAACACGCATGTGTGCATGTATGAATGGAGGAGGGGCAGAAGGAAAGAATCCTGACGCAGACTCCCCACTGGGTGGGCAGCTCTCCAACGGGCTTGATCTCACAACCTTGAGATTATGACCTGAGCCCAAACCAAGAGTCAGATGTTTACTTACCAGACTGCACCACCCAGGTGCCCCTAAATATTCAAAGTGTAAAAATACTCCCCTGAAACTCAACACTAGGAAATACAACTGAATAATAGCTTAAGTGGAGTCAATAGAATTAATGAAATTATATCTGGACACTCAAAGTAATCTACAGAAATTCCCAAGAAATAATGAAATAAGTAGAAATGGTAAATTAAATAGAAACATAAAAATCTGTCTTAGAGAAAAATCTTAGACTACAGAGAGATTATATTGGGATACTCAATTTACATGCAAAGGGAGTTTCGGAAGAGTTATAAAAAACTTGATTGCTTTCTTAAATCATTACCAAAGGGAACTAAATATCAAAAACTAAACTGCAAAGCCAACTAAGAGTTCAGGGACAAATCTAAAAAAACCTAAGTTTCCCAAAACACTCAAGCTATTGTATTTGTGGTCTAATGAAAATGAGCAAAAATTTATTTTGACAACTGTGGTCATCTCTATAGCTCTCAACTGACATATTTCCAGTCCAAATACACTTACTAATACTTTTAATCTCTAATTTTAATTCTGAATCCATCAACAAGCTTGAAAAGAACAATTCAAATTTTCCTTAAGACAAAGAAGACTAAAACTGGTATTGATAAGCAAATATAAAGTTAATGCCATTCACTGTATTAGTCTGAAACTATTTCAAATCATTTTCTGAATATCTTTAAATAGGTATTCTCTCTTTATCATCAGGAAGATAAGAGATAACAAGTTAGCAAGGGTGTGGAGATGAGAGAACACTGGTACACCACTGGTGGTAATGTAGATTAGTATAGATATTATGGAAAACAGTATGGAGGTTCCACAAAAATTTAAATATAGAAGTATCATATGATCCAACAATTCCATTTCTGGGTATATATATCCAAAGGAAATGAAAACAAGATTATCAAAAAGATACCTGCATTCCCATGTTTACTATAGCATTATTCATAATAGCTGAAACATGGAAACAACCTGTGTCCACCAATGGATGAAAGGATAATGATGGGGTGCATATACACATAATGAAATATCATTCAAACGAGAGAAGGAAGAATATCCTGCCATCTGTGAAATATGAGTGGACCCTAAGGGTATTATGTTAAGTGAGATAAACCGGACAGAAAAAAGCAAATACTATACAATATCAATTATATGTAGAATCTAAAAAAGTTGGACTTGTAAAAACATTGAGTAGAACAGTGGTTACCAAGGGCTAGGGTGAGTGGAAAATTGGAAGATGTTGTTCAAGGGTACAAACTTGCCTTGAACAAGGCAACTAGTAGATAAATAAGTCCTGGAGACCTAATGCACAGTATGGTGGTTACAGTCAACAATAATGTATTATAAACTTCAAAGGTGCTAAGAGCCTAGATCTTAATTATTCTCACCACAAACAAAAGAAATTATAGCTATGTGATGCGACAGAGGTATAAGCTATTACCATGATGGTGATCACAAATCTGTTGGACACTTTAATGTTATATGTCAATGACATCACAACTTACAGGAAAAAAACTGGGCATTCTCTAAGTGACATATTATTTCAAAACAATTTCTAAAATAAGTTTATAAAATGGGGTTACACTGAATGCTTAAAAAAAAAAAAAGGCAGGGGGCGCCTGGGTGGCTCAGTGGGTTAAGCCTCTGCCCTCGGCTCAGGTCATGATTCCAGGGTCCTGGGATCAAGCACCACATCGGGCTCTCTGCTCAGCAGGGAGCCTGCCTCCCCCACTCTCTCTGCCTGCCTCTCTGCCCACTTGTGATCTCTGCTGTCAAGTAAATAAATAAAATCTTAAAAAAAAAAAAAAAAGAATTGTTTAAAAAAAAAAAAAAGGGCAGAATCAAGAATCAAAAGTGCATAACCCCTGGAAGAGAGAATTAAGCCTCTGCCTCCATCACTGTTAAGTTAACCATATGATGCATATATGGTGTCATGACATAACTTCTTTCCCCCACATTACTCCTGACACTGCCTAGATTTATTTAATCTTTTTTTTTTTAACTTTATCATACTGCTGAAAAATCCATCCACCAAATAAAGGACCATGGAGAGGTCCACAGATAAGATTTTTCTTTAAAATACAAATGTTCCGGGGCGCCTGGGTGGCTCAGTGGGTTAAGCCGCTGCCTTCGGCTCAGGTCATGATCTCGGGGTCCTGGGATCGGGCCCCGCATCGGGCTCTCTGCTCAGCGGGGAGCCTGCTTCCTCCTCTCTCTCTGCCTGTCTCTCTGCCTGCTTGTGATCTCTCTCTGTAAAAATAAATAAATAAAATCTTAAAAAAAAAAAAAATACAAATGTTCCTACAAGTATTTGAGTTCCCTCTAAATTTCCTCTTGTGATTGAGTTCGACTTTCAAAGCACTGTGGTCTGAAAATATGTAGGGAATGATCCCAGTCTTTTGGTACCAGTTGAGACCTGCTTTGTGACCCAGTATGTGATCTATTCTGGAGAATGTTCCTGTGCACTAGAGAAGAATGTGCATTCTGTTGTGTTAGGATGAAATGCTCTGAATGTATCTGTGAAGTCCGTCTGGTCCAGTGTGTCATTCAAAGCCCTTGTTTCCGTATTGATCTTCAGCTTAGATGGGAGATGTTAACCACTACTGAAGAATGGAGTAGGTAACAGTGACAGACATTCAAACACACAAAATTAATTTGGGTGCCATTGGCAGAGATTTTTGGAGATGGCATACCTAACTTGGCCTTCCTGGGTAGTGTCCACATTCTCAAATTATTTGAAAAGATAGGTAGAATCATTTCCAAAAAGAAAAAAAAAAGTAAATAAAGACTATAATTAGCTTAATTAAACTTAATTATTTCATGTAGACATAAAAATTCAGAAGATGGACCATGAGTTTCTGTATTGTTACCTATTGTAATGTGAAATCTTTCATGTTCCTAACTATATTAGACATACATTTGTTAGTACTGTCAAAAACAAAAAAATAACTAGCAAGAAGTGCTCTGATTCATTATGTAAGAATAGCCCACACATCAAGGGATTCCAAATTTCAAAACAAAATGTATTTTTAAAAAGTTGTTTGATGAGAAGTAAATAAAAAATAAATCAATGTATTTCTGCGAGAAAGCCTTTCTCTGGTTTCCAAAAGGAAGCTATTAGCTGTGCAAGTGAAACTGGCAAAGTCTATCAGGTCAATACATTGTTCCATAATATATGAATTGATAACTGCTGGCAGGAATCTTTCAGAGTAAGAGACACAAAGCTTCTGAACAAGGAAGAAATAGCAATTTACCAGAAAAAACATACACATACACATATACAATAAGCTATGCATTAGCAAATGAAAGCCACAGATTTGGAAATTATGTTTGTAAATTTGAAAGTAAATAAAAAGGCAACTAAGCAATCTAGCAATTGGTTATAAACATGAAGCCATGCATGGAAAACTTATTAATCTTCTTTTAATAGTTTTCTGAGGTAATAAGAACTATGATGAGGTAATCAGTTGGAGTTAGACTGATTTTTAATGTTTTTTTTTTTTTTCCTGGACACCAAGTAGCATATAGTCCTAAGAAATTTCCATTGGGGTCACTGACAAATGGGACAGAAACAGAATTCTGGGGCTGGAGCTTGAAGAAAAAGAAATCCAATGGCAACATTTAGATGGTATGTGGTTTACCACAGATGACATAATGACAAAAAGTGGCCATCAGGAAGAAAATTGCAGCTCCTGTAAGCAATTGCGTTATGAGGCAGGTGGTACATAAGTGATAACAAGTAATGGCAGTAGGTGTAACAAAAAATGCCTCATGTTTATCTAATGCTTTCCTTCGAAAGCACTCAAAATTCCAACAGGGAATAGCTAACCACTCCTCCCAGGTTTTGAAGGTTGCTGGTGGTGATTTTTTCCAGGGCTGAATTACAGAATGCTTATCAAAGAATCATAAAGCAAGAAGGGATTCTGTGAGAGTATCTACAGTGAACCCATTACCTCAGAGCAGATGTGCCCCTACAGCAAGCCTCCTTAGAATTTTCCTGGAGAAAATCTACAAATTCCCAGATCTAAGGATTCATAAGTTTCAGGGAGCAATGAACTTCTTCCAGAAGGACAACTAAATATTCAGGTTATATCCATGATGGGATCTGGGGGAAGTTTTCATACTTAACAAAAAAAATTATAATTTCCTTTCCTACCTTTGAAAACTGCTAAGTCACACAAAAAAAGAAAAAACCCTCCAAATTATAAATCATTACAACCTACGCAGAGATTATGGTTAGCTTTTAGAGAGAACCTATGCCTGAGACAAATGGCTTTTCTTGTTCCTGATTAACAGGTACTAAAACAGCCTGTCTTCACTTACATCAGCAAGGACCAGAAGGCACCTGAGATCCAGAACTCTGCAAAGCCACAGCCCTGCCAAAGAAAGCTGGTTCCTGAGTTCAAAATTTGAGTTCATTTTAAAGGTCACACGTTGGCGTTATGCAAAATGGAGCACAAGAGGTAAAGTGAAGGACAGATGAGATACAGTGGAGCTGGCTATTTACATCAGAGAGTAGCATACGACAGTAAAGAAAAAAATTCTCTTACCTAATCCAAGCATCACAGTGCTTGAAGCAGAAGAGAAGGAAGAAGGACGCTATCCCCATTTCTGTGCAGCGGTAGGACACTCTGCCACTGTCCTCTGTCCCACCCTTTATAAGATGAGGAAGTGTGTTTGAGTATGAATCAAAAATTGTTCTTTCTGGATGTAACAGAGTAAAGCAGAGTCTTAAGCACACCACAGGTATGAAGCACAATTAAGTACACATTTCTGAAAAGCAGAATGACAGAGCAACAGCGGTTTATTTAAAAATGTGCAGCATAAAGACCAGTAAAAGAAAAAAACCATACACATGCAGCAATTTCACGAAGATGGGTATGCCAGTGTGACCCTTTCCTCAGACATATATTACGTATCCATTAAGGGGTTTTAATCTCCTTGAGAGTATGGACACAATTTCAAAATATATAATAAATTCAGTCCTAGAAGAAAAAGAAAAAGGACTGTAGGTAAAAGATTTTGAAGAAGGAGAAGGAGATCTTTGTTAAGCTATGGATGAAGAGAAAGCTGTTTAACAGCAAACGAAGGTAACCAACCCTACTCCAGCTGAACATTCTGACGAAAACGATGGTTCTTCCCCCAATGATGGTCCATCCATTCTGGAAAAGCAGCAATAGGGAATTCTGAGAACTCAGTCTGCGGTAAGTAAAAGAATGCCCTGACTTTCCAGCTCATGTACCATGGCACAAAAGGAAGCGAATCCGGATTCAAAAAAATCTAGGTTTGAGGCTCAGGTCTGCTGCTTACTAGTTATGTGACCTTGGACAAGTTACCCAACCTCTGAAACTCGTTACCTCATTTATCAAAAGGGAAAATACTCTTATGGCCTCTTGTATCTCTCAGTCACAAGAAGCAATGTGAAAAAAGCAGGGGTTCTTGTAATTGTTGCTACCAAAAAAGGGAAACATTTATAAGAGAAAACAACATCAACTACTGTTTAGGAGCTATTGTGACCGAAATACAAAACTGTGCACAACTGCATCTTCCACACAGTTCATAATTAGCCTTGACTACTGATACATCTTAAATATGGACCATATTTCCACAGATGCCTTGATAAAAATAAACCGAAGAGTGCTATACCACTATTATTTTGGTGGAAGGCAATCTTAAAATTCTACATATTGGACTACTTTCAGACGAACGTGGAGAAAAACCCAACATGGCTTTCTGTTAGATTTGACTGCTTAAGGGCGCAGCCAGTGATCACAGTAGCTAATTCACACAGGAACAAAGAATCCAAGGGGTAGGGACGGTTTCCTCTTGGCAAGATGAGTAAAACAGATTACAGGTGATATTCTCTTTCCACACGTAGCGTGGGCTTAAAAAGACGGTACGAGCAGTAAATGGGCAGCCACATAAATGATATAAAGAAAAGGATCTGACTTCCTCAGGTTTTCAGGACCTATTTCACATCAACCAACAAGGCAGACACTAGACACTGCTGATATTTGCCCTCGACTCCCCCGTTCCTCCTTCCCAGCATATGGATGGTGGGAAGGATGGTGGGATGGATGACTGAAACACAGTAGTTTCCAGAATCTTCCTTACAGCTAGTTCTGGCCAATGAAATGGACAAGGAAGTCGGTGTGGGCAGCCTCCAGAGAGAGGAGCATGTCCCACTTTGCCTGTGTCTACTGGCTGCTGACTAATACGCAGATAAGACGGCAAGAGTTCAAGTCCTCACCTTGTACAAAGAGATCCTGGGAAGGGAGCACACACGTGACAAAACATTAAGAAGAGCGAGCCCGGGTCCTCAAGGATGTCATGGATCAAGCCACACACCAGGGCCTGACTACCAGACTTGCATGTGGAAAAAGAATAAAACTCCATGTTGTTCACCCCACTGGGAAGTCCCTATTGTAAACAACTACACCTACCCCTGCAGCCAAGTTAAACATGTTTGGCAGCAAGTCTCCCAACTTAATAGGGAGAGTTTTCAAGTAAATTGACAGGAGAAAAGACAAGCTCAGATAAAACAGCAATAGAGGAGGCAATCGGTGTGACTGGGCAAAGTAGAGGGGCAAAGACTGTACCCAGGAATATTTTTGCTGAAGGAGAAGTCTGGTTAGAAACAACACTGATGACCGTACTGGTCTAACTCTCAAGACCAGCGCATGGCCCAAGTAATCTTCCAAGTGAATGAGTGCGATCTCTTAAGAATCACTAAAACTTTGGGGTTGTGAACAGAATGGGAAAGACAGAGAGAGTGGGACAGAGAGATGGAAGGAAGGAAATACAGTGGAACACGCCAGTCATTTCTTTTTAGTCGCCCTACTTAATCCTCACAGTGACCCAACAAATCACTACTATTACAGATTGGGGAAATGTGGCTAGAAAAAGCCTCGTAACTCAAAAAACCAGTAAGTGGAGGAGCAAGAATCCTAATTCAGGTCTTTGTCTCAAAAGCCCACAATCTTCCCATTACACGAAGCTGCTGGTTCAAGGGAAAACTTACCGGGCTCAGAATAGAAGCAAAGTAAAACACCCAGTCTGGCATAACAGACAAGAGAAATAAACGTGATAGCATCTACTAATCTGAAGCATCAGAAAAGAAAGGGACAATGTGATAGTAACGGAAGTCTTGGAAGAAAAGAAGTATGTTCATTCAATTTAGAACAGCAACACAACGTATGCTGGAAACACCTGCACACACACCCACTAGCCTTAGAAGAAAGGAAATGACAACAGGCTTCAAAGATACAATTCCAGGGCTACAGTCTACAGATGAAAATAAAAATCTGTAAGGTAAAATTTTTAATCAGATAAAAGAATTAATACTGTAAAAACATGCAGGAAACTGCTACCTATAAAGTAGTACCAGATTTCTAATCCCCAAACTGTCCTTATTAGTTCGACTGCAAATCCTACAATCCTCCCAGAAAACGTTGGCACAAACTTTGGTAACATCCTTGCTTTCCCCAACGTTGAAGTTAGGACTCACAATGGCTCTGGTCATTTAGGTAAGTCCGTAAGCCTCAAGGTATGAGGAATTTTTTTTAAAAAAACTGAGACAGACCCTCGTCACCATTTTCTGGCATCATATTAACAAGTCACAGAAGCAAGGCAGCTGCTACGTGACGAAAAGACAAAATCAGGGGTGCCTGAGTTGGTCAGCCTTTGGCTCAGGTCATGATCCCAGGGTGCTGGGATCAAGCTTTGCATCAGGCTCCCTGCTCAGTGGCGAGCCTGCTTCTCCCTCCCCCTCTGCTCCTCTGCCTGCTTGTGCTCTCTCGCTCTCTCTGTCAAATAAATAAATAAAAATCTTTTAAAAGAAAAAGGAAAAAAGAAAAGAAAAAACAAAGTCACCAGACCTGGGGCAGAAAGACTTATGTGCAAGGCCTAGCTTTTATGTATGGGTAGTGTGACTCGGTGAGTCATGTACCCACTCACAACTTCATCAGTGAAGTCAGAATGACACTTACCCCACAAAATAAAAATGCCAAGGCAGAAGTCAGGTACACAAAGACATTAGGTTTTGAGGATACTCAATATACTGTGTTTGAGTTAAACGGATGTGCAAAAAGGTTGTTTATGAAACATAAAATACACGTGGTTTCATGTGTTCAAACACAGATATCACATAATGGGACCCCATCTCATTCCAAGATAAGGACTCCACGCCTTTGTAACGACTGTGCCTCACAAGAACCCAAATGTGTGTTAACACATCCGCACAAGTCCCGCTGAGAGGTGAGTGACCACTTGGGGTAATGTCAGCTCTGCACATAAAACCTATCCCATCTGCCCCATGGTTTTCCAGTGTATGTCCCTGAAGACAGCATAGTTTCAATCAAGAAGCTCTTCAGCTGGATATGAGGGGCTCAGTGTGCCCAACGATGAAGATGCTGTTTATGTCTGCTGACTTGAAAGCCCAAGAAAAGCTATCTTCAAAGTCTAGTCTTTCCTTCCTTTGTTTGAGTCCCCCTGGCTGACTTGGAATGCTGATGTAACACGACTTCTGTGTATGTGTATGTGAGTGTCTATACATGTTAATGTAATTCAATAGTACTAGGTTAAACCACAGAGAAAACATTTCTCAGCCCTTGATTAAGGCCTGCATTACACCATCAGGTCCCATCACAAGGCTTGCTGATGAGTAGCTATTTGGACACACACAGAGCTGTGATTTCCATCCACTTTACTAATCAGCAAGTTCAGATTTGCTGCTAATGTGACATTGATGAACAGGAATGATGCTAATGTGACAGTGATGAACAGAAATGACAGCTCAGGGTTGATTAAAATTAGCTAAGGTTCTTCAACCCACGACCAGAATGGAAGGGCTCTGAAAACAGCTACAGCCAAACAAGCCTCTCTGAAACAGAGAGGAAACACCAAAAACATATGTTTACTGATTACACATAAATTTGAGCAAATACACACTGCAATGTGACATCGTTTAAAATGCAGGCAGTCATGATTCAAATCCCACACTAAATCAAAAATGGCAATAAACACAGATACACAGAAGCCAAGTGCCAAGCAAAGCACAATGTCAAAAGGTAGAGGATACGATTTGATTAGGAAAATACCGAGCATACTGGAAACACAAAGCAAGGGCTTAGCAGAGCTGAAATAAAATTCTCTGCTCTACGATAACGTAGGAAGAGCGTTCTCATCCGCCACGTGGACTTTTTGCATTTGTCACTGACTGGCTGGAGTCAGAGATCTTCTCCACAGCCTTCGGGACAACCAATTCACCTTCCTCCCCTCCCCTTCCTCGCCTCCTCTCCTTTCCAACTACTCCCACACCATGGCGGCCAAGTTCGTGTAGAAATATATGGGGAAACAGAAGCAGCACCGAATGGGTGTGTAAGAGTCGAAATGTACTGCTGGCAAAACTAAAGAAGGTGGGAACGTGGTGCTCTTAACACCAACGTCTCTCGCAGCTTAATGCAGTCTCAAAAAAAAAACTAAAAACCAGAAACCAAACAAAACCAGAAAATCTACGCAAAAATGGCCTCGTCCGCTGTAGTACTACCCTCATCTGTTATGGCAAGAAGCTGACTGTAAGTAATCCATGCAGAACAGGCTACCCTCCTCGGAGCTACAGTAAAAAGAGAATACAGATGTGTTTGGTTTGGTTTGGTTTTTAAGCAAAAGTCCATACAGGCTGCTGCTGTTAAAGTCTAAATAAAGTGGTCAGAGTCTCGTGTAGACAGTATTGAACTGAATTCCCAGAGACAGATTTACTCAAAACCTAACAAACAGTGAGTCATCCTAAAAGGGTTGGTTATCGACAAGCCACAGTGTCCTGCTACAGGTCTTCATACTAGCACTGAAGATCAAGACGTATTTCCATATAAATATTCACAGGTATGAGGTACTAAAAGAAATAAGTGTATCCTGTGCCAAAAATAGCAGTCCTGGAATTCTAGTAAATTTTAATTCACGTTTTGTGTAATGCTAATATATTGCTACCAACTGAAATATTCTCCTGGTAAACACGAAACAGAAATGGTTAAGTGACCTTCTAAGAATCCAAAAATCTATAAATGGACCAGACACATTTTACAAGCATTTCTGAAAGGAGGTAACAAAGGAGATCAAAGAATAAGACACACTGCTCCGAGCTTCTGTAATCAGATATTGAAAGTCAATCAACACAGGCAAATCTTCAATTACGGTATTCCCAGTGGCAATCATTGACAGGGCTGTTTTCTGGGTCATACTCCATCCGTGTAATTTTCACCCTGAAATCTCAAAGAATAGACTATTTTCCAAAGAGAATCTCTCATTTTGAACTCTAACATCTATAGTAAGCTTACTCCCTTTTTAGTAAATAGTCTTTCCTCATGCATAATTGTCTAAATTATCCTTTATTAGAATTCCTTCGCAAAAGTAAATTTTCTGAAATTATCTGGATCACCTTATTGCTTCTAAATAAGTCAGTTACAGGAGCCTCTAAACAAATTTATATGGGAGTAAATAATTCAGTGTGTGCGTGTGTTTGTGTGTGTGTGTGTGTGTGTGTGTGCACGTGCACGTGCTAAAGTTCAAAATCTAACATGGTTTCCAAACTTACGAATAAATGTGGCCAATTTATGACTTGGCCAAACCAAAATCTTACTTCTAAAAGCAAAAGGATATCAGAAGCAGGCTTTCTCCTAGGTCTCTGATATCTTCTAGCATTGCTCTTTGTTTTGTGACAATAACTTACCACCAGAGCAACATGTATGAAAAGCACTCTGGTAAATAAACCACCTACACACCACCTCCTGCTTACTCTACCCCTCCCTGTTTACACAGTGGGAAAATGCAAATGATATATTCATTTCCTAAGAGATTTTTCACTTAAGCAATTTATCCTAACTCTTCTCATTCTGAGATCACCCTTTCTTGTATTTGTCTAAAATACTTATTTCTAACCATATATATGCTAATGGATATAGTTAGTAAGTCAAGTTCAGGATAATGAGAAAGAAAAAGTTCAGAGAATTTTTGGAAGAAGTGTGCTCCTCAAAACTGTAAGTAGTAAACACCAGGTACCTGTAGGTCCACTGAGCCTAAAAACTATCTAAAATTTCTAAAAACTACCCAATAAAAATTAATTAAAAAACAATCCCATTATTACGAGACAGATTCACTGAAGAGAAGGGGTACAACAGAATTCTCAACTCCAAGAAGGATTTATGTTCCTAAGGACTATTAGATTTTTCACAGAAAAAAAACTTTTTTTTTTTCCATGTGTTTTTTCTTATGGAGTTTGATAGACCTGCTCCCCAGCCTTCACTGGGCCTCTGAGGAATGACAGTGCTACAGGCCCTGACTGTAGCCAAGTCTTTCTTGGTTTTATCACAATGTTCCTTTGTCTCCCCCTCCATTTTCCATCTACTTGCCAACATTTTACAAATGAATATAAATTCAATTAATGAATCTGCAGTTAGAAGCCAAGTAGACCATACTCTAAGTCTAAAATGCTAAACATGAAGTTTATTAGAGTAACACTAGTTTAAAAGGCATGGATACTCTCCAACATGGATGGTTAGTCTCCATACAACATGAAAGAGAGCTTCTGTGGTTCAGGAGTTAAACCTAGGAAAGGCCACAAACATTCGTCTACAATCAATAAAATAAAGATAACCTTCTCACACAAAGAAAGCATCAGTTATACTCTAAAAGCTATGAATTGGGTACTACACTATTAATTTTAATTAAAATCTCTACTTCACAAGAAATGTTATTTTATTCTTTTCCTGCAGTGCTGTTTGCTACATAAAATGCATGCGTTAAGAGGTATGTGGTTGTATACATACACCTGGTGTCCATTACTCCATCCACGTTTACTGTTCAGTCTCTACTAGGTCCTGCCTCTCTGAATCTTGCCATATGTCTCAAAGATGTCTTACAGAGTTTAATGAGGGAAAAAGATGGTTAGGGTAAGCCCCTCTGCCATGCTCAAGGCTATATAATTAATAGGCCACAGCACCTGACATCATTTGTTCCTTCCTCACAGATGCCTTGGAATGAAAAGCGAATCCACTCACATCCTTTGCTTCCTTCTACCTTTGACAAAGCTGAACATGTCCAAAACCTCGAGCCTTTCTCTGTCATTGTTTCTGACTTTTCATTCTCAAAACCCTCCAGCTTCATTCATTTATCCCCAACTCGAGTGACTTAGAAATCACAGGACCAGGGCGCCTGGGTGGCTCAGTCGTTAAGCATCTGCCTTCAGCTCAGGTCATGATCCCAAGTTCCTGGGATCGGAGCCTCACATCGGTCTCCTTGCTCAGTAGGAGACCTGCTTCTCCCTCTCCTGCTCCCTCTGCTTGTATTCCCTCTCTCACTCTGTCAACTAAATAAATAAAATCTTAAAAAAAAAAAAAAAGAAAGAAACCACAGGACCAACTTTCTTGGATTAACCAAAAGTATACAGAGTAAATTTAACTTCCCTTTAGGAAATTTTTATTTGAAGAGGAATAAATGTACCTCTGTTTAAAAAATATACTTAGCTGATGGGTGAAGAAAATAGCCAGGTGTTCAAATAATTTACCTCTTTTCTAGGCTGCAGTAGCACACCACTCCCATGTTGGAACTGCCACTTCTCGGCAGTGCAGCACAGACTCAGAGTGCGAGCTCTGGAATCTGATAGTAGCTCCTGCCCCAACCATATCTATGCAGGCCACGGGAGCTGGGGCATATAACTCAACTGCTCGGGACATAAATTTTCTACACATATTCCCACACTTCCTAGAGGATTAAATGAAATAGTGGAAGTATGTGGTCGACACGTTGTACTTTCCCAATAAATGTTAGTGGAGAGGTTGAAATGTTTCTCTCTCCAATTACAAAGGAGGCTCCAGACTGCTATTCCTGACTGTCCTTGCTTATTTCATTTGCAAAGACCGAATAACTCTCCAAGTTGAAAAATGATGACCTGGATATGCCTCTGAATCTGCAGACGAAAGTAGTATTTTAAACATGATTTCTCTAATTGTCTTTTTATTCTGAATAATCGTGCCTCATAAGCAGCGATGCCACATGAAAAATGAACACAGACACAGAACTCATCAAAACGTAACATAATAGGGATCAGAATCAGAAAGGCACAGGTTTGAATCCCTGTTCCACAATCTACTAATGGAGTTATCTGATCTTTCTGACGTTCAGTGCCCCATCTACAAAATGGGATAATACTTACACCTCATAGATTCATTACCGCCATCAAATGAAGTAATATGAGCGAAACACCTGGCACAAAATAAGGGCTCAAACATAAGCTCCCTTCCTCCATAAGCATAATGAACTTAAATTAAACCCCTGCCCCAGCAAAGTTGCTTTTTATCCCCAAGAGAGCAGGGATATATGGATGCTCGGGATTTATCCGTGGGAATCTGTTCTTAATATTGTTCAAGTTACACAAACAAGTGATGTGTATTAATTACACTGGGGTTTTACTTTTTGAAATGAAGGCACACTATATACCATAAACATAATAAAAAGCAAAAGAAGAAGGAGAAGAGGATAACAAGGAAACAGCTGGTATAAACTGTGCCCATCATTCAGAGAGGCATTGGGACCAACAGAGTTTTTCAATAAAAGCAAAGAGAACACTAGGTGGTAACGAAATGGATACTTTAGATCTTGGGAAGCAAAACATATTCAGTACTCTTTGGGATGCCAAGGGAGGCTCGGATAACATCTCCTGCCTTAATGAGCTATCCTCCATTCCCAGCTGTTCAGAACAATGACAGAGTTCACTGCGGCAGAGAACCCACATACAAAAACTCCACAGTCCCTAGAGCCAGAGGTGCAGGGCAAATGCTAAATCATACATCTGTTGGTGTTTGGATGTATAAATGAACAGGGACTTGAAAAAAAACAACAACAAAAACAGAAACAAACAAAAAAAAACCCCAACACTTTGCACATCTGGGATCTTTCTTCTCCAATAACTGTCAAACCTATGTTAATCCCTTTTCCTTTTGTTCAGACAAACGTGTTGGCTCTGAGCACTTTTTATAAAAATTAACTTTATTTTTTAGACTAGTTTTAGGTTTATAGAAAATTGAATAGTGTAGAGAGTACCCATATATCTTCTCAATCTGAGCAATTTTTAGGGTCCTAGCTCATTTAAGATATAAATGATAACACAGAATTTGAATAAACCAATAAATTAAGTGACTAAAGAAGAGATTTTGAAACCCTAGTCCCTTACTTAGGTTTGCATAAACCAAATGAAACAATCTGTATACAATACAATGATCAGCCACCAAAAAACCCCAAACAAACAAAAGTGTGTCGCTGGTAGTTATCCAGGGGAGCAATAAAGCGAAATTCAAAATCATAGTAACTGATAAAATATTAAAGTATGTCTGTAACAATCAGAACTCTAACAGCCCATTAACAACATTAATATTTCCTTCTCCTTAACCTCCATATTTGCTAAGACCGTAAGAAAACATTTCATAATGGATCAATCTCCAATCTAAAGAACTCTGAATGTTCCTGAGATCAAGGCTCACAGCCTTGGGCCATTAGACAGCCTCTTTTAACTATGGAAGCACTCCCTTCTGTTTTTAATAAGATCCGGTGGTCTACTGGGTCATGCAGATACATTAAGCAAAAAATTATCAGGTAAGTTATCACTACCGCTAGGAAATAATTAATTGGGTAATACAGTGCAGAGATTCTCAAGTGTGGTACCTAACTTGTTAGAAATGCACATCCTTGGGTCCCACTCCTGACCTAATAATGCATCAGGAATTGAGGCGGGGGTGGAGGGGGTGGCGGGGAGTGGTCCCAGCAGCCCGTGTTTTAAGATGATTCTGATGCAAATAAAGTTCAAGAATGACTGATATATTCAAGGATGCATGACCATAAAAAATTACTGAAAATAAACAGTAAATATGTCCCCCTACCATCTTTTTTTTTCTTTCTTTCTTTCTTTCTTTTTTTTTTTTTTTTTTTTGCTAAAAATAGGAAAGAATTTTGATTATTTTTAGGACAATGTTGCATTTCATTTGGGAATTTTGATGACTGTTTTGTAGGGCTTCCTACAGTGGTCTACTGAACAGAATATTTTTCAGCTGCTGCCATTTTTCTAACCCGGGGGCAATGCACATTTTTTACTACATCACAAAAATGAACTGAAACCTTTTGTTTCATCCATATACAATTTCTTAGAATCTGAAAGCCATTCTGATCAGGGTTTTTGACCACATTTTTTTCTTTAGTTTTACAGTAACTTTCCAGCTTTCCCAAACTGCACTCCAGCACACTCTCTACATCTCATTCCCCTGCCTATGGCTCAGGGTATAACACAACAGACATACCACAGGAATACCCTAGGTTCAGGCAAATTAGGCAAAGGTCTATGTTTGTAGGCTCAAGCCCTTAACCAACATAAAAAACCCAACTACTGCATGACTTATATATGTACACATTTATATTCATGAATACATATACATATATAAATATACATATCTAAATATATATTCATTTCAAACCAACTGCAGATACAATAAAAATCCAACTAATGGGAGTGGTATTATGATTAGTGTCCCTGAAACTCTGCTCGCTTTTCTACTGTCATCTAACTTCATTTCCCATGAAGTCTTTGTAGTAAAATTAGTTCTATTCTTACTGCTAATCCCCTCTGATGTGCCCACAGAAGCAGAACGCCTTTGAGAATCGATTTGCAAAACTAGTCTTGATACATTTGTTTGCTGCAGGAAGCTTTATCCTGCGAAATTTCTCTTGTGAGAAACAGAATATAGGATCAATGGGAAAACTTTTATAGAATCTTAGATCATGTATTAAAAAAAAAAAATTCTCCTCAAATCAATTTAGTCTTTCTTCGACCAGTGAGTAACTGGCTTACTTTGAATTACTGATCCTGTATCACAAATTCCTAACCTGACATCAATGTGGATAAAGGAGGAGTGGTCAACATTTATAAATGGGATTAACTTATTTCAGCAAATTGGAAAGGAAAAGGTTGGGTATTTCTGTCAAACTGATTTATGCTTTGGTCTACACCACCCCAAAGAAATAAGAATTTCTCAACAGTTTGGGCAACAACATCGTATTGGTCTCTGAAGTGAAGAAAGAGCCAATTAATGGGCGAAAGGAAAATAATGCACCAAACATACGTCTCTTCTGGCAGAAGACGGTAAAGACACTGAAGCCTTAGCAGCATTACAGGACTCACCTGCTAAGGTTTAAGGAAGTTAGTCCTTCAGGAACAAAAGGCAAGTAAGTCTCTCTCTAACTTGGGAATATTAGCTCAGGAAAAATATTGATGGGAAAGCAGGAATCCCTTTAGGCAAGGGCTTCTTAATCTGGGATCCACCGATAGAATTAATGGAGTGTATGACCTTGGATGGGGAAAAAGCTTACCTTTATATTACTAACTGCTAACTGAAATTAAGCATCCCCTTCCACCATGATCACAGGCAACAACGACAATAGTATTCACACACCTGCAACTTGGTCACCAATAGAAATCAACAATATTTTCATATCCTCTTACAGTTGTTCTAAGTATCTCAAAATTATGCTCCCAATTGCTTTGAAAAGATTGCCACTAGATCTTCTTAGTTATTGTAATTGTTTTTCAACATAGTTGGTTCCTTTCGTACTCCTGTGCGTTTTTAATCCATTTAACATTATTCTGAGAAGGCAAAAAGGTTCATGATTGAAAAATTGTTAAGAAACCTCCTTTAGAAAAAGGTAGTATGGAAAAAGGGAAATACTCCCCAACAGTCCCAGAAACTCTAGCAAAAACCCCATTATAAAGAATTTTCTATGAAAAACAGGCACACTGTTCTCTTCTGAAATCCACAAACGTGTCAGAAGGCAATACCAGCTCACTATTCTCACTTGGCAACTACAACAAGACCTTTAAAAGGTTCAGATGCCTTATTCGGTCCCAATAGGAATAACTTCCAGCCATCAGCTTGACCTTGGAGAGATCAACTAAACAGCAGTGGCTATTCTGGGAAAAGGAGAAGGCAGCTCAGTGAAAACCCATGAAACACATCATCAGGAGCCACATTTTCCTCAGTCCAAGATATTAGCTAAGGTACCCCTGTCAGGACACTGTGAGGCATTCCAAGAACCAACAGCCCTTGCAGTATTAAAGCAGTAACGAGCAAATAACCTATGGTGGATAATTCAAACGGCTAAATGTCACACTTACAAGATGGAATAGGTCAAAAGCTCTCAGTATAGAAAGGACTTCAAATACCCCGACGACAGAATAACTTTGTGCAATTCCAGACAGGAGATGAAAACAATCACAAACCAACAAGTTCGTAATGATCAGATATGCTCTGGTAGTTCAATCTCTGTACAGAGTGGATATTCCTGAAATAATGGTTTATAAGTCCAATACTTTCAATGTGCTAAGAAAGAGTGCATTATTGGAAGGAATTGTACAGTGAGATTTGAGCTGTCTGGGATCATGCTCTGAAAGACCATGTCAGTAAACTATGATCTCCACATTACATGCATCTCCCCAAATTAATTTATAGGGAACTATTAACCATAAATATATACAAATCCTCAGGAATTTAATATGTAGTGTCTGCTTGAACCGAAGTATGCACTACCTAACTAGTCCTCTGACCTTTAAGCTATGAGATTCTAAACCTGAAACTTTTCTTTCTGGCATGATCTTTTACTCAAAGCTATCCCAAAGTGGGTATCTCAAGCAATCAATACATATGAAGCTGGGGTGTATTATAGTCAGCTGGAAATGTAACTAAGGATAAATAATAATTATCACTATGATGCAGCTCTAGATTCATTTATTTATGGCATCAGGAAAAAGCAAACACAAATTGGAGAGTAAAACACTAGTGGGCTACCTGATTTGGTTCGAGAGGGAAATGTCACAGGTGCCCTTCACATGGGATAGTTTCTGAAAAAAGTTCAAAACAAACCAGTTGGCCATGGCTTTCCAATGGCCATGTCATAGATTCTTGGGCAGACGGGCTTCAATTTCATTCTTGTCACCCCCTATAATGAAACAACTTAAACTCATGTGTGTGCAAGGGTTACAAAGGGATATTTCTGAGACAGATTCTGCGCATTTTAAATGCTCTGCAGCTGAAGAGAAACACTTTTTCCTTCTCTGAACAAAGAATTTTCTATTTTCTGTACAACTGTGCTATAAGCCATCCAATTCTTTAAAAATCTGAACACACAATTATGATTCAGTTGAAAACAAAGATAGTGCCACTATAATTGTGCCCAATGAGCCCAAAATATTAAACTTTTATTTTCAAGTATGGCTTTCATCACTCCCTCCTCTAATGCGGTATATATGATAATATATTATTTGTTATTCAGAAGAGGAAGAGTTCCACACAAAATGAATGACTTCAATTGCCTTATAAATAAAACATAAATGTCTTGGCAAACTAAATTAAAGGAGCATTTGTATTTGATCACTTCATCATATTACTGTCTTTATCTACAAGCAGGAGAAGCTGTTGTTGCCTATATTCTGAAATTCATTACGTGTAAAGTCCATAATGGAGAAAAATTGCTTCTATGTTATGGCTGAAACTCAAACAAATCATACATATTATGCACCTTAGACACTCAAAACACATTAATGGCACAAAACTCAGAAAAGATAATGGTGGCCCACACCTGTAGTTTGGGGGTTTGTATGCTTGTTTTGGAAGGGCTTTTGCTAGCTTGACGATGTTAAAAACTTAACACATCACTGAAGGTTGGTATTGAACTCTATTGTCTCTTCTTAAAATTTACCAAAATGGAGAAAGAAGATAAATATTAGTCTTGATGAAATACCTTTGCTGATTTTGGTTTAATGAACAGAAGTCAGGAGATAAACTACTTAAATACATTTTTAAGGAAAGCTGAATCCACACCACTGTTATCATATTGTTAAAGCTGCAAATACAGATGAAACGGAACTGGAATAAATGATAAACAATAAAGAGTATTTATAAAGAATATTTAAGTAGTATTTAAATTTAAAGTATTTAAAGAGTATTTATTACTGTGGGGGTATAATTCTAGGTTGTCTTTCATTTTTCCCCCATTATTAATTAAAATGCATTGGGGGCAATACAAATCTCAAACACTATAGAAATAAGCAACACTTACTGTTTAAGAGAAAGCATTTTTAAACAGAGATGGCTAAACCTATTTCAGTGAGAAAATTATGGTGGGAATAAAACACCTTTTTTTCTCGTGGGCTCTGGTAGAGTGATTTACAAACCTAAAATCTTAATTACAGCCATCATTTGAGATTAGGTAAAATGAAAATCATCTAATTTCTAAGGATTTCAAGTTTTCAAGAAGTGTTTCCCATAGCATAAACAGCTCTAAAAGAATATTAGAGTCACGATAGTAAGTATACTCAACGCAATAAAAGTTAAAGGCTGATTCGTATAAATGTCACTCTGCAAATGTGTAAACACTATCATTTCCACTAGCCACTATTAAATTGGCTCAGTTTACCATCCAAATCATGTGATTTGCACATAGCAGCCCTGAAAGGTCAACATTCCACATAACATCCTTTCATTTATTCTATACATCAGCCACAGTAGTCATCCTGCTCAGGAAGCTTACCTCCCATCATCCTGGGATTACGTGAAACACACACTTGGTTGATTCTTACGGCCAAGTAGGGAAAAGCATAAATGGAACTCAAAAACTTCACTTTCTCACTAAGCTTGTTGTGGGGAGGGAATGAGGGCACGAGATAGGGAAAGAGGAAGGTGGGAGAGAAAGAGGAAAAAAAAAAGTGATAAAGAAAGGAGAGAAAGGAAGTAAGACCAGAGGCATGAAGGTAGGGTATTAGGAACTGAAAGACGGAAGAACCAACAAGGGGAGCAAAAAGATCTCTTGTAATTTACATAAACTAATAATTTACAATATGACTCCAACAGCCATTCCATTTTTTTGTTGAATATATATTTCATCTTTCAAAATCTTTTACACCGAAAGTCTACATTTGTATAATTAACTGAGCACTTCTCTGCCCTTTACTCAAATCGGTATCATCAAGTGAAACATATTTATAAGCATTTCACACCTCAGTAAAGCAAGGGTCCTAACATCCACTTCCTTCATACTGAGACATTACAGAGTTCATTCCCTGGGCTAGATTTTGTTCTTGTCCCTAAAAATGCAAAAATGAATACAGTACCCTGTGTGAGACAGACAGAAAAAGATTAAAAAAACAACAACACTGCAGTCAGTACATGAAAGAGACATGCATCCATGTCGTATGACGCATCCAAAAGAGGCTTATAAAAAAATCAGAAAAATACACCTACAAATACAGAGAACAAACTGGTGGTTTGCCAGAGGGGAGGGAGCCTGGTGGGACAGGTAAAATGGCTGAAGGGGAGTGGTAGGCACAGGCTTCCAGTGATGGAATGAGTAAGTCACAGGGTAAAAGGTACAGCTTAGGGAAAAGAGTCAATGGTATTTAGTAGCGCTGTGTGGCGATAGACGGTAGCTCAATGTGCGGTGAGCACCGCATGATGCAGTTTTCAAATCACTGTGTAGTACACTCGAAACAAACCTAACATGTTTGTCAGCTATACATCAGCTAAAAAAAAAGAGGCTTATATCAAGTGAGGACTTCTGTCTCTCTGCCATATTTGCTGCAATATTATTCGATTTATTTTTTTAGCTTTTAATTTTGTTCTGATTATAAAATTTTTAACATTTAACATTTTATGTTGCAACACTAAATTATCCTTTCCTTCAGTCAAGTCTTTGCATATCCAAACACTTATTATTTACTTTTACCTTCTGATTTTTAATGTTTTGTTCCATTTACTCTTTCAACCATCTGTAATGAGTTTTGTCTGATATTTCACGAACTTTTTTTCTAAATTATTCTAATACTGTTCATGGGCTATATATCCATTCTACGCTGGATTATCATATACAGTAAGTTCTGAAAGAAAATAGGAGGTCTATTCATTCCCACTGGTCTAGTGGTCTGTTTCACAGTAAGGAATTCACCTGAAAACTATTTCCTAAAGGCACAGGTTGGCAGAACAGACGTCCCATAAATGCACAACCTCTCTCAACTGTTCTCATCTGGAGGCTAGTCTGGGTTTAGTCAACTTGTGTCCAACTTTTTTTGTTTGTTTGTTTATTTTCCATAAAGAAACCTATAGGAATTCCTCTCTGGTTTGGCTTTTCTACCTTCTGATGATTTTTTCAGAAACTTCTCTCAGTTTGAAAGGTTTTTTATGTATTTTTATGTATACATGTTTTTTATGTATTTTATTTACATGTTTGTACCAAATATATAATTTTCATTTATAACATAACTACTTATTAATACTATCATAAACATTTAAATTCTATCTACTACTTCCTAAAATTTTGATGAAATATGCACTTTACAATTTCTTTATTGTGAAGTGTTCGGGTAAGTATCATTATTTCTTTTCTTTTTTTTTTTTTTTTAAAGATTTTATTTTATTTATTTGACAGAGAGAGATCACAGTAGACAGAGGCAGGCAGAGAGTGAGAGAGAGAGGGAAGCAGGCTCACCACTGAGCAGAGAGCCCGATGCGGGACTTGATCCCAGGATCCTGAGATCATGACCTGAGCCGAAGGCAGTGGCTTAACCCACTGAGCCACCCAGGCGTCCCAAGTATCATTATTTCATTGCTGCAGTGAATATATGTATTTTTAATAAAATAATATATAACATAAAACTTGCCATTTAATTATTTATTTATTTATTTTAAGTAGGCTCCAACACAGGGCCCAAAGCCACGACCATGAGATCAAGGACCTGAGCCTGCAGTTCATGAGGTCAAGAGTCGGACACTTAACCGACTGAGCCACCCAGGCGCTCCTAACTATTTTTAGGCATACATTTTACTGGCAGTGGAGTATACTCACACAACTCTGCAACCATCCCCACCATCTATCTCCCGAACTTGGTATTTCAATGTGTGGAACTCGTAGAACTATGTGAAGTTCTCATTTCATCATTCCTGTCCAGTATCAATCCCAGTATGGTTGGAGCATATCTCATATTCCTTAGTTTGTGAGAAGGATTATGTAACTAGATATATGCATTTGGAGTAGAAAAGGCTAGATTTAGGCGGATGTGTGTGTAAACTGTAGTTAGCGACTGACCCATGCCACAAATAGGCAGGTTCACACATTAGGAGAACAAAGGCTAAACATCTCACCTTGAAGACAATGACCTGAAGCAAAAATAACCTAAATGATTATTTTCTACTGTGAATGATTCAAATTCCGTAAAAAATGAATAGGTAAGTTGGCAGGAAACAGAGTTACCACATCTTCCAACCTTTCAACTTCCTGGTATACACATAAGCAAAATGAAGCTTATGGCCACACAAACGCTTCCACACCAACGTTCAATGCAGGCTCACTCACAGTGGCCAAAAAGTGGAAATAACCCCATTGTGGAAATAACCCCAAAAGTCCACCAACTAGTGAGTGGATAAATAAACGGTTACACAGCAGAATACTACTCAGCAAGGAGAGGCCACAAAGGATTGATACATGCTATAATATGGAAGAACCTCGAAAACGTGAGAAAAAGTCACAAAATGCCACATATTGTATAATTCCATTTACATGAAACATCCAGAGAAGAAAAATCCATAGAGAAGGAAGGTAGATTAGTGACTGCCAAAGTCTAGGGAAAATGGGAGGAAATGAATATTATACAGGACTTTCTGGGGGGATGATGAAAATGTTCTAATACTAATTGTGGTGATGGTCATACAACTCTGAATATCCTAAGAACCACTGCACTGTATACTTTAAATGGGTAAATTGTATGGTCATGTGAATTCTAATAAAGTTATATTTTAAAAAGTTAAAAAAAAAACTTTCTAATGTTCATACAGTTGCAGAGATAGTCATATGACCCACACTAGAGACTGTATTTTCAACAGTGATGCATCAAATTCCTTCTAGTATTTTAGGGGCGCCTGGATAGCTCAGTCAGTTAAGTGTCTGACTCTTGGCTTTGGCCCAGGCCATGATCTCATGGGTCATGAGGTCAAGCCCTGCATCAGACTGGGCACTCAGTGGGGAGTGCTTGGGGTTCTCTCTCTCTGCCCCTCCCCCCAAGCATGTGTTCTCTCTCCTTCTCTCTCTCAAATAAATATATCTTTTTAAAAAAAATTTCCTTCCAGGACTTTAAAAGCACTGCTATTGAGCAACAATTCAATTCAAAGATGTATTGATGAGAGGTCAATTAACATCAAAGACAGATTTTTCTATTCAGATTGATGAAACCACAGTTACTGACAATAGGGCTCTTTAGTGGCATGTTTTCATTACCTTGATAATGATTATAAATTATAAGAAGACGTGGTGTTGGTAAGTTCTTTAAGAAAGTAACTGTACTGAAACATCTATTTTTGCTACAATAAAAAAACTGGGTTGTGACAAATAAATGTCGTTGGAAAATTTCGTGCCCCATGCTACTGGTGGGTCGACCTTCAAGGTCATTAGATGAAAAGATTTATAGCGCACCTGAAGGAAGTATGCTCTGTAGTTTTTGCAATACACTGTACTGTGCTTCAATATTAACTGGCTGCAAATAAAATTAGTCCATTTCTTTATTACTCTCAATAGTATAATCATTAAAACCAATGATAGTATAAAGTCCTATCACCAAAAAATAAGCAACTAGTAATCAATGTCAACTACCTTGCAAAGACATGTGCAGGGCGCGTGGGTGGCTCAGTCATTTGCATCTGCCTTCGGCTCAGGTCATGATCCTGGAGTCCCGGGATCAAGTCCCACTTTGGGCTCCCTGCACAGCAGGGAGTCTGCTTATCTCTCTGCCCCTCACCCAGCTCATGCGGGCGCACTCTCTCTCTCTCTCTCTCTCTCACTTTCGAACAAATGAAATCTTAAAAAAATAAAAGACATGTACAAGAAAAACAACATGATCTAAAAAATTTCTTTTGACATTAACAGAATAAGAACTAGAGTTTAATACTTGGCTTATCAATCTGAGCCTCTAATAATATGTAATAAACTAGTAGTGGCAACAAAAAGTTCGGAATATCCTTAGTCTAATGCAGGAGAGAAAAATACCCTTATATACAGAGAATTTAGTACAACAAACCAAATACTGGATCAAAAATAATCCCTATCACTGTAGGACCCCAATTTTTCTCATTTTAGTGCTTAGTTCCCAGCGTCCCTAAGTCTAAGCTCTGAGAGTTTCTCTGCTATTAACCAACTCAAAAATGCCAGCGTTACTTTTAGTTACATGTTTTTGTATTTTTACTATCTTCTTTTTAACAACTCTGATGTTTCTTGCCGCCTCAATGGACGGTTTCCAATCTAGAGCAGGCGGTCTCTTATCAATAATTTACATATTGAGGAGGTTATCTGATGGTGCACAGAGCACCTCTTTGTCCAATTTTCTAAAACATTCATTCCAAAGGTAGATTTATCAGAAATTACCTGGAGGAATTTCTATTTGTTGTCAATAAAGAGATGTTCCTAAGAGTTAAACATCACAGCAAAATTAATCAAACTGAGTTACATAATAGTAACAAAATATTATCACTACATATAAATCACCCAGAACAATGTTTGGATGTAAAACTCAAAAATGTTAGGTACTGGAGCACCTGGCGGGCTCAGTAGGTTAAGCAGATCCATAATCCCCTGCTCAGCGGGGAGTCAGCTTCTCCCTTTCCCTCTGCCTGCTTTTCCCCCTTCTGTGCTCTCTCTGTCATATAAATAAATTAAAAAAAAATGTTAGGTATCACACTACATACATTAAGAAGCATGATGTAGGGCCCTGAGCCAGCCACAAATGTGCTACAAAAATACCTTTCAATGGAATAACCAATTTTGTCCTCCGCCCAATTACCTTCCAGCAGTTTGGAAAGCAGATACAGCTCACATACATTCAGCAATTTCCTGACTCCAGATAATAATCAAGAATTGAAAGTAAACAAAAAAGGGCTCTCAGGGGACAAGATGGATGTTAAAAATTTCATAAGCCTTACTACTCACCTCAGGTCTATTTACTTTTACTTTACACAGAGCAACACATTCTTATATCCAATTTCTATGTCTAAAAGATAGAATGAAAACAAGATTAGCAGAAAGTAAGCTAAAAGCAGAAGAAAATGCCTGAAAGTAAGGAAACAAAGACATAAGAAATAAGTAAAAATTAAATTAAAAAGCGGAACCTAGAAAACAAAAAGGATGCTGGATGATCTGAGTCAAGGACAGATACACCTCAACTTGGGTATAGTACTGTTTCAAGTTCATAACAATGACTCCAAGTTAGCAATAAAAAGTTGTGTTCTGTTTAAAATAGTCTTTTTAAGACAATGAGAAATATATAAAATGTCTCAAAGTTTTTTCTAAAAAATGGATAAGACATTTAAAAATAAAAATAACATCAGGCACAGGGCTAAAATTTTCAGATACTTTATCTTTCATTCTAAGTGCTTCCCTAAATAAAATAGGTATTTGCACACTGCAATTTAGAACTAGAAGATGGTTCTTAACCCACTAAACCTTACAAACCAAAACATCACAATTTGTGCATTTCCAGAAGGATCCTTACACAGTCACTACAGCTTCTGCTGTGATCTGCACCACCCTGCCCACAATGAACCTAACAAACTATCAGGACAATACTAATTAGTCATTTGCAACCCTATGGGTCCCATTATCACCACCCACAGTGCATTACTGAAAACTGCTGTAACGTGTGATTTGTATTTAATATATGCTCTTAAAACAATTTTATTGCTTATATGTCTCCAGTGTTCAGCTTTCTTAATAAATGATCTCTCACAGTATTTCATTTCATCCCCGCAGCAACTCCACGAGGAAGACTGCGTCATCAGCTTTCAGGGACAAGGAAATTATGTCGTTTAGAGGTGAGCAGTTAGGTGATTTACCTGAGGTTACCAGACTCTAGGTTCAACACCAGGTGTGTCAAAGCCTTGCAGAGGAATATTCATAAGCAGCATTATTCAAAAGAGCCAAACACATAAATAAATAAATAAATGGAAGCAACCCAAATGTCCATCAACCCAAATGAATGGATAAGCAGAATGTGGTATTCCCATATAACGGAATGCTACTCGTCAGTAAAAAGTAAGGAACTACTAATATACACGACATGAATGAACCTCAAAGTACTATGTGAACTGAAAGAAGCCAGATACAAAAGACCACATGACTGTAGGATTCTGTTTATATGAAATGTACCAAAAGGCTAATCTATAAAGACAGGAAGTGCATTCGATTGTCTGTGG
This sequence comes from Lontra canadensis, assembly GCF_010015895.1. Classification (NCBI taxonomy): domain Eukaryota; kingdom Metazoa; phylum Chordata; class Mammalia; order Carnivora; family Mustelidae; genus Lontra; species Lontra canadensis. The sequence continues at coordinate 12,202,196 of NW_022630996.1, forward strand.
CTGGGGCAGGAAGTCACTGTGAATGGTTCAAGGGATCCTGTCGGGGTGACAAACAGGTGCTAAAACTGGATTGTGGTGATGTTTGAACAACTCGGTAAATTCACTAAAATTCACTGAACTGTACCTTTAAAATGGGTGAATTTTATTATTTTAAATGATACCTGAAGAAGGTTGTTAAAAGTAAAACTGGTGTATCTGACCCTAAAACACGCACAAGGAAAGAAAAAATAAAAGTCATAAGATGACAAGGATGAAGCCATAAGTAGAATCCTTTTTTTTTTTTTTTTTTAAGATTTATTTATGAGAGGGACGCCTGGGTGGCTCAGTGGGTTAAAGCCTCTACCTTCGGCTCAGGTCATGATCCCAGGATCCTGGGATCGAGCCCTACATCGGGCTCTCTGCTCAGCGGGGAGCCTGCTTCCCCCTCTCTCTCTGCCTGCTTCTCTGTCTACTTGTGATCTGTCAATAAATAAATAAAATCTTTAAAAAAAAAAGATTTATTTATGAAAGAAAGAGAGTGAGCATGGCGTGAGCTCGAGCGGGAGAGGCAGAGGTAGTGAGAATCTCAAGCAGACTCTGCAACAGAGCCCAGTGCTAGGCTCGATCTCAGGACCCTGAGATCACAACCTGAGCCACCACCAAGAGTCAGACGCTTGACTGACTGCACCACCCAGGAGCCCCGAGTGTGGAATAGTTTTTAGTGAACTTAGAAGGTCACCAGCGAACGTCTCATAAAGAGAGAAAATGCAGGACGCCTGGGTGGCTCAGTCGGTTAGACCGCTGCCTTCAGCTCAGGTCATGATCCCAGGGTCCTGGGATCGAGTCCTGCATGGGGCTCCTTGCTCGGCAGGGAGACTGCTTCTCTCTCCACCTCTGCCTGCTTGTGTGCTCACTCTCTGACAAATAAATAAATAAATAAAATTTAAAAAAAAAAAGAGAGAGAGAAAATGCAATCTTCAATATTAGCAATTTAATTGCTTGCAAATAACAGAAAACACATAAAAATTGCTTTTAAAACAGAGACTTACTTCTGTCTCCAATCTGAAAGTGGACAGTCCAGGGCTGGAATGCCAACTCTGTGGGCATCAAGGGCTGGGGCTCCTCCCTGCTCTACACCATCAGTACCTGGCCCCCAACCTGAACACAGCCTCATAGCCACGGCTGGCTGTTGAAATGTCAGCCATTACGCCCAAATTCCAGACCCAGAGAAGGAGGAGGGAAGAGCTATAAAAGGTTACCTTCCACCTGAGTCAGGCCTTTTAAGGAATTTTCTCAAAACCCTATCCAACCACCTCGGGTTACATTTCATTGGTCGCGCTTAACTGCAAGGACACTGGAAAATTTATTTATTTAAGGTGTGAAGATTACCACCTAGAATATAATCAGAAGGTGGAATAAAAAAAGAGAGAGCGAGAGAGAGATAAAAAATGACTAAGCCACCAGCAATTTCTACTGAATTTCCTTCAAAATTGCTCTGTACCAAAAACAGTCAAAAGAAAGTCTAGTCTAGAAACTCAAAGAACACTAATGTACAGTTAAACACCCAGGATAAAGATGGTATAGGTGTATATTTTATTCTTTTCAAGAATGTAATATGCCTTGAAGCTTCTAAACTGACTCATTTACAACTCAAAATCAGAGTCTGATTTTTCTACTGGAATAACAGTTTGGAAACTAGTCCTTCATCCTTCTCCTAAACATTCCTCCATCTCCAGTTTGTAACTGATGCATAAAACCCCAACGAATGAGATTTGTACAAACACCCAATTATAGAGGCTGGCAAGTGTTAATTTGTTACTATAGCTCACATTTTATGTCATTTGATGGGAATGTGTCTTTTCAAATTGCTCTAAGCCCAGGGGAAAAGGTATAAGGTTGATGATCTCTTAATGCACATCCATAATTCTATTAGGTTTGATCTCCAGGGGAAAGAAGAGAATTCCTAAGTGCTATGGTGTGAAAGAGGTAATAGATGCAGCTGGTCAGAGACAACAGGGCTACCCTGACTAGCTAGCATCACCATTCTTCATTTTATGGCAAGGTTTTTAGAGTAGTGGTTCTCAGAATGTGTTCTCTGGGCCAACAGTATCAAGCACCATGTAAACACATGTCAGAAATGCAAATTCTTGGAGCCCACCTTGACCTCCTAAATCTGAAACTCAGGAAGTGGAGTCCAGCAGGCTGTATTTTAACAATACCTTCCAAATAATCTCACATGCTCTAAAACTGGAAAATAATGTCTCAGGATATAGACATCATATTTCACATCTTTCACCAATAAGGTTTTCAAGGACAAGTAAGAAATGTCATTATACATTAAGCCAAGTGCCTTTATGGCCATAGATTAACATAACTGTATATTTGTTGATTTTTGATCGTAAGAAAAGGGGACTTATAATGTCCTAGTTTATAATTTATACCTCACCACTAGCTGCTGGTGATCAAAAAAAAAAAAAGTCAACTAGTCATACTACAATTGTCCAGCCATACTCAGCAATGGTCCTCAGCCAGGAGGTAGTTCTTCATGGAGATCTTGAGGAATAGAACATAAAACTGACCACTGTGTTTTATACAGAAATACCACATGTTGGACCATGTATTGCTAGACAAGGTAACTACGTCCTATTTGCATGGCAAATGTGTTTTATCTTGACAGCACATCTCAACAGACTGAGATGCTCACTTCTGGGTCTGCAGCAGTGCAACCTACAGCCAGTTACTGAACACCTGCTCCTCCTTTCTAAAAATTACAGAGGATACCTGTTCACAGTCTATCCAGAACATGTACTAAGATGATCACAGTCTACAAAACGGACTAATTTTCAGAAGAAAAATTAGAGTCAAGTTTCTACTTAGTATCTAAAGCTTTAAAACATTAATTAAAAGACTTAATAAAATTTTGGAATTTTATGTTGATAGGAAAATTTTTTAGACTGCTAAGAAAGATTAATTGACTATATAAGGATACTTTAAGTTCTAGGCTCTCTACTTGGTTCCATGATCTATGCGTCTGTGTTTGTGCCACTACCACACTGTTTTGATTAGCGCAGCTTGGTAAGTGTATCTTGAAATCTGGTTCTCCTGCCTCCAGCCTTTCTCTTCTTTCTCAAGTTCACCTTGGCTATATTCAGGGACTTTTGTGATTCCATACAAATTTTCAGATTATTTGTTCTAGTTCTGTGAAGAATGTTATTGGTATTTCGATAGGAATTGCACTGAATCTGAAAACTACTTTGGGTAGTAGGGGCATTTTAACAATATTAATTCTCCTAATCCACAAACATGGAATTTCATTGTGTCCTCTTCAATTTCTTAATGTTTTGTTGCTTTCAGATTACAGGTCTTTCACCTCCTTGGTTAAGTTTACTTCTAGGTATTTTATTCTTTTTGGTACAACCGTAAATGAAATTGTTTCTTAATTTCTCTTTCTGCTACTTCATTATCAAAAGCAAGAATATATAATGGGTAAAAGACCATCTCTTCAATAAATGGGAAAACTGGACAGTTGGGAAAACTGGACAGCTACATACAAAAGAATGAAACTAGACCACTTTGTTATGCCATACACAAAAATAAAATCAAAATGAATTAAAGACCTAAATGTAAAATGTGAAACCATAAAAATCCTAAAAGATAACAGAGGTCATAATTTCTTTGACATTGGCCATAGCAATATCTTTCTAAGGTAAATAAACTATTGGGACTACATCTAAATAAAAAACTTCTGCACAGTGAAGAAAACGGTCAACAAGACAAAAAGGCAACCTATCAAATGGGAAAAAGTTATTTGTAAATGATATATCCAATAAGGAGTTAATATCCAAAATATATAAAGCACTTATACAACAAAACACCAAAGAAACCAAACAATCAGACTGAAAAACAGGCAGGGAACCTGAAAAGATGCTGCTCCGAAGAAGACATACAGATGGCCTAGTGACACATGAAAAGATGCTCAATATCCCTTATCATCAGGGAAATGCAAATCAAAACCACAATGAGAGGGAGCCTGGGTGGCTCAGTAGGTTAAGCCTCTGCCTTTGGCTCAGGGCATGATCCCAGGGTCCTGGGATCCAGCCCCACATCAGACTCTCTGCTCAAGGGAGCCTGCTTCCCCCTCTCTCTCTACCTGCCTCTCTGCCTACTTGTGATCTCTCTCTCTGTCAAATAAATGAATAAAATCTTAAAAAACACACACACACACAATGAGATATTGCCTTATACCTGCCAGAATGGCTAAAATGAAAAAGACAAGAAATATAACAAGTGGCAGTGAGCATGTGGAGAAGAAGAAATCCTAGTACACTGCTAGCAGGAATGAGAAAGTGGGACAGCCATGGTGGAAAACAATATGCAGGTTCCTCAAAAGATTAAAAGTGGAAACAGACTACTAAGGAAGCTGAACTGCTCTTTGGATTTACTAAGGATGTTAATTTTTCCTTAATTTTTCTTTAAGTTGGGAAACAAAATTTGTAAGAACTGTGAGACACTAGAGGAGATTTCCCAAGGAAAACTGCAATGTCTACTTAAGAATCTTTTTTAAATGTCTATCCATCTGAAAGAGATCATACCACCAAAAACATTGCTAGTTTAATGGCTTTAAGATTATTTTTAGAAAAATATTATTCTCCCCCAGCCCCACCACATTAAGTCTAAGGGTCAGACTAGAGAGGGAAAAAAAAGCATAATACATTTACTTTTTATAAAGAATATCTAGCAAAAAGAGACAAACAACCCAATAAAAAATAGCAAAGGGGTAAATGATTAAATGGTATTAGACTCTAATTCAATGAAAAAACTACAGGGTTGGGGCACCTGGGTGGCTCAGTGGGTTAAAGCCTCTGCCTTCGGCTCAGGTCATGATCTCAGGGTCCTGGGATTGAGCCATCTCTCTCTCTCTCTCTGTCAAAAAAATAAAGAAAATCTTAAAAAAAAAAAAAGAAAGAAAGAAAGAAAGAACGAACGAACGAACTACAAGGGTCAAATAAATGCAGAAAAGATGGTAAACTGCCTAATTCAGGTATGTACTCAAATTTTGTTCTTTTTTCTTTTTTTTGAGAGAGACAGAGAGCGAGAAAACACACGTGCATTACTGGTCATGGGGGGAGGAAGAGCAAAGGGAGGGGGTGAGGGAATCTTAAGCAAGCTCCACAACCAACATGAAGCCCCACATGGGGCTCCGTTTCATGACCCTGAGATCATGACCTGAGCCGAAACTCAAGCTGGACGCTTTACCAACTGAGCCACCCAGATGCCCCTGCCTTCAAAGTTCTTAAAAAATGGATAATGTCCAGTGGTGTCAAGAAAATCAAGAAATGGATGCTTTCATAGACTTTGGAGAGAATGTAAAATGGTAAACATTTTTTGAAATGTAATTTGATAATCTATTCAAATTCAAATTTTCATATTCCAGTTTTGAACAGGCTTATCCTCTTAACCAAGAATTCCTCTTCTAGACACCTATTTTAAGGGATATTCACAAATGTTCATGAAAGTGCTCAGGGCAACATTTCTGAAAGAGCGACATTTGGAAAATGTATATCTGGGAAATCATGTAATACATGTATCAGTGCATAGAGCGGGAACTGGAAGGAGGCATACCAGATTTCTTACAGTGGATAGTCTGGGCAGAGGAACAAAAAAGAATGAGAAGTTCGAAGATTTTACTTAACTTTAAAAAAAAAATCAACATGAACAATAATTTCATGTATAAATCTCAAAAAACAAAGAAGTATACAGAGGAACACTTAAAAGAAAAGAATTTTACACACTTACATACTTACAGTGATCATGGCGTGACATATAGAGCTGTCCAATCACTATGCTGCCCACTCGAAACTAATGTAACAATGTGCATCAACTCTACTCTAATTTAAAAAAATCTTATCTAAGTCCCAAAATATCAAACAAAGCAATGAACTTCAGCCTCCCTGGCTGAAGCTTTCAGGAGAGAACGAGGCTTCTTGACCGGCCCATTCAACCTTTTTGGGCCTGTGCGTATACTAGAGGATAAGCTCAGTTTTCAAGCCTCTAGACTACATGAACGCAGAAGACACTTCCTGGTCCCGCAGGAGAATATAATGTTTTTGAGGCATTTAGTATCACTAAAGTCCATCCAAATTTTAGTCACATACATCAAAGTACATTTGGATTTTAGACCACAGCCATGGAGTTTGACCTTTAACTTAAATCAATCATATGTCAATATTAAGAAATGTATCTTCCTAGCCATTTAAATATTCTAAGACAACCTGTCAGCCTACTGCCAAACATAACACAACTACCAAATAAGCCACCTCCTATGGAAAAAAGAGTCTTTTTGAAAATATTTCTTCAGCATGTCTCCCATTTTAAAGGAACTCTAGTTGAGGACCACCACTTGAAAGTATCTGTACATTCACCGAACACACAAAGAAGGGATTGTTCATTCATCCTGTACTAAATGCCTCTTAGGGCAATGACTGCACAGTGAGTAAGCAGGAGGAGACCTCAGCAGTGGTTAATGGCAATGAAGTTGAACACAACCACCAAAATCATAGTAAGTTAAGACTCCCAGAGAGAAATGTGGGAAGTCATCCAAGCCACTAATCATTTACAACATTTTTTATATTATTTAAGAGAAACCAGCTATAGAACAGCAAGCTTTTTGTTCTTATACTATCAAGCTTTTGTTATCATACTATCAAGCAATTAGAAAGAAATCTGAAATCATTGATGTGATGTGCAACAGTACTTCATGCTTAGAATAATCTGAGGAAGTGTGGGGTCCTGTCAAGAACCTGGGAGGTCTTGTGATCACCTGGGCCTCAAAGAAGGTTCATATAAGAGATGGAGAGAAATCCACGGTGTTTAAAAAAAAAGGTTCACGGCTCTATTCATTTCATCTCATCAGAAAAGTTATTTCCATTAAGGATGAGATGCTATTAGTCAAACATTGTTTTTCGCTGACCATTATGAGTGCAATGGCTGCAGACGTCCTACAGCTCTAACTCAGGAACCTGTAGTCAAGAGCAAACTACTAAACCATTAAAAAAGCCTTTGCCGGTGATGTTTGGAAAAGACAGCTTTAATATCTTTGGATATACTTTAGATATACTGTGTCCACAAAAGTATAGTTATCAAAAGCAAACATTCGATTATGGTTATTGGGAATTGATTATGGTTACTGGTCTTTAAAAAGTTGATGGTGGAAGATTTTTATACTTATAAACCTTCACTGTCCATTCATCTGCCCTCTCCCTAACTTACTGAATTGACTCTTCAAGTTCCACGAGGAGTGAGGTGGTCAAACAAGGAAGTCTTGAGCCTTTCTTTGAATTTATCCTGACTTGAAAAGCTCAACGACCCCAGGGTTTCTACCTACCACATAGATGACTCACATTATTTCAACTCCTGACCTGAATCTCTCCTAGTTCATTGCCTGGAACCCCAAGGTGTCCACCTTTCATTTCACTGGCCTACACTGCCCATCAGCTCATAAAAATTGGATTTCTTAAATTACATTGATCAGGATCCTAAAAAAAAAATAGCCTTCTTTGTTTCCATACTATTTCTGCTAGAATAAGACATCCTTATCAAATCGAGTATTTTAATGAAAAATGGGATTAAAGAATAGAGGGTTTCAGGCATTCAATAACAATGTAATTTTCCCAGCACAAATTTCAATAAGAATGAAATATTTACCCGTATACTTAATAGTTAAAAATCTGTATCTGTACAGGAAGGTGTAATCATATAAACACACAAGTCAACCACTATCAAAGATGGACTATGTTATACTTAAAAGTAAAAGCTATCTTTTCCAAACATCACCCGCAAAGATTTTTCAATAGCCTATGCCCAAGTCCATCGTCCACCATGATATAAACTGAGCACAGAGCAAAGCAAACAAAGCAGAAATGTTGCCAATAGAACAGCTGACATGCTCCCCCCACCACTGGGAATTTCAGATTGGAATAAGGTTATTAACAATTGTGAGCCTCTTAAAGCAAATCAAGTTCCTTAATTAATTATTTGATGAATTGAACTATATCAAACTGTAGTTTTTAAAAAACTAACATTAAAGGAGGGAGAGAAAAAAAAGCCATAGAATATGCTTGGTTTTTCCACTGCACTAAACAATAAACCTTGCTTTCCTTAGAAAGATTCGTATTTAATTAGAATGCCTCTCTTGATTAATTTTCCCAATTTTGATAAATTCAATTATTTCTCTTTGATACTGAAATAAATACTTGAATACACGTATGTCCACACTTATTTCACGTGCTTTTTTGTTGGAGTTGTTTTATCGGTTTCTTCTATAGGTAGTAACATTGCTTTTGCAGTTACGAACAGTATTTACATATGTACTTCTGAATTTATATATGTGCGTTTACATGTAATAATAGCACTTTACTACTACTATTATAACGGTAAATTTACTATTGCTAATATAAGCATATAACTATCCCTAATAATAGCATTATTACTATTATTGCTATTATTTGCTATTATGAAAACTAGGCACCTTCTTCCGCCTTCTGCTACAAATCTGCAGACAATGCCGGAGGCAGACTCCCCAAAAGCCGTGCACACACCACCCCTGCTCCCCATCATACATGCACATACAGTCACTAATCCTTCATTCCTCTGCTTAGGCTCCCCCCGTATGGACCTGGAAATGCAGAAACATATGCCAACAAAGAAAACACCTATAAACATGACCCTGTAAATTCTTCCAGCAAATACTTATTAGATACCAAGAAAGCACATAATCATCAACATCTAAAAACATGAAGACCAGCATTTGAGGCTGAAGGCTACAAATCTGACAGGCTCAACTCTTCAGCCCCTGATTGGCAGTTTTTCCTCCTCCTTTCCCCAAGATTAAACTGCAGCCAATTTTCATCCAGCCGGTGACAGATACTCTTCACCGACAAAGGAAGGGAGATGAAGCAAGACTGACAAATAAAGCTGAGAATCCATAGTGGGATTGCAAGAATGACGGACTAGATCAATGAATCTTGTTCCTAAATCAGAGATGCTTTAGGGAAAAAAACGCAATGACAGAAATCACTGACTATGGAGTCACCATATGGTCTCTTCCATTCATGGTTAGCATAGTCCAAAAACTGCTTATAAATCTGTTTTTTAAAATAACCCCCAAGTTTCTAACAAAAGCTCCGATATATAAATAGAGAAGATCCACACGGGAAGAGCATGAGAAAAGCCAGATTCCGAACCCCACCACCATCTCAGGCCTAGGTAGGGCTCATCACCCACGTTCCATCTCAGTACAGATACAAACAATTTCCCTGATGTCAAAAAGCAGGCAGTCCATAAATGTATATACTGACAGCTTCAGATGCACAGAGCACCATCGTGAGAGCAAAAAAACAGGCCAGTGAAGAAAACGCTGGATGACTCAGAAGTACTGACAAGGTCCCTTTACTTAAAAATCTTAGAATCTAATGCGCAAAGAAGAAAAAGGTAAGAGTCTCAACCTGGCAGACGGCGCTAACACTAAAGATACAGTGCTCCTCCAGTTCTCAATTGAAATTAGATGTCTAAATTAAGAAAAGAGGGAGTGAAAAATATTTTCCAGAACAAATGAATTTTCATTATGTTGTATTTCCTTGGGGAGCACCAATTAGGCTGATGACAGGATACACCGCTCTACCAGAGGCCTGGGGTTACATTTCTTCTTATCTCGGGCACCTACGCTTGACAAAGGTCACTTATCATTAAGTGGTAATCTATGTCTTGAGATAATTCGCTTCCTAGATCACGTCTCAATTGATTTAAAATAATTTTTAAAACCCCCAATAAAGACACAAAATAAACAGACTCCCGAAATAGCAAACCACCATTTAGAAAAAATGGTTCCTTTTCTAATGGAAGAAAAGGCTGGCTTCTCTCCAAAGCATATAAACACTTTAAAAATTTGTTCAGCAACTGACTGAGTAAACGAAATTTATTAGAGAAAAACTGAAGAATAAGTAAGAATGCAGGAACAAAAAATATCACTGCGCTTGTAAAACCTATTCCAGGCAAACATTTAAAACAGATACTTTGCATAGCAAATAGGCCACTGAAGAATTGGGCATTTCAGGTTCTTGCATTTTCAGATTTCTTATTCTTCCACTTCTCTGAATTTCCCATTGCCTTAATGGCAATCTGAGAATTAAAACCAAAAGACAATTTTTTTTTTAACATATAAATTTCACACTCCCCCACCCCTGCTTTGCTGTCAAGTGTCTGACCCTGGTTTGATAATCTCATTTCCTGAGAATCAAAAAGCTGGAAATTTAAGCTTCCTAGAGTGTTAATTGCAGCCCTGCTCCATTGCTAATCAAAAAATTGGATGTTTTGCATGAAAATGCTTCTCTAATTAATTCTCAGTCATAAATCGCCCTGGTTTTAATAACCCCTCCTTGATTGGATAGCCTTTGAAGAGACAGTGCAGCTAATCCGCTAAACTAGAAAAAACACACGCAGAGGAAATAATAAGTGGGCTTACAAGGTATGAACTAGATGATTGCATTAATACTGTCAAACTAAAAGAAAGTGAGTCCCTTTCCGGGCTTTTCATGCCTCACCCTGCACCCCAGTAAAATAAACCATGAAAACTAGGAATCATGAACAAAGTCAACTGTCACAGAGGCCATGCATCAGAAGTCAAATCTTTCACTCTCCTTCCGTAAAACAGCTATTCCTCTCATTTTTTTAAAAAGAGGCTTCCCTTGGCATTTTTCCCCCTAGAAGCTGGAGATACAACCACGTCCACTTGTCACACTGTCTATTTTAATAAGACAGGGTTTTTGCTTCCCTTCTTCCCTCTGCTTCTGACTGACAATATATTATCATACATATCTCTAAGAGGTGCTGAACTGGATTTTCATTATCCAAAATGTCAAGATTCGTTTTTGTCATCAGAGAACACAGCTGGTCTACACCAGCAGCCCTTTGATTAATTCAAATGGAACAAGTCACCTATACATAACTTCATTTTCCCTAGACTGGGTCTTGCATTCTGCAAATTTTAATTTACAGCTTGTCAGTATAAGATACCATTTGCTGCCATGGCGGCACTCAAAGAAAAAAAGCAAGTCTTAATTAACAGCACTTTGCATTAATCCTATGATTACTAATAAGGCAACAATTGGGAATTTTTAGCCTCAGAGCAGGACTTATTTACAATTCACTCACTACCTGTTTAATAATATTGTACAAACTTTCAGAAGATACTAGAGCAATACAGATGCACAATGATCAGTATATTTAACAAACACTACTTTTAACATATAAATGAATATAAATGTGGTTTTCCAGTTGACCTGTGAAACAGTTATGTCTCCTTTCTCTAAATTCATGAAAGTAGGTATAAAAAAGTTACACTAAAAGAAATGACAGAGTAACAGGCGTGGACTAATTATTACAACAAGAGAAAAAGGACTTGAGGTAGATTCTGACTAGGATATAGAATGCACAAACCCACAGGTGTATAGCCTTCTACCATCAATAAGATTACATTACAAAATTCACAAGCCACCATGAGATACCACTGTACACCCACTAGAATGTCTGAAATTAGAAAAACTGACAATACCAAGTGTTGGCATATACTGCTGGTGGAAATTTAAAATGATACTTTCACTTTAAAAATCTGGCAGTTTCTTAGAAAGTTAAGCATATTTCTACCACAGGACCCACAATTCCACTCCTCAGTATTCCCAAGAGAATTGAAAATTTATGTGCCATACCAAGACTTATACACAAATGCTTACAGCAGCATTATTCTCAATAACCAAAACCTGGACACGACACAAACACACATCAACAGCTAGAAGGTAAACGTTGTGGTGTATCCTATCTCTCTTGTGGTACCACCATACAACAGAGTACCACTCAGCAATAAAAGAGGGACAAATTACTGATAGATGCAGGAACATGAATAAATGTCAAAATCATTATGTTTTCAAAGAAACCAGTCACAAAATTGTATACTATATGAGTCTATTTCTATAAAATTTAGAAATTGCAAGCTAACCTATTGGGACAAATCACGTTGGTAGTCACCTAAGGCTGGGAATAGAGAGAGAATGGTCTACAAAAGGGCACAAGGGAACTCTTGAGTGATGAAAATGCTTGGAATTATGACAGGTAAACACATCTATCAAAACTCAACGAATCGTTCATTTTAAGTGAATGTGGCCTACAGTATGTAAATTATCTCAATAAAAGAGAAAAATGCACAAGCTATCTCAAATCCAAGTTATTTTGCAAACTGTATATAATAAACCCCATGATATCAATTGTTCACCTCTACGGTTTACCAGTTGTGTGACTTTGGTCAAGTCACTTAACCACTATGAGACATGGTTTTCCTAGCCGTAAAGAATTAGAAAATGAGGTCTCCTTCACAAAATGATTCTGAGAGTCAAGCGGTGATCATGTACTGCAAAAAAATGACACTTCTGTAACTTCACTCTCTTCTCTCAAATATGAGTTTCCCTTAACTTCCTTCCTAATATAATTTAATCTGTGATATACTCATGTATCCCTCAAGTATTACTAATATATTGGAAAAAGTCCTACGCTTGAAAAGACCTCAACTTCTATCTAGTTCACTGTTTGCTTAATGTGTAATACTGAATTTCTTTTCATTTGTAAAAAGCATGAATATTTATTGAGTGCTGACTACAGATGCCAGACACTGTTTGAGGAAATGGAGATGTACGGTTACCTCAAATGACATGGCACCCGTCAGCTTGGAACTTAGGATAAATACTGAACAAACAATTTTACACAAACAATAAGAAAATACGGAGTAATTATAAGCATGCCATGTGCTACAAATGAAGAAGCTAACCTAGTCGGGCAGGGTAGGGAGGGATTTAAAAAAACAAAACAAAAAAACTTTCCTCAAGGAAGTAAGAGTTGAGAGATTAAAAGAAGACACTCCATGTTACAAGTTTTAGAATACTGATTGACACATGGTAGGTATTTAATAAGCATCATTTAAAAATCATACAAGGCAGAGAACTACCTTAAAGTTGACAACTAGATATCAAGGAGAAAGGGAAGATGGAGTGAGCCAATTCCAGATAAAGGGAGCAGCATAAAAGGAGGCCCCAAGGCCTGAATGGGGATGCATGTCCTCAGAAACCCAACGTGGCTGTGGTCGGAAAGGAGGCCACAAAGAGGCCATGTGCAAGTGGTGCCCAAACAGGCAGAACACTGTTAGGTGTATTAAGGACATGGGACTTAGTACTAAGAGATATTTAAAAAAAAAAAAATCACTGAATATTTTTAAGTCACTCTGGTTCCCAATATAACGAACGATTTGGAAGGAGTCAAGGCAGAGGCAGGACCAACCAAGAGGTGACGGCAGTTAGAACCTGGGTAGAGGTGAGTCACTTTTAAAAAAATAAAGAGTTGATGGGTTTGTAACAGTAGATGGGTTAGGAAACAGTATCAGTAGGATCTGGGAATAGATTAACTGCTTACAGAAGAGAAGGATCACTTCCAGGTTTAGCAACTGGTAAGTTGAAATGCTATTTAATGAAATCAAATATGCAGAAAGAAGAGTGGGTTCTGGGGTGGTGGGGAGAAGGGGAATGATGAATACCCAACTTTTGTATCAACATGGACGGGACTGGAGGAGATTATGCTGAGTGAAATAAGTCAAGCAGAGAGAGTCAATTATCATATGGTTTCACTTACTTGTGGAGCATATGGAATAATGTGGAGGACATTAGGAGAAGGAAAGGAAAAGTGAAGGGGGGGAATTGGAGGGGGAGATGGACCACAAGACTGTGGATTCCGAGAAACAAACTGAGGGTTTTAGAGGGGAGGGGGGTGGGAGGATGAGTGAGCCTGGTGCTGGGTATTAAGGAGGGCACATATTGAACGGAGCACTGGGTGTTATACGCAAACAAAGAATCCTGGGACACTGCATCAAAAACTAATGATGTATTTTATGGTGACTAACAAATAACACAATAAAAAAAAAGTTCTAACAAATTAATAAATGATTTCTTGCAAGAAAGGCCACCTGAGAATCCTGGGTAAAAATGCATATACATAATCATGCCTTCCTAGGAAGAACACAAGGACATTTCTCTATAAAAAGCTGTACTATAAATCAGTGAATTGGGATACAGACTAAGCACTAAATAATGGTATCCAGAAACACCTGCCAGATCCAGGGGAGGAAAAAAGTAGCACAATTAGGGAGAGCTCAGAAGTCCTTTTTAAAAATGAAAACAACAGAGGCGCCGGGGTGGTGCAGTCAGTTAAGTGTCTGTCTCTTGGTTTTGGCTTGGGTCATGATCTCAGGGTTGTGAGATTGATCCCCGTATTAGGTTCTGTGCTCAATGCAGGGTCTGTTTGAGATTCTCTCTCCCTCTCCGCCTCCTGCTCATGTTCTCTGTCTCTCTAAAATACATCTTAAAAAAGAAGAGAGAGGGACGCCTGGGTGGCTCAGTTGGTTGGACGACTGCCTTCGGCTCAGGTCATGATCCTGGAGTCACAGGATCGAGTCCCGCATCGGGCTCCCAGCTCCACGGGGAGTCTGCTTCTCTCTCTGACCTTCTCCTCGCTCATGCTCTCTCTCAAATAAATAAATAAAATCTTTAAAAAAAAAAAAAAAAAAAAAAAAAAAAAAAAAAAAAAAAAAAAAAAAGAAGAGAGATTGCTAAATTCTTACGCCCAAAGAACAAATAATCCAATCAAGAAACAGGCAGAAGACATGAACAGACATTTCTGCAAAGAAGACATCCAAATGGCCAACAGACACATGAAAAAGTGTTCCATTTCACTTGGCATCAGGGAAATACAAATCAAAACCACAATGAGATATCACCTCACACCAGTCAGAATGGCTAAAATTAACAAGTCAGGAAATGACAGATGCTGGCGAGGATGCGGAGAAAGGGGAACCCTCCTACACTGTTGGTGGGATTGCAAGCTGGTGCAACCACTCTGGAAAACAGCATGGAGGTTCCTCAAAATGTTGAAAATAGAACTACCCTATGACCCAGCAATTGCACTACTGGGTATTTACCCTAAAGATACAAACGTAGTGATCCGAAGGGGCATGTGCACCCGAATGTTTATAGCAGCAATGTCTACAATAGCCAAACTATGGAAAGAACCTAGATGTCCATCAACAGATGAATGGATCAAGAAGATGTGGTATATATACATAATGGAATACTATGCAGCCATCAAAAGAAATGAAATCTTGCCATTTGCGACGACGTGGATGGAACTAGAGGGTATCGTGCTTAGCGAAATAAGTCAATCAGAGAAAGACAACTGTCATATGATCTCCCTGATATGAGGGAGAGGAGATGCAACATGGGGGGTTAAGGGGGTAGGAGAAGAGTAAATGAAACAAGATGGGATTGGGAGGGAGACAAACCATGAGTGACTCTTAATCTCACAAAACAAACTGAGGGTTGCTGGGGGAAGGGGGGTTGGGGGGGTGGAGTTATGGACATTGGGGAGGGTATATGCTATAGTGAGTGCTGTGAAGTGTGTAAACCTGGCGATTCACAGACCTGTACCCCTGGGGATAAAAATATATTATATGTTTATAAAAAAAAAAAAAAAGCTTCAAAACCAATTATTCAGAGAAGCCAAATTAAAGGAGTTTTAGTACTAATGAGAAGTTCCAACAGCAACAGGGAGCAGTGTCATTAAATTTAATAAATAGCTTAAAGAACAAAAAAAGAAAAAAAGAGAGAGAACCATAAGGTAGACTACACATCATCAGCATGGCAAAAACTTAAGAGGCTGATCAAACCTCTGTGAGAATGCACAACAACTGAAATTCTCAAGCAATTTCTCATTTATTTCTATAATTGCAAAATGCCTATTGGTATCTTCTAAAGCTAAACATGTAACTATTTCATGATAGCCAGCAATTCCACTCCTAGGTATAACCCTACAAGAAATCAGTGTTTATGTACAAAATGGTTTATAGCAAATTTGTCATAGCCCCAAAGTAGAAATGATAAATATCTATTAACAAGAGAATGAATAAATTATCCTATAATCATACAACAAAATATACAGCAAGAAAAACAAACTGATACATACTGTAACATGAATGAATGGCACAGACAACATGTTGAGCAAAAGCAACTAAGACACAAGATGTTGTAAGATTCTAACTACGTGGATGTAAGTAATAGGCAAAGCTAAGTGATGACATTATGAATCAGAAGACAGGCTACGTCGAGGGGCTGGTATTGACTAGGAAGTGGCATGAGAAAGCCTTCTAGGGGCTAGTTACATGGGTATATCTATATGCAAAAATTTAGCTCTATATTTAAGGTAAGCGTACGTGATACACTTTATTGTAGGTATATTCTACTTCAATAAAAAGAGAAATAATAAAATTGTGAGAATAAGAAAATAAGGTAGAAAAAAGGAAGAGCAGAAAGGATTCAGTTCATAGGGAACTAAAGCTCACACGCTAGAGGTAATCTGCTTACATGACATATATTCTAAAAATAATTGAGACAGCTACAAATTCCAAAGTGTCAACAAACAATTATGGCTAAAATCTCAGCAAACGCCATCTAAAACTGAGCTAATTATTCCCTCTGGGCATTATATTTGCCCAAAAATGTCCTAGAAGTGAAGGTATAAAGAGAACCATACTAGCATTTCGGGAACAAAGGATTTCAATTTCTTGGGAAATAAGTCCAAATTCTGTATTGAGGAAACTCCATCTATTGAGTTCATCAGAGGAAACAGTTTAGAAATGATCAGAGACAACCGCTCAATTTAGATGCTAAAGAATTCTTATGGCACAAGACCTTCTCTTGAGAAATGCTTTTTAAATGACTCAATAAGGTATTCAAGAAGAGTCAGGATTACGGATTCCCAGTAAGTCACAGAATCTAGAAAGGAAGATACTCATAGATGAGTGGTGTGTCCCATCAACAGCCTTGCTTTTCCCTGTCCTCCTCCCACAACCACGCTATGGGGAATGACGGCCATGAACAGTTAACTGCTCACCTTCCAAGCCAAGCCAAAAAATTACCGCTATCTTTTTTTAACTAGTTTCAGTCACATACCTTTTATTGGTTTTAAGAATGTATGTTGTTTTTGAAAGATCATTTCCCTTTATGATACTCATCTGAGATCTCTGATAGCTCTAGGATTTTTTATTGACTAGGAAGTGGCATGAGAAAGCCACTTTTTTTTTAGGTTAAGAATGGTTAGTAGGTGCGCCTGGGTGG
This sequence comes from Lontra canadensis, assembly GCF_010015895.1. NCBI lineage: Eukaryota > Metazoa > Chordata > Mammalia > Carnivora > Mustelidae > Lontra > Lontra canadensis. The sequence goes on from NW_022630996.1 coordinate 12,219,433, forward strand.
CTCAGTGGGTTAAGCCTCTGCCTTCAGCTCAGGTCATGGTCTCAGGGTCCTGGGATCGAGCCCCACATTGGGCTCTCTGCTCAGCAGGGAGGCTGCTTCTGCCTTTCCCTCTGCCTGCCTCTCTGCCTACTTGTGATCTCTCTCTCTGTGTCAAATAAATAAATAAAATCTTAAAAAAAAATAAAAGAATGGTTAGTAAATTACGTTTTTTGTTTTTACAAGCAACCAGGAAGTGACTTCACAATGAAGCTAAGGGGCAGGCAGGCAAGACAACAGTGTTTGTAAAACGTCACCAAACGATCAGATGGAAGGTAGTTAGTTCATAGAAGAAATGACCTTTCCCTTTTAAACTCCTATTCCGTCATCTACTAATCATCCTCAATTATTTACAGAGTAAAATGCAGTTAGTGGCACTGAGTATCAAAATGATTTTGAAGAGAAATGGCCATTTTCATTATCGCCATGAGTATTTACCTCTTGGGCGGATGTAAGTGGTACGAACAGGTCACGGAAGAGACGCTAAGTGCTGCTCACCCAGACCACTGCAGTGGACGCCACTTCACATGACATGATCGCAGTGATCACTGATGTAAGCACAGGTTTTCAACACTCTAGATGAACTTTTGTCAAAAAGAATGGGGAGAAAAGGAGCTTCTGAGGACCATTCTAGGAGATTTTACTGGAATGTATTTGTCCATTAGCATATCTATTCATTCATTAATTTAAAAAGTGTGATGCCAGGTGCTGGGGCAGGGGAGGCAGACCCCAGATAAATTAGCAATAGTTAACATTTAACCAGCATTTAATTCGTGCCAGGCACAGTTCTCAACCCTTTACATATGTTAACCCATTTCATCCTCACTGTGGACCTACGACATAAGTCCTATGACATACGTATATTCAGTTTATAGAGAGAGAAACTGACAAAGGAGTTGTTTGCCCAAACTCACCCAGGCAGTAAGACAGACTGCGGAGACCATGCTCTGGACCTCGAACTAGTCCTCAGACTCCTCTATCTCTAGTAACAGACCAAGTGCTGAGAATCAAGAACCTCGGGTTTTAGATGGACTGAGAGTCACAGAAATCATTTAACTTCTATTAACTGAGAAAACCAGTTAAACGACTTGGCACAAAAATCACAAAGCAAGACATTAAGAAAGACGAATGGTAGCTTGATTTGAGTCATTAAAAATACAGGTCCATCTAGGAATAAAAAATAAAGAATTCTTATTCTTCAGAGAGTTTAAAATGAGCACTCAAATTAATACGCCACCCAAAGCCTGAAGAGGAGAAGGTGGTACCTGCAATTTAAAAGGAGGAGGAGGGAAGGAAGAAAACCCTAGCTCCAACATCAGACTTAGGAAGGGGAATGGTGATAGGTAATCAGACACTGCTGAATGCCTTAAATATGAGGGAGTCGTTAACAGAGTTGGTTAGATTAGATGTGGTTAGATTAGACTGGATAGATTAAAGTGAAACTAAGAGAGAAATATGAAAATATATGTTAGGGGGGGAAAAGGTATCTTCACCCCTAATACTCCATAAAAACTACCCTCTTCTTGCATTTCCTATCTTAAATAAAATCATTACCTACCCAAGTCACCAGATTGGAAAACTGGGAATCGGCCAAAATGCCTACCTTTGTTCAAACTCCACACAGAAGGAGTCATCATGTCTATGTGATTCTTCCTCGAAACTGGCTTTTGGATCTACTCCCCCCGCACCCCCACTGTTACCTCGTAAAAAGCTGGCATGATCTTATAAGCTCTCACCTGAAATACCACAACTTGCCTCACTCTACTCATCACCCAGAGGACAAAATCCATGTCCTCTCGATGTTATACCAGGTCCTCTGAGCCCTGCCCACCGGTCTCCCTTCTCTAAGCCTTATCTTTCCCAGCTCACCCAGATACCTACTATCCCATGAAGCTCTCATACATCAAGTGTCGTTTCCATCTTCTCCCTACTTGAGGTACGTGCCACTCCCCAGGGCAGTCTGGTTAACTCACCTTTCCAACTGCAATATAAAGATTCCTCCTTTGTAACATCTTCTAAGACTCCCTCTGGCAACGCTCAGGGTTTTCTCCTCCATGCTCCCAAAAGTACTTAGAACATTCATTAAAACTGTGTCTGCTTGCAAGTCTTATCTTTGATGACACCTAGAACCTTCCTACATGCGGATGTTCCGGGAACATCCCTGGAATAGCCTAGAAATGTCGACTGTATGTTGTCACCTCCGATATGGCAATTGACACAACAACCCTAGGAAACGGGCAGGATAAGTGTTACTAACTTCATTACATGGCGGAGCAGTCTAGGGCTCAGACTGTTAACGTGACTTGCCTAGTAAAAGCAGGATGAGTAATAGGTACTCCTTCCACTAAACCACTGTGCTCCCCACGCTCCTCAAAGCACAAACAGCTGCACCAACATTCCACATAGGAACATCACTAACCAACTGAACAGGGATATGTAAATTAGTTAACTGGTGCTGAAATCAGACGTTAATGTGCAAACAAACAGGGACTTATTTGAGCTAAGTGGGCATGAATATGCAAATGAACTGGCTGCAATTCAGTAGATGTCATCACAATTCTAGGAATGAACATCCTATATTATGACTATTACAATATTCATGTAGCATTCATACATACTCTCATATATTACTGTAATATGGGCTGTTTGAGTTTAAAATTGTGGTGAAGCCAAAACTAACTTGATGTATATTTTCATCCACACACTTGTAAGCTGGAAATCAGATGTGAGCACACAGAACTTGCCGATCTCCATACACAACCAAGCTGCCGTTTGCAGGCCAAGCTGAGCAAGGTACTCTGGAAATGGGTTAGGCTAGTCCTTCACGATCCCACCCTTGCCAGTATCTCCAGCCCTATCTACCTTGCACAGCCTAAGACGCTACAATAGTTGCATTTACAACAGTTGTGTTTCCTCCAAAAATTTTAATAAAGGGGCATAGCCTTACCATTGGAACACCCCTCAGAAAATCTAGTAGGTGATCACATTTAGCTTGTCCTCAGGTGTAACAAGATTTTTACTTTCTTATCATCACCAAGACACCATTGGTTCTATCAATTCTTAATTTCTAGCTACCATGAACAATGGCCCAAGCCATCCTCAGCAGCTTTGGTGCCCCCTTACAAATGATAATCAGTAGCAGTCTGTATACATAAACTGATTTCCTTAATAGAAAAAGTTAGGGATGCCTGGGTGGGCGCAGTTGAGTGTCTGACTCTTGGTTTTGGCTCAGGTCATGATCTCTAGGTCATGGGATCGAGCCCCATGTCAGGCTCCATGCTCAGTGCCGAGTCTGCTTGAGACTTTTTCTCCTCTCCCCCTGCCCCCCCCACTTCAGTGTTTTCTCTCTCTCTCTCTCTCTCATATATATATATTTTTTTATTTCAAGTTATATCCTTCTAACTCATGGTATGAAATGAGAAAAGCCTATATGCTCACACTTCCATACATTTATTCCTGCCATGTCCATTGCCTGAAATGCCCACCCCTTTTTTAACTGCAAAGCTTCTCTTCATCTTTTATAAGCATCTTGAAACTTAAATACTTATGAAAGCCTCCCTGCCTTCCCAGCATTGTATAAAGATCTGTTACAGATCTACATAATTCCATCAAAATGTGTAACACAGTGCTGTGATCACATGTCTGCACGTTGACTCAATTAGAATAGGGACATGTGGGTGGCTCAGCCATTAAGCACCTGCCTTTGGCTCAGGTCATGATCCCAGGGCCCTGGGATTGAGTCCCACATCAGGCTCCTTGCTCAGCAGGGAGCCCGCTTCTCCCTCTGCCTGCTGTTCCCCCCACTTGTGCGCTCTCTCTCTCTCTCTCTCTGACAAATAAATAAATAAAATCTTTAAAAAAAATTAATCAGGATATAAGCAGGGCTGCAAGTAGCAGAGAACCAAAATACCACAGACTTAAACAGGACCATTTATTCCTGTCTCATGGAGAAGTCTGGGATGGTACGATGGCTCTGGTTATCAGAGGCCTGACGCTGCACAGTCTCTAACTCGAGCTGCTTCTATCTCATTGCTCTACCACCTCATCCGCATTGGCCTAAGATGGCTCGCCACCATAGGTCATTCATAGTGTGTGTCAGAACACGTTCATGCACACTGGGCTGTGAATAAAGGGACAGCCTCTTCCTTCCCTGTAAATATGAGATCCAGTTATAGTTATATACATCACTTTCATGTACATTCCATTGGTTAGAATTAAATTACATGTTCATGGCTGGCTGCACAGAAGGCTTAGAAATGTTTCTATTTGGGGTGGCCACGTGTATGGCTAAAAATCAGGGCTCTCTTCATGTGAAGGAGAGACAGAACAAATGCTGGGGGACAAGTGCCAGTCTCTGAGATATGGTCATGGTCCTTTTCTGCTCTTTTGACCTTCCAAGGCAAAACTTGGTTCTGTTCATTACTGTATCCTAAAGGCCCTGCCCAGGACAAATACAGGTAATAAATATGTACATATGCGATAAATAAATAGAAAGCCTAGAAAACGCAGGACATAAAAGCAGACTAGCTGCGGACCTCACCTGAAACAGGGTTCTGACGGGTTAGATGAGGCTGGGGAAGTTGGCAGGGAGCACTCACTCCTGCTCCTGGAGCTGTCTTCTCATGAACTATCTGAGGGACAGCTGAAGTTCAGTAGCAATCATGGCTGTGGCATGGACCTGACATTGCAATGGACTGGGGCAGCCATGAACCAACCTAGCTCTCCCAGAACACTCCAAATTTCCTGAGGACTTTCCTATAGGAACATTACACTATAGGAGGTTGTGTCTCTGGAGACCTAAGAGGCCTTGTACAAATTATTGTATTTGTACTTTTTATGAAATGTGTGATATCTGAATGCACAGGACACTAAGTACAGTTTAAAAAAATACAACAGCATCTCCATCACTTAGCTTAAGAAATAGAACAGTACTATTATCCTTGAAGCCTATGCTCCTCTCTAATTATACCCTCTTCTACCCTTTCCAGAGGTGGCCTTTCCCCTGAGTTTTATGTTCATGCTCCCTCCCTTACCTTCTTCACATTGTCATACACAAGGATATACGCCTCACGATATTGTTCAGTCCTGACTGCTTCTGACCTTCATACAGATGGGATTCGACTATATCTATAGTCTTTTGTGATTGCTTTTGAGATTCAACCAAGTTAATATACAGTACAGTTCATTCATTTTCATTGCTATGTAGTATTCTACTGCATGGCTAGGCTGAGACAGATAAATCCATTCTCCTGTCTATGGTATTTGAGTTATTTCCAGGTTTTTGTTATTCAAACAATGCTACTAGGAACTCAAGGGTCAGTCGGTTTTGCTTTCCACATTTCAGTTCTCGAGGCACCCAAAATTTATTTTCCTAACTGATGAGTTTCAAATTCAACTTTTTTGTTTGTTTGTTTATGGTTAATCAATTGTCTGACCACCCATTATTGACTCACCTGTCCCATCTCTACAAATCTATAATGTCATCTATCTCCTTATCAGTTTTCCTTTGTATAGCACGCTGATTCTGGGAGTCTTTAGTTTCACAATGGTGCCTCGGATGCTCCGTGGAAGAGAGGAGCAGACGGAGGGGGGTCTGGGTGGCGGGGGCTCTGGAGTCCCAGACCCCATTTAGTCAAACCATCTCCCCCTCAGTCTGCTTTCTACATTCAACACTGAAATAAAACATACAGAAAACAGGTTCTAGGACTAAAATAACGAATTTGAAAAGTACTAGATTAGGGGCATCTGCATGGCTCAGTCGGTTAAGCCTGTGCCTTCAGCTCAGGTCATAATCTCAGGGTCCTGGGATAGAGCCCCAAGTCTGGCTCCCTGCTCAGCAGGGAGTCTGCTTCTCCTTCTCCTTCTGCCCTCCCCCCCGCCTCATTCTCTCACTCTCTTAAATAAATAAAATCTTAAAAAAAAAGTACCAGATTATGAGCTCCAAGGCAACTGCTACCATTAAAATCTACTATTTTCTTTCCTAGACCTCATACTACATGCATGCAGGTGTCAATTTCTTCTGAATTCTGATAACAGATCACTTCAGATAAGCATCTCTAACTATTAATATTCCTGAAAGGACTCACGCTTCATTCTGAAAACATAAAACTATCTTATGAATTGTGTCTTATTGGGACAATGATCAAGTTGTTCTTTGGCGTTCTCGTTAGTCTAAAACTTACTTTCCCCACTATACACCATGAATGTTTTTGGTCTTCTCTGTTTTCAAAAATAGCTCAAGTCAAAATTAGCTGCATCATATAAACTACTAAATTTGGCAAAAATATAATTTCTTACAGTCTAAAAGAAAATCTAAGAAAATGAGCAAAGCTGTTATTTTACATTAATTAAAAAGTTAATGAGCCAAATGATAAAAAGTACGACAGAAGCTAACTTTTAAATTTTCCTGAAACAAGTTAGAAATTTGTCATTTTTTCATATTTTTTATTTTAAAAAAAGCTTTTAACTCCAGTACTATATAAAGAGAAATGCCTATGTATCACTTTAATCTCAAATACATATCTCATTTAACAGTACTCACTCTTTTCCCACATCTGCATGGGTGAATGAGTACATAGAACAAAGGATTCTTAAAAATAAGCTTATAGGTCATCAACTAGTTCTGCACGATGACCAAGGATCATTTCTCAAGAGTGAGGTTCACAGGCTTTACAAAAGGTTCGTGACAGCTGTTTCACACTCTCAGGACCCACTGTCCATCCCATGACCTCCAGGCTCCTCCACACGGCTCGGATACCAATGGTTTGTCCAACAGGACTTTGTATGAACTAGAATTCTTCAGAAAACAAACCCATGTCATAAATTAAACCCAAAAACAAAGAACATTTTTAAATAAAATGAATATCTACATTGCAACGATTATGGCAAAGAGGTGACAGAGTCAGAAACAATCTCAGCATAAAAATACTTTTATTTCCTAAATGATTTTAAATAATGCATTAGTCTATTCATGACCTGAGGAAAACATATTTATTACTTACTACTTCTTGGGAACATATAAAGAAATTAGCATTTATAAAAATTCTATTACAATTTCATTATAAGACAAATCTTACATAGGAGGAAGTTAAGATCAGTCTTTTTAAAAAGCAAGAACATAAATATACAAAAGGAAGGGGAATCAATTTTTATTATGTTAGAGCCTAAAACAGAGAGATAACTATGAAAGATTAAGGTTATCTTGAAATAATTATATGCAATTTTAAGAAGAAAAAAAATGTATTTTTTCATGTCCCCCGCATATTGCTACATAGTTATTAACAAAGTCATTACGCAAAATTTAAGACTACAAAGAATTTTCTAATCGTATTTCAAGATATAAAGCTTTACAAGTGCTTCTTATGTTTAAGGCTGTGGAACAAATGTGCGGGATGAGTATAAAATTGCTGTACCTCACTTCAGCCAAAATGTCCCTGAAAATGTGTGCATAAATGGAATCTTGCTTTAAATGTTCCATTATAGAAAAGCTTGCTATTTGAGAGACTTCTATTATAAATCCTCTTGTAAAAAAGGATAATCAGCTCATGGCTAATGTATTTCAAATATCACCCTACCTTAAGGCGGGGTACCTCCAAACAGATTAATTACATATGATATCATTAGGTATTCACAACCCCAGTCACCAACAACCCATTAGAGAGAAAAACTCAGAAAATTCAGGTCATTTAGTATAAGAGCCCAGTTTTCCCCAATGCCAGTGCTTCCATATTTACCATGTAAAGCAAATCCTCTTAGAGAAGTCAATTCTCAAGTGGTTGGAGCTTTACAGAATATTTTAATGTCAGGGCTACAGAAATGCCACTCATTAGACTAATGGGAATAAAAATAGCACTCTAAAGGTAATATTGAGTACAAACAGAAGTACTAAGTAGCCCCAAGACAGAAAAGAAACTGTAAGCAAAACTGAGTAATACATTTCTACTTGGATCATTGACAATTACTGTCCTCTAGCCATTCGTGAGTTTTATTATCTTAAAAATGAATGAAGGAGACAAATCACAGGACTCCTACTCTGTTTATTAAGCCTCCCACTAGGCTTTCTCATGTAAATAGGCCTGTGCCTATGAACAAGGAGATACTGAGGACAGAGCCTCCTCCCTCCTATACGTTTTGAGTGCTTAATTCAAGCCAAGCATTGTCCCAGGCACTGGAATGCACTAATGAGTAAGACTTCAGAGGCAAGTGCAGAAACTTGCCAAGTGAGAAAGATATATAGAAATGAAGTATTATGAGGAAAATTTTTTTTAAAAATGTGAGAAAGAATGATAGGATGGTGGTAGGGAAAGAATAGGTCAGGAAAGAATAACCAGATTTGGGCAGGAGGCCCAATCTGGAAGTCGCCTACACCTAGGCACTAAGCAAAACTCAATCTGGACTGAGATATCGGGGGGAGTCTAGAGAGTGAGCACGGGTAAGGTCCCAGCACCAAACCTTGAGACACTCCAACATGTGGAGGAAAAAAGGAACATGGCTGGCCAGAAGATCAAGTGAAATGAACACAGGGAAGCAAACACAGAATCCGCCAAGATGGGGATCGCTGGTGACCTTGAGAGGAGCCAACTCAGGGGAAGAGTGAGATTGGAGGGTCCAAGAAAACAAGAGATAAAGAAGTGGGTGCGGTTCTCCCAGTTCCACGATGTTAAATTTTTTAAAGCACCATTTTAATTTAAATCAATTACAGCTATTCTGGTTTTTCCAGAGTTTTAATTGCATAGTCAAATGAGAAAACCATGGAACAGTGGGACCGAGTAAACTAAGAGCTTATTTTGGTCATTAGTACCAGTATTTTGAGGTCTTTTTAAAAAAAATGCTCATGAGAGGGGCGCCTGGGTGGCTCAGTGAGTTAAAGCCTCTGCCTTCGGCTCAGGTCATGGTCTCAGGGTCCTGGATCGAGCCCCGCATCGGTCTCTCTGCTCAGCGGCGAGTCTGCTCCACCCCCACCACCTACTTGTGATCTCTGTCTGTCAAATAAATAAATAAAGTCTTAAAAAAAAAAAAAAAAGTAAATCTTCCAACTCAAGAATTAAAAAAAAAAAAAAAATGCTCATGAGATAGTGTACATCGGTTACCTTATTCCCCCAAAGAAGCCCGCGTTAAACCTGAGAAGCCATATTCAAGCTAAATGTTCATTAAAACTACTATCTTTCTAACCTGTAGCACGACTGCCTAAGCCGCACAATGAAGCAGTGGAGAGGCTCAAAACAACAGGACATCTCTGATTAACGGAGACACACAAGTTCGATTTCCACCTGTTCTCTTGCACACTTTGAAAGAGCATCCCCACCTCCTCGGCCCAGGTGCCAACAGCACACGGGCTAATGAACCATCTGCACCTGAAAGGAGCCAACTGAGATGGGTTGATGATACCAAAGAAATCTCATTTCTACGTTCTTTGCTCCCCTTGTGTGTTGCTGAGTAACATTTTTAATTGTGTGATGAACTGAAAATGTTGGGAGAGACTTAATTTTTATAAAATGGGACCTCTCTACTGTGACTTTGATGGTCTTTCTGGAGGATTTTTCTTTGGCCCCTGAACCTTCAAACTACTGGGGAGCGAAGGCTGCAGCTCTGTGGTGGGGAGAAGAGAGACAAAGTCTTCTGCCAGCCCCTTGGGACTGGACTGAACTATTTTCGATTCTACCTTTTCAAGGATAAACTGAAATGCTGATCTCTTAGTGGTCCATGGACAAGTCAGATGAATAGAGTCACCGAGAAAGGCTGGTTGGTTTTTTAATGGAAAATAGGTGTAATTTTCCCCTTTTCCTGCTGAACTGTTAAAAGCATTCATCAGAGACACTTCTGCTCCTCAATGAAATACCATCAAACTTTTACAGAAACTTGTCAGCGGAGTTCTTCTCTCACCATGCATGTGATCTGTCACTTCAGCTAAAATTATGTTTTAATGATTATTATGAACATGAGATGTTTGCTGACTACTTTCTTCCTTGTAACCGGAGATAAATCCTCCTATTTTGCTGAACACTGGTAAGTGAAATATACCATCACATATAGTTCCATGTTTCAATTAACTTTCTGAAAAATGAGAAAGTTCCCAGTTACAGAGATTCTTCAATTAACCACCCTCACAGAATAAACTTTCTCCATAATGTAGTTGGATTTGGACATGTTTCTCCATTATACACAGCAGTGCTGTCCTAGGCCAGACAGCTCAGGGGCAACATTCCTACTTAATGAAGCTACGTAGAGAACTACTGCAGAGAACAAAAACAGATCTACACACAACCTCCTTCTCCCTAACTTAAAAACTAACCGAACCTCTGAAGCCAATACAGCCTCTCAGTGGCCGCTTCTCCCTTCGGGGCCCTCCCTATCTCTCTGTGTTGAGCTCTCTATCCCACGTTTGATGTCAACCACCCTCGTTGGTTCTGTCGCTGAGTGGGTCACTATTTACTGAATATTTACCATACCAGGCCCTGAGCTAAGGATAGAAAATAAAATGGTATTTCTCTCCTGAACTTAGAGTTTCATGGTACACTCAAACAAGTGAGCACTGATCATGGGGTGGGGGACAGTCATCAGACTAAGCGACAACTGAATTTAAGTTGGAAAGTGGAGTAGATTTAGCTAAAGAGACAAAGAGAAGGACGACAAAAACTGAAGTGATAGAACGAGCAAGAACAAGGGGGCCGGAGGAGGAGGAAGACCTAACACTCCCTATTCGGTCAGCACTTTTCTAAACGCTGCTGATCACCCACCTCAACGAAGCTTTCACAACAACCTCGTGAGGTGGGAACTGTTATTTCCGTCTCCATGTACAGGTAAGGAAACAGAGGCAAAGAGGTTACGAAACTAGTACATGGGGAGCTATATTATAAGGGTTGGCAATCTGGGCCCTGAACCCTCTCGTCACTGCTTTGCTCCAGGGTCTCTCCAGAGATTGTGGACCACCAGGGCCACTGGCAGAAAAGCCATTCTGCATGGCTGGGAGCGCAGAGAAGAAGAGAGTCTACCATCAGTCATCTGTCTTGGTTGACTCATTACGGTAGAATCTGAATGAATGATAGGTTGCTCTGTTGTCCCGTTAACTATGTGGTCTACGTTTTCATCTCTACGCGTCAAACAAAAGGCTTCCTTGTGGCGGGGGTGTTGTACGAAGGGAGGCGGTGCATGTGTCAGGGCAGGGGGTATGCAGGAAGCCTCTGCACTTTCTCCACTCAACTTTGCTGTGAGCCTAAAACTGCTCTAAAGCATTAAGTGTACTGATGAGTAAAAAGTGGAATGATCTAAAAGAAAAAAGAAAGGCTTGCTTTGTCCCCATTAAAGAAATTGCATGTACTACAAACCAAGTGGAGAAAAACTACGGAGGTAAATTTAAAGTTTCATGACATAGGGAGGATCGCTCTAGCCCTGAATGATCAGCTGCAGCCCCTGAGTGGCAGTTTGGGTATGATCAGTCCTACAGGAACGTGGGCTCAGTCACCACAATTTGTTCCAAGCTTCCCAGTCCACCCCACACTGCCACCAGGCAGCTGCTTGCTAGAGCCTGGGTCACCTTCCACCTTCGCTCCTCGACTTGCTCCAATCCTAACTACCCCCTGTACCCATGTACCTCACGCCTCCAACAATGTAGAGCAACACTACTACTAAATAAAATGTTGGCAGGCTACTTTCCTTTTCCTTATATCCTCAAACATATTTCTAGGCTTTTAGTTCTGGTAACTCTACCCAGGAGCTGTGGGATTATTACTGTGGTATAGGCATGAGAGAGCAGAACAGCTATCTTTGGAAAAATTTACAGGTATTTAGATTAATAATGAAGATGGAGGCAGAAATGGCTGGGTGGTAGTCTTTAAATCCAGAAAGTTCGGGCTGGATGCTGCATAATGTTTTGAAACCTAATAAATCCTGAAGACTAAATATTTCAAGTACCTCTAATGCATCCCGCAAAATGGAAGTGTTCTCATGCATCCCTTATACAGGAAGCCCATAGTTTTAAAGTAATTTAAATCATCACTCCCTTCTCTCACTTTCTCGAGCATTTTCATGTACATCATCTACTTAGCTGTTAGCCGTGACTTCTGGCACTATTACTGATATTCATGCCTTACTTGCATAGCTGGATCTTAAGGCTTTATCTTTTCTTCCCTTCTACTCAACCTCCATCCCCTTCGATGCCTAGAATGGCAGGCACTTAGCAGGACTACATAAATCTTTCTAAATTGATTGCATTTACCGTGATTAGCATCCTTCTTGTCACAGAAGAAAATGTTATTGGATTTTTAATTTAATAAAATTTGCTTACGATTTATTTTCTCAAGGATTTTCTTCTCCAGGTTACAACTCTTTAGGAACCACATATGGGTATCAAATATCCTGTATGTCAAAGCTAGCTTGATTACAACATCTCACTTAGAGACACCTTTCTTCCCTTTAAATAATGACAGAGGCTGCATTTACCCTTTTCCCAATCCCAAGTACTCCTGCTACATTCTAGAAGGTATGGAAAGCACTAAGTGTAGCAGTGACGGCCACAGAAGACCGGCATTCCCCAAGACTGTGACTGGACTTGTGTCTGCCATGTTTAAGCACGAAGAGACTGACCTCCTATCTTAAGCTTTGAGTTCTCACTTTGACTGGTAGCAGGTCTATAAAATCTGTGGCAATGGCAATGGCTTTAGCGGCCTGACAGCAGATGCTGGGAAGTAACAGAAGAAACAGTTTATCAAGTCTTTAAAACTTTGCTATCTTGAAGGAATCCTGTGAAGGCAAACCACAAATTCACATGCGCCCAACACTTCAGATTTTCCTCCAGAAACTAATTTTTCCAGAGAGGTCAATCACCTACCTTGGAGTTCTCCACTGCGACTGTAGAGCTCCCGCCTCTGCTCTCGCAAGTAGGCACTCATACTGATGGCATGGGAGGACGACTCGAACCTGTGAAGAGATGCAGGGTAAACCAAAAGGCAGTCACCCAACAGGCGGTGTCCAGCCACGTAGTCCAAAAATATTCTACTCCAGTCTGTGGGGTGCTCCCTAATGCTCCTGGCCCCAAACATTCTGGCTCTCCCATGAAAGGGCCAAAGCAGGCTGCCACAGACCTTGATTTGGGAGCAATATTCTTGGCTAACGCCCCCCTCCACAACAGCCTTTGGATCATTTGCTCCTTCTTCATTTCAGCTGATGGAACTCTCATCTGTTGCCTCCAGACCCTCTGCCAGGATCCCTACGCACATGCGATAAGGGTATCCTATGAAGTGATTCTAATGGGCTTCTCTCCAGTTCACGAGGCACCACAGAAATACTGGCTCCACAGGGCGGGCATCTTGCTTCTTGAACTCCCCTGGTCAGAGAACTAGCACAGAAGGCATGCTAGCAACACTGCTTCAGACACCAGACAAGAAAGGCATCAATGGTCTCTCCTTAAAAGTCCTCAAAAGCAATATAATTTCTAAACGGTTTCTGACCTGCCACCTACAACATGAAATACTCTCCAAACTCTCAGGGACAAAGTATGTGTTCCCCCCAGGAATCACTTCAGAGGTCAGCAACATGGAGGACAGGCGCCTGATATCGAACAGTTTCTTAAAGGCGAAAACAAGAACCCCAGAATAAAAAAAAAAAAGAAAAAGGAAAAAAAAATCACAGTCTTAAGAGAACCAGCAGGGAAGGGGGGGTGGGGGCGGAACAGGTGAACTGAAGACCATAGCAACAGTGAAACTTTGACGTGTTCAGAAATTCCATTTCAGGCCTGTGATTTTTCAAAGTCAGAGGAACGGGCTGACAGGAAGAATCCTCCCGAGAAGAAGTGCCGCTAAGTGGTAAACAGCAACATCACGGAGAGCAACAGGGATAACGGCATACGTTTCTGGCAACAGTAAAGGAACGCCACCACTTTCTTAATTACGCCTTTTTTCCCCATTCTTTGACAAGGAAGATGAATATCAGTCTGAGGGAGACCCTTGGGTTTCTTGATCCTCTCCTCTGCACCCTGCCAAGAACTGAGAGGACCCTTGCAGCCAGAAGGAAGGCAGAGTGTGCAGTCCTTCAAAAGTGCCACCTGCCAGTCAAGTGCCTGAGAGAAGTCGCTGACCTCCGGAGAGCATGCTGACAGCTATTGATCAAACATGGCAAGGGAAAAAGAAATGAACTCTTGAGCCAAGAATAGAGAGGCACACAGGCTAGAATGAGAACTTAAACACACTTAATTAACCTTGGCTAGGGGCAATTAAAGAGAGTAATAAAGTCCTTCATGGGTGTCATAAAAACAGATTGCAGCTCACCCAAATCTTAATCCTTTATGACCTGATGCATTTTTGCTACTCAGGAAACCCTCTGTATGTTTGCTACAACTCACAGATTGCTAAAAATTTACAGTAAAAGAGGCCCTAGAGATGACATGGTCTCACTTCCTTATTTTATAGCCAAAGGCGCAGAGATCCACTGTGACAGGAGACCCGCTCTGGTGTGCATGGTTCATTAATGGGAGAACCAAGACCAGAAGCAGGCAAATCTGTAAGAATGGTCTAGTTCGGTGTGGATGATGAGTTTCTATTACTGTGCAATAGTAGTGAAAGTTTAACAATGACTTAAGTTCATTTATTTGGTTCCGATAATTTATATGTTTTTCAGTACCACAACTTCAGTTAGGCTAAATGTGGAAAAATGTATACGTGGCCTAAGGTTGAATGTTAAGGGTGATGGTTGAGAGCATGAAATCTAAACACCTTACAACCTGCTTTCTGCAGTACACAGAGATTTACCACAGGAAGAAAAAGAGAGAAAGAGAGAGGGAGCGAGAGAGAGACAGAGAAGCACACCAGAGAGCAAGCAAGCAAACAAGCCAGTGAAGCAAAAGCCCAAGGATTAGGCAGCATCTTGGGCTGTCTTGGTTAACCACGTTTTCTCTTTCACTACCTTCCCTGTCTGCTGCCAGAGCCCCCATTCTATCTGGGCATTCGGCTTCTTTGCTCCCTCTTCCAACAGCTGAATGCTGAGGAAAAGCGGTTCCTCTCCAGCCCACAACTATCACCAGAGCAGACCCCTGACTGTTTTAAGACAATCACTGTGATCTGCCAGGGACTGGTATAGGAATGGGCGTAAGACCCGATCCCAAGACCTGAAAGAAACTTGCAGGGGGGTTTTGTCACTGGCAGAAAAGATGAATAAAGAGATAATTATTAATTAAAAAAAAAAAAGATCTGAAATGGTATAGCCATTTTGTAAGACATCTGGCAGTGTCTCGCAAAGCTAAACATAATCTTACCATATGGTCCGGTAATCATTCTCTTAGCTAGTTCTCCACACGAACAGAAAACTCACATCTACACAAACACCTGCATGTTTATAGTGGCCTTCTTCACAATGGCCAGAAATTGGAAGCCACCAAGGGGTCTTTCAACAGTTGAATGGAAAAAAACCAAGGTACATGCACACAATGGAATATTATTTAGCAATACAAAGAGATGAGCTATCAAGCCACGAAAGACCTTAAATGCATATTGCTAAGCGAAAGAAGCTCATCTGAAAAGTCCACACACTGTATGATTCCAACTATAACACGTTCTGGAAAAGATAAACCACAGAGATAGTGATTATCGGGGGCTCAGGGGGTGGGGAAAAGAGAGAGGAATGAGTGGAAAACAGTATGTTGAAGGCAGCGAAAGTATTCTGTATGATAACATGATGGTGCATATACGACAAGACATATTTTTCAAGACCCATAGAATGTAGAACACAGAGAGTGAACTAGAAGGTAAACGACGCACTTTAGTTAATAATGGTCAATATCAATTCATCAGTTGTACCAAACATACCAGACGAACGATTGCAAGATGTTAACATAAGTAGAAATTCTGAGGAAGGGGGACATTAAGAGAATTCTTTGTCTTGTCTACTTGATTTTTCTGTAAACTGAAAAGCGGTATTAAAAAACAGTCCACTAATTTCAGAAACAAAATTTGCAGAAGAATCACACCCTTTCCTTGGCTTCACCATTATACTGGAGTGGGACCAAAGGCATGAAATGAAAGGGTTGGGTCCTTGAGGATGATGCACTGTCGGATTCCAGACTCCTCTTCGTTCCTTCTTACTGAGTGAGGTAAGAACTTTCCAATGGGGGCCTGTGTTACCTGTGGACTAAAGCATTTTAACTACTAGTGCATCTGTGCTCTGAACAAAACGGTAAAACATAAAAAAAGAATGCACTCAATACCAGAATGCATTTTATTCCAATGCAGGCACACTCAATCTCCTCTCCTCTAGATCATAAGACGAACGCCCTGTTGAAACTTCCAGTAATGATTAAGAACTCTATGAATCTATGATATAAACAAATCTCAAAAGTGAATCAATAAAAGATACCCTAGCTTCAACTGTTCAAAAATAATGAATTCAAAACACAGAGATAATACTTCTGTAGTCACTTCATATGCTAAGATTTACAGGCACAACTGCTTAACCCGTTATCTCCCGACTCCTCAGAAGAACACAGAGACCGACCAAGACTTAAATCCTGCTTCTACCAATTGCTAGCTATGTGAATTTACTTAAGTTACTTAACCTCGCTTGGGTCTCAAGTTTTTGTGTGCAAAAAAAGGATTAAAAATAAGACCCCGACCAGTAAGGTTGTAATGAGTAGATGAGATGATCCATGAAAAGGCTTCATGCTTTTGCTAGGACTTAGCCACTACTCCCGCTGCCGAAATCGGACATAATCTGAAAGCTGATGTATTCCATTTCATATAAAAGTCCCCAGAAACAAATGGTAAGTTTCATTTCCCTTCATTGTACATAAAACACCACAGAAATAAATTCCAAAATCTTTATTAAAAGTCCTAGACAGTCCACTAACCATATTTCAAAACAGCCATTTCCCCTTACAGAAAACAACAGTATACAAAATAAAAAATATATTCACTTTCTATAAATTGCTTCAAATCAGCTTCCACTGGGTGAGGCACCAGCTGCAGAAAGAGTAGAGAATCATCCCACTCGGATCAAACACTCCTGACGCCTGCTATCTTACCATCAGGGAGATACTTACTTAAAAAGAGAATTTTTTGGCCTTTGAGGTTTCTTCTTGGCAAAAAAGGCTGCAAAATCGCGTCCAGTGCTGGCATAACTTAGTTGAGCTGATGGTTCAGAGGCCGTACGAGTATTTTTCATATCCAAGTACTCAGTCAACAGCATCTGTGCAATCAGATAAACAGTTTAATGCACACGTTTATGACGGGCTACTAAGAAAAGCAATTTAAAATGATGAAAGCCTCATCCTTGACATTCAGAAGTATATTAACCTAGCTACTCATACTTCTAGTTGGAGATCTAAGGAATGATTCAGTATAGACAGAAAGTCATCTATTTACCATCTACACCCAAAACTGAGAATAGGATGTTAGGCATTTGAACGTGGGGGTAAAGGGGAAAATCTTTCTTGAGGTTCCGCTATGTGCCAGGTACTGTGCCAAGAGAGTTAACCAACATTTATAACCCTCATAACTGGGGCGCCTGGGTGGCTCAGTCATTAAGCGTCTGCCTTTAGCTCAGGTCATGGACTCGGGGTCCTGGGATCGAGCCCTGCATCAGGCTCCCTGCTTCTTCCTCTCCGACTCCCCCTGCTTGTATTCCCTCTTTCGCTATGTCTCTCTCTGTCAAATAAATAAATAAAATCTTAAAAAAAAAAAAAAACCCCTCATAACTGCCAATTGCAGCAATGTCAGCAGCAATGACGCAGTACTTACTGAGGGCTTACTATGTTGTAGGCAAGGGGCTAATTTGTACTTAAAGTACAACATTTGATTAAAGGAATTCTCAGGTTACAGATAAGGAAGTGGTTTAGGGATTGCAGCATGAACCCTGGGATCCTCACTCAGGAGACCACGTTACACTCCTCACTCTGTAGTGAAGGGGAATAAGTGACTCTGGTGACTCTAACAAAGTCGCTAAGAGGCACCATGAGCCACTGCAGGCTAAGGGGCACTAACCTACAAATGATTTCTAGGGCCACTGCTCATCTGGACAGCTTCAAAGCAAGAAAACCAACAGCTTTTTAAATCACAAGTGCCAATGGGTAATATTTATAAAATTGATCCCCTTTACAGCCTCAAAGAGGGAAGGACTTGGGTTCAAATCAGCTGCTATTTTTTTTTGTAATTTTATTTATTTACTTATTTTAGAGAGAGAGTGTGTGCACATATGTGTGCAGGACGGGGTGGGAGGGGGAGAGGGAGAGAATCTCAAGCAGGCTGAGCTTAGAGCCTGACACAGGGCTTGATCTCATGACCCTGCAATCATGACCTAAGCCAGAATCAAAAGCCAGATGCTTAACCGACTGAGCCATCCAGGCGCCCCAGCTGTTGTATTTCTAAGACAAGTGTTCTAAAAAGTTCCCACTGTTGTGAAAGAAAGTAGCAGATCTGGAAGAGAGATCACCATGGTTCCTAAGACTATCTAACGTGGGATTAAGTATATCAACTCATTTCTGTAATCACTTGCCTCATTTAAAATTTCAGGATAATCAAGTGTTACAGAAAAAGTAAGTGGGTGCCTGGGTGGCTCAGTGGGTTAAGCCTCTGCCTTCGGCTCAGGTCATGATCTCAGGGTCCTGGGATCAAGTCCCACATCAGGCTCTCTGCTTGGCAGGGAGCCTGCTTCCTCCTCTCTCTCTCTGCCTGCCTCTCTGCCTACTTGTGATTTCTCTCTGTCAAATAAATAAATAAAATCTTAAAAAAAAAGAAGATATAAGCAAGCAATTCTACCCATGACTGAAATAAAAGCTTTGCAGACTCAGGTTCCAGTAAGTGTTCCTTCCTGTCTGCAGGTGTATAGTTATTCATTTGCATATTCATTCAATAAAGCTTTGAGGACCATATTAAATGTTATCAGCAAAAGCATTTATGAACCACTCTGTGAGCATGATGCTGTCCCAAGTTTTTAAAGCCTATTATGTCTGTTATGAGCATATACGTGTTACTAAATATTTATTAAGTATCAGATATGTTCAGAAAATGACCCTAATCCGATCTTCCAATCTAGCAAGCCAGAACTACTATCTATATTTTGGAGATGAAGAAACAGATTTAAAGGTTAGAGAGACTAGCCTATATCCGTGTGTGGGTGCAGGAATTAATGGGAAATCTCTGAACCTTCCCCTCAATTTTGCTGTGAACCTATGTAAGTGGTCTTAAGGAAAAAAAAAAAATAAAATTAGCCTAAGGTCTTATAATTAAGGAACAACAGACCAGGATTTCAACCCTGGTGCAGCTGACTCTGTAGCCTGGCTCATCCCCACGACACTCTACTCTTACTGAAAGCATAAACTCTCCCAATGAGAATGGCTATGGGTGGCAGCAAATAGACTTATTCAAGTTTCTATACAAAGGAGATTTCACTGGGAAACTATAAAACATATTAAAAGATTGGTCAGTGTCTTCTTAATATGTTTACGAGGCTACCAGAATATTATTCAGCACAGTGATATAGTAATATACTGACAAATACCATCTCTGCTAATACGTCATCCAAACTGCCCAAGAAGCAAGGAGAATATTAAATTGGATCTTGACTTCAGTAATGACTCAACTGAGGGACTTGATGACTTTGTAGATGTGGCACTCAATTACTTGGTAGATCTAGAGTTGATGCTAATAGTTTGGGGGAATTTGTGATCAAAAGAAGGCTAGTAAACCACAGAATTTCAAATTGATAGGCTCACAGAATGATGTCTATAAAGGCACTTGTTTTCATTCAAGTGTTGGTTTTAATACCAATCAGTGTGACAGAAATAGGTTTCTACCAAAGCATGAAGATACACTAAACCAGGAATTCTTCTGAGGTACTGCTTGTCCTAGAATTCAATGGTTGGCCTTGTACAATAAAATATTGATTGATCAGGGCCTACCTGAGGAGCATCCTTAAAACTCAGGTAATTCAACATCACTGTTCTTTTTCTCCAAGTCAGTAAAGTCCTCCTAAATATCACCTCTTACTTTATTATCTAGTCTTATACACTGGCTTCTTCCCTTCTTTCAACAAACACATACTATTTCTACCTTCTTAACCAAAAATCTTGCTTTAGTCCTCATTCTCTATGATCTTCTTTCCCTTCTGTCCTTAGGTTCCAAACGTACAAAGGAGCCTTCACATGTATTTCTGTTACCATGATACAGTTTAGTCCTGACTTCCCTCCCACGCTCTAGTCCGACCTCTGTGACAGCACACTTGATCTTCTCTCACGTTTCTCGGATAAAGTCAAGCCTAAATTCTGAGACCTAAATCCTTTTCCCATAAAATAGGTAATTCCTTCTGTCTTTTTTCTGTGAGGGATTTCTTGTTCTTACCAGCCTCTGGGTTTAAAACTTCAGAACGGTCCTTGGCCACTTTCCCTCATCTTTGTAACCGTGCAGGAGTTAGCACCCCAGGGCATCAGTCTTTCCCAACTCTCTATTATTCTGTCCCCACTCATCCATTTGACAGCCATCAACTTCAACTCATGTTGTTTCTGTCTGCCCCTGGTCTCTTCTTCCTCCAGTCCCTCCCATACACCACAAACAGAGTGGTTTTCCTAAAACCCTGCTGCCAATGCCATCTTAAGGCTATTTTGTCATCTGCGCCAATCTGACCTTAGTATCTACTCCTGATCATATCTTAGTGTCCACGACATGAACCCAGCACTCAATCAGAATCAACTACTTACTTCTTCCCTGAACATTTATGCCTGGGCCCTCTCATTTTTGGAATGCCTGACCTAGGTTACCCTCTTTCCTCGATACCCTAACAAACCCATCCCCAAAACAATTCCAATGTTTTCTCTCCAATGACTCCTTCTCAAGCCACTTTAGGCAGCTGTCCCCTTTTCTGAGCTCCTACAGTACCCATCTGATACATTGTTAAAGAAGGGTTCATCAAAAACTATCTGATATGATGACTTAACATTTAAGGAAAAGACACCCGACCACCCCAATTTTTGCAGTTCTTTACTTTCATCATAGACCCATGAAACACACCAGAAAATGAAATATATATACAGTGAATCACTGAATTTTACAAAATGTGGTAAGAAGCCTTGATGTATATGTTTTCAATACACACGTTAGAAATATTCTCCAAAACAGAATGAGCCCTGTAAATAACCCTTCAGTATAAAAATTTATAATACAACTGAAATTAAAAAGGGATAGCTATGGGGCGCCTGGGTGGCTCAGTGGGTTAAAGCCTCTGCCTTCAGCTCAGGTCATGATCTCAGGGTCCTGGGATCGAGCCCCACATCGGGCTCTCTGCTCAGCGGTGGGCTTGCTTCCTCCTCTCTCCCTCTCTGCCTGCCTCTCTGCCTAGTTGTGATCTCTGTCTGTCAAATAAATAAATAAAATCTTTAAAAAAAAAAGGGGGGGATAGCTATGATTTTAATCAAAACCTTTGCCATATTTGTTTCCTTCACTGTATTTGGTTCTTTTTCCTAATATCATTTACCACCAGCTGGAAAATACTGCATTAAAACAGGTAAAGTCTTATTTTGACACCAAATTGTAAAAAGTGTCTTTTTAATATCTCAAAGAACAAAAAGCTCCTTTTTCTAAGATGCTTGAAATTTGTCTGAATTAGGCAAAATCATTTACTACCAAGTCTTGACACAAACGTCAGACACCTGGTATTAAAATACAACCGTGTAATTTCTTGGTGATTCCACATCGTTGTGAATAACATACTCCATCTTCTAAATTGTACATAAACATTCTAAACCATTACCTATGGGTTCAAATCTCCATTTTTATGAGCAGAAATAAGCCACACACATTGTCTTTTGCCTGGGGAAAATCACCCAAGACTGGAATTCTGGGACATTATATGAGCTAGCAATCATATCTTATCCATAGAAAACCTAAAGAAGATTATCCCATGTTCTTGTTAACTCTAAATTCCTTCATATCTTTTCTCTTTTTAAGCACAGGTAATTGCTATAATGAGAGTCAATGTTTATGGGTCTTTTAACTTCAAAGGTATTAATTTGTAGTACCAAAGACAAGAATTATGAAAACATGGCTGGAAAGCACCAGAATATCCACAGATCCCAGGGATATTACGATTCACTATATCTTTTGAATACCTGGTATGCTGAATGGTTCTGTGATAGAAGCCAAGAAATATAATGCTTTAAAGAAAATACAAACTGGGGTGGTCTGGTATCTCTTCTGCTGTAATATTTGATTAGCAGTTGCAAAGATGCTAGTCAGAAATCTCATGATGTATAAAGCAGAGCCAAGATTTTGAAATTTAGAACTTGCTTAGCATTGGTAACATCGTTCTAAATGAATCCCTCATTTACCATTCAACCTTCTTTATTTAAAATATTGCTTGTGGCTGCTTATGTCACACACCCAGAGTTTCCTAAAAATAAAAATGGAATTTACCAGCTTATAGTGAACACATCTCCTGTCTTCAGCTTCTATGTTAATCTAAGTAGAAACATCCAGATCCCTCTAGGTAGTTAATATAGTAAATCCCTTTCACTAACTTCCCTGCTTAGAAAATCCTTACCGCATCTAAAAATTGTTCCCCAACTACACAGTGGACTCTGGTTGCCATGCTTGTAACCATGGGAATTTCACCCTCTCAGCCAGAGCCTACTCTACTGGGGAGACAGTCAACCCCCAGTTAGGCCATCAGGTTCTCTTTCCCAGGAATGGATTAGTGGGATACAGTCTCTGTTGGTCAATGGAGATGAAAAGATGTAAATTCTTAGGGTAACCTTCTCATACTGTGTGGATGAAAAACCAAAGAAAGCCAATCTGCGGAGAGGATAAGAGAAGGAACTAGATGATGAGATAGAAACAGGAGACAGATTTATAGGTTGCAACCTAAGTTTTCCATAATTTACAGGTCTCAAATCCAGTTGCTAATAACATCTTAAATTTTCTACTCTCTGGTTCCACAATATATCCTTTTAGCCTTTATACATTTTCCTTATTTTTTTTTCTTATGATAGCTTGAATGGTTTTTTGTTTCTTCACCAAGACACCTATAGATAAACGACTACACACTAACATGTATATGACATTTATATCACAGTTTTTGCGCAACACTGATATCTCACGATAATAAGAGGAGCGGTTTAAACAGGTTTCAATCTGTGCACTAAGAAACCAATTCTCCTCACTACTAACTTCAAATGTTCCATGATTTTACAGCAAAGCCATACTGTACTGATCTACATGATGAATCTGAAAATTAGATTGCTAATGACTGGAGCAATAATAAGGTGAAAAGAAATCACTGTGCACTAAGACTACTTTTCTTGAGCAGTATCTTGAATGTACCTATATTAAATACTATAATTTTCATCTTACTTTTCAAATGCAGATGTCTAGGAGTTTCTGTTATAGGCACAGCAAAGTAGCTTCCTTTTGGACTAACCCTTATATCGATGATAATTATAAAAGCTAAAAAGATCAGACCAAAAAAATAATAATAGTATTAATTTGAAGGCCATGGAGAGAAAACAAATTGGGCAGAAATTGGTAGCTTTGCCTCTTGAAAGCACACTAGTTGAGGACCTCTGGTTTCTTCCAGAGGGAACTTCCTACTTTCCATGGAGCAAGGGCAGAACTCAAGCAGAAACTACAGTCTCAATGGATGGAGGAGACAAGGCTAGGTCCAGGGACACCAGAACATCCAGAATTTGGGAAGAGAAATCCAAAGACGGGGGGGTAGCAAAATCAGCATAATATGTCCCTCAAACTATTTCTTTGATTCCAAAAAATATTAAAACAGAAACTGAAACAATATTTTAAAAATTAGGGCCATTAAAATTACTACAAACTATCAGATTTCCCCCATGTATGTTGCTAGTGAATGAAAGGTTAGTGACAAAGAAAAAAAAAACAAAAAAATTCAGTTTTTTAATGTAGCATTTTCATTTCCCTGTTGTATAAGGACTAAAATATTCTGCAGTAAGGAAACTAAAAGAAAAATAAACAGTCATTTTGCAAATGGAATGGCTGCCTGCTTAATTATACTCATTATCAACAGCAATTGTGTAATTAAAACCACTATTAGTATGATCTTGTGAATAGTTCCTTGGTATTTAAAGTAAAACAAACCAAAAAATTCAATGAGCACACATGTGTTTTCTGGTCCTGTACCAAATACCTGAATCAGGAAAAACCTAGATCATGTTTAGCTCCCTGCCAACCACAACAGATGTGTTCTTAACAAAGAAAACCCAGTTAATATTTTCCAAAAAAGAGTTCTCATTTTTTTAATTAAACATATTTAATACCTAAAATATGCAAAGTATTATGCTGGATATAAAAACAAGTCAAAAATAAATCTTTCCTTAATATCAAAACAAATCAATTTTACTATATATGTAAAATTTTATATGTAAAATTTGTAAAGAGTTAAAAGCCAAATCAATCAATCAGACCTTCCCCTCATATGCTTATTTAGTGACAGACACACACATGAATGACTATAATACAAGGGAAAGTGGTAAGCATCAAGACAAAGAAATTGCTATGAACACTTATCAAAGGACAAAACTACTCCTAACTGGACAATGAAACAAGGTTTCAAGATCATGGCACACGTAAAGACATAAATAAAATCTTAAAACATGTAAAAGCCAAAAACCAAAATAGTGGAAGGAACAGAACATACCAAGAAATGGTGCTGGGGAAATTCAGAATATCTTTAGCAGAGAGCAAATAGCTCAGGTAAGAACAAAATGAATAGTGAGAGATAGACCTGGAAAGTTGGTAAATGGACAAAGTTCTCAGGACCTTTAACACCAGGCTCAGGTACTGAAGCCAACACGACAGTAGATGGCAATAAAAGGTTGTGAGTACATCAGTAAAATGGTGATAAAAAATACTTTAAATAAATGAATCTAGCAGCGTATGAAATAAAAGATTAGAAGGGAATGGGATTTGGGGTAAAATGAATGATTAAGTAAATGATGATTAAGGAAATACTTAACACATGAAGCAAAAACCTACCAAGATAAAGAAAAAAAAGAAAAAGAAAAAGAAAGGGCTTCTGGATGGCAGAGTCAAGCGTCCGACTCTTGTTTTAGCTCAGGTCATGATCTCAGGGTCTTGAGATCAAGCCCGGGGTCAGGTTCTGAGCTCAGCAAGGAATCTGCTGAAGTTTCTCTCTCCCTCTCCCTGTGCGTGCTCTCTCTCTCAAAATAAATAAATAAATCTAAGAAAGAAAAAAGAAAACAGAGAGAGAGAGAGAGAGAAAGGAAGGAAGAGAAAAGAAAAGGAAAGGAAAGAAAAAGAGGTTAACTAAAGTAGTGAGAATGGGATTGTACAATTAAGGATACCTTTGCGAGTCAATGCAGAGGGGGAAAAAATGAACAAAATTGAACCAGTTATTCTGCAAAGGAAAGAGGAGGAGAAATAAAAGAATAACCAAAAGATTGCTCATCTGAGGAAAGAAAACCCTGTGGTTCCATGCACAGTAACTAGGAACGCAGGAGGAGTCTGCTTCGTATGGACAATAAATTTAGTTTGAAATATACTCCCTTGTGAAGCACATGAATATTCATATTCGTGTCCCTCAAATGCATAATTGTGAAAGGGAAATAATGCTGATGAAATTTCCATGATTTATACATTAATTAACTTGCATTAGTACTATTAAGTATATTTCTATACAGTCTCCGAAGGACACTTTGTAGGACACGTACCCTTGAACATCTGTAATGTGATTTTATCCCATAGTATTGCTTAAAACAGCTCTGTTGAGGTATAATATATGTACCATGAAATTCACCCATTGTAGTGTATGGCTTATTGATTTTTAAGTGACTGTATACAATGTAACCGCCATCTCAATCATTCTAGAACACTCCTGACACCGCAAAATTTCCCTTATGATGTTAGCAGCAGCTTTTCCATAAAGCCTTTCATCAGGTTCAGAAAGTTCCTTTCTAGTCCTTGTTTGCTAAAGGTTTTTGTTTTTTAATCATCATTGGGTGTCAAGTACTTTCCTGTGTCTACTGAGATGATTAAGTGGGTTTGACCCTTTACTCTATTAATAATTATGTATTACACAGATTTTTTTTTATAAATCCCACTTAATCATGGTGCATAATACAGTTTTATGTTGATAGATCCAATCTACTCGTATTTTGTTCTAGAATTTTGCATCTGTGTTTATAAGGGATATTGCTCCATACTCTTCTGTTATCTTTCCCTTTTTTATCAGGCTGCTACTTGCCTCATAGGATGTGCTGGAAAACGGCTCTTTCATTTCTCTGTTTTCTAAACAAGTTTGCAAAGGATTGGTATTATTTCTTCTTTAAATGTTTGATAGTACACCAGTGTGGCTTCTCTACCTGGAGGACTCTGGTTTTTCTTTTATTTCCCACACCCCCTTACCCATTTGCTCAGCCCCCTACCCTCCTCCCCTCTAGAACCATTGGTTTGATCTCTGTACCTATGGGTGTTTCTGTTTTTTGTTTTTAGGAAAATTTTTAATTACTAATTTGTCAGAGGTAATTCAGATTTTCTACTTCTTGAATCAATTTTGCTATTTTGCTACTTTGTGCCTTTCTAAGATTCCTCCACTTCTTTTAATTGCCTATTGGTTGGCATAAAGTTGTTTATAATATTCCTGTCTAAGCTTTTTAAATTTCTTTAAGGTGTGTGGTAATGTCTCTTCTTTCATTCCTGATTTTGATACCTTTTAATTGATCAATCTAGCTAAAGATTTATCAATTTTGATCTTTTCAAAGAATCCGCTTTTGGTTTCATTACTTTTTTTCAATTGTTCTTCTCAGTTTTACTTCACTGATTTTTACTTTTGCCTTTATCATTTCCTATTTCTGCTTGCTTTGGATTCTTTTTCTTCTTTCTTCCAGTTCTTAGGGTGCAAAGAAACATGGTTGATTGTAGGTCTTTTTCCTTTCGCTCATGGTGTATTTAGAAGTTAGTTGCTTTACTTCCAAATGTTTAAGAAGATTCGAACTTTCCTCCTGTTGTTTAATTCTGTTGTGGCTAGAGAACAGACTTATTCCATGATCTAGTGTACGCTCGAGTATGTCACTGTGCAATAGGCTCTGTTCCAACAGTGTGGGGTAGAGCGTACCTTATCCATCAGTTTCACTCAAGATGCTTAACCCTGTTGTTCAAGTCTTATGTTTTCTGTCTAGCTGTTCTATCAATTATTGAAAAAAATAGTATGGAAATCTCTAACTTTAACCACTGAATTTTCCACTCCTTTCCATTTTGTCAGTTTTTCCTCCATGTATTTTGGACCCTATAATATTTTGATGGTTATTTTTAACTCATTCAGAAAAAAACAGAAGACAAATAAAAGAAACCGTGCCAGGGTAGGACACAGAAGTGGTCTCAACACCCCAAGGCACATTTCTATTTCAATACATTCTCTGCCCACTTCATTCAAACATATTTTAAAGTTCATTCTACCTATTTCTCTCACTTTCTCCCTTTTCCTCAAACTTGACTACCAAGCTCCATAACTTTCTAAACACCATTACAAAGTAAAACTTCAGCGACTGGTTCAGCTTTACTCTGTACGAAGACTAAGATGTCTTCTCACACTATGTTAATGATCCCTTTTAACATCACAGGGCCTTTCTCAGTCTCCTCGATTTCATATCAACAAGG
The DNA here is from genome assembly GCF_010015895.1 of Lontra canadensis. Classification (NCBI taxonomy): domain Eukaryota; kingdom Metazoa; phylum Chordata; class Mammalia; order Carnivora; family Mustelidae; genus Lontra; species Lontra canadensis. Next base: position 12,247,080 of record NW_022630996.1, read on the forward strand.
TCTCCTCTATTTAACATTCTTGGTCCTTTGGAAATACTCCATCTCCGTGGTCTCCAACTTTGAATCCCTCTCTCTGACCACAATATCCTATTTCCTCCCAACTAATACACACCTTTCCCTTCTCAGTCTGGGCTCAAATTTGGGAAAGACTGATCTGCATATTAGAATCACCCTGAAAACCACTTTAAAAATAAAGATTAATGTGCCCCACGTTAGAAACACAAAATGAGAGGGTGATATGGAAATGCGGGAAATGTGTGCTTGAAAAGGGCTCTACAACTCAACTAGCTGTACGACCTTCATCCAGCTAAGCCTTGTTTCCCTCATCTGTGAAATAAGGGTAACAGGGTCTACTCCCTAGAATTAATATAAGAATAAAAGAAAAAATACATAAAATGCTTAACACATAACAGTCTGTTATTATCTCTGGGGATGAGGCTCAGAAAATCTGCTATGGTTTTTTTTTAATGCATCCCAAGAGCCATGTAACAAAGATATTATCTCCCTGTGCCTTAGAACTTTGGTTTTCTCAACTGTAAAACAGAAGGAATGATATCACCTACCCCAAGGAACTAGCATCAGGAGTGAGTGAGTTAATGCTATCAATTACTTAGAACATTGCCTGGAGCACAGCAATGTTTATTTATTTATAAATAAACTTTATTTATATAAAATATAAAATTTTATTTAAAAAGTATATAAATATACTTTATTCATTAAGTAAATAAAATTATCTCTACATCCTCATTCATTTTCCCACTGTTTTTCCTCTTCTCTTCCTTCTTTCCTCTTCCCTTTCTCTCTCTAATAAAACCTCAATGGCTAAGTCTAGGTTTCTGCTAATACTTATTCTCCAGACTTCTGGAACACTTTCACCTCAGTGAATCTGACTACCACGTTGTCCAATCTAATTGTTTGCATGCTGAATATCCTTACTCTTTGTTCTTCTCTTCCATTCCAGTTACTTCTGCATCTCAGATCACTCCCAGGTCTCCCTCTACCAGCATACTTTCTCTCAAGTTCTACAGATGCACTCCCATCGTCTGCAAGAGCGTCTGCCTGGTTTCCACACCCTTATCACAATAAGGAGATGAAAACAGCAAAGACATGAACAGAGTGCCGAGGCATGGGGTCAACAAACAGCCTGAGCAGACACACTCTTTATCATCACCATTCTTCAAAAGGAGATAGGGAGGGAAGAAAGAAAAGTCTCCTTAGCTCCCTTCCTTGTTGTTAATACCATTACCATTTCACTCATCTCCCACAATGAAAACCTGTAGGTAGCTCTGACTCTTCTCGGTCTGGTTGCCCAAATCACTCGCCAAGTCCTATAGATTTTACACTATGTGTGTCATGTCCATTTCCTCTTCTAAATATTTTTATCCCTTCACTCATCCTGTTAGATCTGGTCCTCATTATCTTTTTCATCAAGTGTTACAGTAGTCTCCCAACCGGTCATTCCGCCTCACACGCCTCATGGCCATCTATCCCACAGCTAACACAGAACTCAATGTCCTCATTCTTCTCAAATCCTTCAGAGGCTTCCCCTTTGACTGCAAAATAAACCCCATCTCCTCACTGTTATTCAGCACCTACCACAGTCCCCAAATGACCTCTGTAGACTTACTTCCCAATAGTTGTTTTTACATAGCTACTGTTTGGTTAAACTAGATTTTGTCCTGTTCCTTACATAAGTCCCAAAGGTTTTTTTGGTCATATCTGAGTTTATCCTTTTTTTTTTTTTTTTTTTTTTGTAACCCCTACTAACTTTTCCATCTATCAAGCACGGGGGAATGAGATCAAGAAAGTCAATTTAAGTAAAACTTGATTGATTTTATTGTTTTTAACTTGATTGATTTTAACAAGCTATAGGTGCTCCATTCAGATATGCCCAGAGGAGATATCAACCCTAGGTATGAGGAAGCAGAAGTAGGTAAACACCTCTGAAGTTTTTCTTCTTATGGAGGTCTAACCTCCATCCTCTTCTTTCAAAGTTCTTTTTGTAGCAGTCTTTTAATCTCACTTACCCTTAATCTTAAGATGACAGCTTGCTGCCTCTATCTTCATATTAGATGTAAATATGTGACACACGCTGGTGGGTAGGATGGACCTTTCTTACCTTCTTTTCTACCTTGAGGTCAATCTCCCAGTAGTAAGCTGACATCTGAATTGACACTATCAGACAACCAATGAGGTTGTTTCCAAAAGATATTGGCTCTTTCTGGTTTTCATATACTTACCATACTCATTTTAGATCAACACTAGACATTGATCGCTTATACCTCAGAGAGGGAAATATGCAAAAACTGTAAATGCTTCTGATGATCTAGCTCATGTTTTACCTTTAAATACTTGAGTGTGTATAGGTACACACAGATACTTGTTCATACTGATACAGATATTCATATACACTGAGAAAGTAAACATGAGTGGGCATGCTGCGTGGACACGTCAAAGGTCTCTCTGCCTTCTGAGAAGTCACCGCCTATCTTAACTGATAACTAGGATATCACTCTCATTGAAACCCATGCAGCCATTTATATCACTCAAGGACTGATCTTGTAGTGAATCTGCCTTCTCTCCTGCCTCTTAGTTCAGGCCATGCCTCTCCTTTGTATCTCTGTTAACATCTAGCAGAGTGTCTTGAACAAAGTAGGTGCTCTCCAGTAGGTCACCTAAATTCAAAGTCAGATGTTCTAAAGGGCAGCTCCATATTGATGTTTTACATTCGCAGATGAGCTCCTTGGAGTCGAACTACAGCCCCCATGGTGAAACTTCAGACTTTTTGAGGTACATTAATTTACTCACATCACAGGAATACCATTTATTAAATTTCTGCTCCAATGAGATAAGTGCTACCCTAATGACCTGAAAGAGTTAATGCATCTTGGAAAAGACCCAAATTGCTCTCTGGAGACAGTTTATTCAATTAAGCGTCTCCAACCCAGAATTTTCAATTAGCAGTTCAGTTACTACGAACTCCTTCACATTGGTTATCTGTAATCTGTGAACATTGACACACCTATAGGAAACAATGTTTGCTTATAGTTCATTCAAAATAGAATCTTTAGGTTTTAACAAGTGCAGATGCAGATTCCATTAACATTTATTTTGTACCCACTGAGTGCCAGTAACTGTGTTAAGTACCTGCTCATGAGGATTCGAAGGGAATATTCCAAAGAGCGGAGGATAACGGGGCTCGGAGGCAATGAATACACAAAGCAAGAGATCACAAAGACAAATAAAATGGCTCCTTTTTGAAGGAATCCACGAAGATCTCAACTGAACCCACCTAAGGCTTTTCAGAATCTGGTTTCAGGCTATCGAATCACATCTTACACTCTTCGTATGAATTATACATATGGTAAATTTGTACAGCACTCACTGTTGTGAATATGTGCCTATTAGCCTTATCTCAAATGATCTTCCCCAATGCCTAAACCCCCACCTTCCATCAAGGACCAGTTCAGCTCCTATCAAACACATAAAACCTTCTCTGACCAACGTCTCTTAAGTCATCCTTTACCATCCTGCAGGATCCACAGATGGTTACCTGGACTTGGTAATTAATCATATACTACTGTTTATGGAACTTCCCTGAATTTACCTCTTAAGCTCCCAATGTGACCTGATAAGAAGGCACTTTGTCTAATATTTCCCTGTATTATCATAAATCATGTCACATTGAAACATCTTAACTAAAATCCTTCATAATCAAAGGAAGAACTTAATATCACTCGTTTCTCAGCTTTGTCAACTCTTACATCATAAGAAAGATTCTGTCTGTGATGTAAGCAAAATTCTTTTACCTGAAGGTGATGAAATACATATCCTTCAGGCAAGACACTAACTGGATGACCTATACGGGTCGATGGCCTGGTTAAACAAAAAATAATCCTACTTAATTACTATTGTATCCGAGAAAAAAATTTCCACATCTACGACAAAATCTGTGATTTTTATACATTATTTTCCCTGAAATGTTCTAAGTTAATTCAAAACATGGGATTAAATGATTTCACTTATCTACTACACTCGAGGTCAGCCCATAATCTGAAAGGTTAACCAAATTAACCATGTTGCTGGTTTATCATAAATATAAAAAGTCAAGGGTTCAAAAAATAGAGACCTACTTTACTGATATTTATGGCATTAACTTTTAATTCTTTTAGACTGGATTTCCTACGTAACTTTAATTTTTCCCAAGTGTTTTATTTTGATCTTTTATTTCAAAATAATATATGTTCATGACTACAGAAACATAGAAACATATACAGAAACATATTTGAGTCTTTTAATAGTACTGTTGTATGCAATATATTTTATTGATTTGCCTTTGTTGGTAGTGCATTTCATAATTTTCTCTTGTCATTCCTCTCAGTGATAATAAGCACAGTGTTCTGCACAATAAAGGACCTAGTAAATGCAATTATGTCCATCCAGAGAACCCAATTCTATCAGCAAGTGAAATAAAACCTGCCAGACTGGCAGCATATGGTCCAATAAGATCCTTTTCGCTCTCAATTATTTAGCGCCCATTTTCCAGACATCAGAGCACATCTCAATTTGTAAACCGTATTCCACCTGCCTGCTCCGACACATTTAACTCCTCCCTTCTGCCCCTAGGATGGAAGGGCAATGTCTGAACTGATGCCAAAGAGTTTCGAAAATAAGTGGCCTATCAGAATCCCCTGTCTCTGCAAAATCCGCATCTGTCCACTTTAACTCTCAGAAAGATGACCACGCCTAGCAGTGGGGTGTAATAAAAGGAAGCGTGGTAGGATGGTTAATCCGACTCATTCCCATCCACTTGACAGTGAATGTTTGTCAACGTGACTTCAGAACGTCGGAGGGCTGGAGAAGCTGAGCCCCAGCCTCCTGGCTGTGAAAACTTCACAGCTCAACCGAACTATCCCTGGCCCTATTCTCACCGGGTAATGAGCTCATACCATAAAAGCAAGTCATGGAAAGGAAAACGACAGCGTGCTATTTAAATACCAACCGTGTTAACTCGGAAGCAATACAGCACAATTCGTGTACCTCATGTTCTGTGCTAATTGCTTAAGACATCCTGCCACGGAGGAGACAGCAACAGTAGCCAGGACCTAGTCTTCTTTAAATGCCAGCTCTTAATAACAAACTCCAAAAAGGTCTTAATTGCATTTACCAGGAGCTCATGAACTTTAAAAGTTGTTAATCAGATCTCCATGTAAATGGAATGACGATTAAAGGTTAAGTACAGGTTTCTGAAATTTCAGAAGTTGAGAATATATTGCCCTTCATAGGGGAAAAAAAACTATCAGCCTTGACAGGAACCAAACATCTTAATTAAACATGCAGAAGTACCATGCTTATTTTTACGTGAAGTTCTATTTTCAAATGTCAAAGTTAATCATGCACTTGACTAAAAATGCGCACAATTCACTCAGCCAGCGAAGAAATGCCTCGGTATTCTTTCCTGAGACAACATCTGCAGGTCTCCGAAAACGTCTCATGGCCCCTCAGACCCGATCCCTGCCCGCGCAACACGGAAACCGGAGAATCACAGTGAAATGCCTTCCACACAGAGATCTTAATTGCTCTCCATCTGAGGAGTAATCTAAAGCCACACGTTTTCAATCAAGTCTGCTTCATATTTATGTGGCTCAGGAGAAACACGAGATGCTTCTCCCATAAATTTGCTGCACCTGTGTCCCTGGAGTGACATGTTGACAAATGAACATGACATCTCCTCAAACTCCAATAAGAATTTACGATTCTTGGAAAGAATATATTTGATCAATTATAGTGTCATCACAGTTGAAAGCAAAACCGTGTCTTTGGAGTGCACTCCACAAAATTTGCGGGTGCCTGTATTCCGCAACAGGATATAAATGACAGGTTCCCCAAGCCCCGAGTCAGGTCCTCCTGCTCTAGCAGTCCGTCTCAGATTCTCCAGCTGGAGAGGAGCTAGGAGGAGAAGGACTGAGGTGAATAGCTGTGTAGTGCCCTAGCCAAAACAACTGCAGGGCTGGAAATCGCAAAGTATTTGTGGAATAATATCTAGCTCATAAAAATAAATAATTATTCTCTAAGCTGGTTACCTGCTAGTGAAAGGAAAACAAAAATCCCTCCTGCAGCCCTACTTTTTCTGCTTTTTGTACTTCTAATTCTCCCTTCTTTTATTCCTTCTAGGAGTCTGAGAAATTTCCAGTGTTTGCTCAACACAAGGTACCTACACCCCCATTTTAATAGAAAAGCAAAGGTGCTTAGTGTTCCTACCAAAGCTACAGCCACAACTGCTGTTGGAATTATTTCTAGCAATTGTGCTAGTGTGATTACATGTGGCCACAGAGCCAACCCAAGCTCTTGTGTCTTAAAGAAATCCAGAAGGGAAAAAGTAATACCGTATAATAATTAGCTCATTTGAGGTGAAAAGAGAGAAAGCAGGGAAGAGTTTTTAAGTGGTTCTTTTTGGAAACTGCTCCTGCTGAACTGGGAGGTCCTCTGAGTAGTGTGTGTGCTTTTCAAGGACCAGCACCACCATGGCATCTCCCAACTTACAACTACAAGGGGCTCCCTCCTCCTGAGGACAGAGTGTGAATTTTACGTTTGATTCAACCCACCATGTGTCAGTAAAGCTTTTAATAAGCAATCTGATTGAGAAAACGATCTCAACTCAATATGGCAAGGCTCTAAGGTGCTGGAAGACGGATGTGCTGAGAAACCACACTTGCTTCCTGCTAGGGGCCCTTTGTGACCAACAGCATATGGGCAGGCGGTGGGTCAGGAGTTCAGAGAGTCTGAGACAACATGTTCTTCTGTAACAGTTTCTCAGTAGAAAAGTATTTCATTCTCCTTTGTATTTCCCCAAAGAAGCTTACTGGGGGTGTGGGGGAGGGTGGGGGTGGGGGTGTACATGAAATGAATGCCAACTGAATAAATGGATTTTTGCAGATGAAACCCACAAGCTTGGGGCAACTGGGCGGCTCAGTCGGTTAGGCATCTGCCTTTGGCTCACATCATGACCTGGGAGCCCTAAGTCGGGCTCCCTACACAGCGGGAAGTCTGCTTCTCCTTCTCTCTATTTCTGCCCCTCCTCTGCTTGAGCGTAGGTGCCTGGGCTCTCTCTCTCAAATAAATTAAATATTAAAAAAAAAAAAAAAGAAAGAAACCCATAAGCTTGTCCTCACCAGTACCCTGTTCTCCTAAAGTACCCAACAAGACAATCAGGGCAGGGCTTCAATAAAGACAGAACACAAAATTCTTAGAACTGATCTTTAAGAACAATTTCTCATCAACTATTACCACCGTGATATTCACCGTGGGCTTCTAATGAGACTGACCTAGGCAGTGTCTCACACAATTAAGCCACCTTATCCCAATATCTGTGCCTTTATTCATTGAGCTGGATGCATCTGAACTGGCTGATTTCCTCCTGCTACAAATTCAGTCACTTTTCAAGAACCAGCACAAGTATCCGCCTTACACTGATGTTGCCATTCCTCTCTCAAGCATTTATTGAATATAAGGCCCTGAGCTGAGTACCGCACATCCCAAGATGCAGGAGACACGTTTTGCCCGGGAGGAGGTCCAAGGATTGCTCAGTGGTCTTCTGTTCCTTTGAACCACAGCATTTAGCTTCTCTGCTAGCTGATACAAATAATGCTGTACATAAAGTTAACCTTAAAAATATTACAATATCCCACCAAAAGTATCCATTCAAAAGGAGCACTCGAACAGCTATTTCAGCTGCTGACTTGGCTCTCATTTCAGTTCTCCATATTCCCTGGCCTGTTTCTGTGATTTCCTTAATTCATTTAATCAGTATTTAGAAGTGCCTTCTGTAGGGCAGTCACTAACCGAAGTACCTTAGTTTGTCACTGGGCTGCTATGTGGAATGACCCAGTTCTCCAAATCACCTATCATGCCCTTTATCCTGGACTCTGTGATGACTGATTCCATACCGGCGATAGCTGCAGGCCAACGGAGAGCTCCGAGAACCCGGGAAGGTACATCTACCAACAGGTACAAGAGGGTCATCTGCACAATTCTGAGCAGCTTGCAGAGCTCAATCCATGATGTCTCCTGACTCGTCTCATACATGAGACACTGATTAGGTAGTCTACAATCTAGTTTTCTCTTCGTACCCACTCTACCGGAGTAGTGCCATCTGAAGTCTCTCCCTCCTCAAGGTGTTCAGTTAATTGTATGATCACATCAATGTAAACTACGATGGTGTGCTCCATTAAGCCAAGAGAGCTTATCATTCCTGATAGTGATGTACTTTGACTCAGTGAAGGTATAATAATTAGTCCCTATTTTGTTGGCCCTAGTACAGCTATTCCTTCTTCTAGACTCAAAAAGCCATTACCTAAACATTTTCTGGCCACAAACTGACCCCTCAGAATCTGGTGACCCGTATGAATACCGTGATTCTAGGGTTCAGTTACAGTAACTCACAAGCAGAAATTAGAATTGCTAATGACAATGTATAGGCTGGGGAACAGTTGCTTTCATTTCCTTTGCATTTACTTTCAACTGGACGGCATGTATTTATCTTTAAATAATAGCCTCCATGGATAAAGGAGAATACACCTGGATTGAATGCAGAACGTAGCATAGCAACCAAAGACAATCCTGGTTTAGTGCAACATGGAAGGAAACAGACAGCTAATATAATTAATTTCTTATAATATATATTCTCAGAGAATGACGCTATTATAATCAATAATCCTTAAATTAGTAAGTAACATAGTTAAAGAATATAAACTTATGATTCGGGACACGGTGGACCAGGGAATAGCTACCTGCACCACTGATGTTTTGTCAAATTCCATTTCTTTAGCGGCCTTAAACACTGCTAGGACCACAGATACGTCATTCCATTCTTAAGTCAAAATAGCAGGAAGTTAAAACCCATAAATCTATGGAAAACTAATTATGCATATTATACATGCAGCTTCAAAGGTGTAGTCAGCACTTTCCCATCCAGTCACTAGCTCAGCCTTCTCCACTGATAGCTTCCTATGTGTGTATCTACCACCTGAAGTTTCAGATCCATCAGCTCTGAAACAGCTTTCCAAGAAACCCAGACTTGTCATAATAAAAGGTTCTATAGAAGATAAAGACTATTATTTGTTTCTCATGGGTCAGTCATGATACTTCAGGAAAAAAAAAAAATCAGTGGAACCTAGATGGGGGTATTCTTGAGCTTTGTCACAGATGGGCTGAAAGTTGACAAGATAATCATCCTATTAAATAAACATCACATATTGCCACCTTAGAAATATCTTCCATTTGTAGCGCAGAAAAAGTTCTGTTTTTGTAACCTTCAGCCTAACGACGAACCAAAGCAAATCCTCTTAAGGACTGAAGGTAGTGCTGGAGAAATAATTAAGATATAATACAAAACATAAAAGCAGAGTTATTCTAGTATAACCAAAAAATTCCTTCTAGAAATGAATTAAAGAAAACATCTCCTAATCTATGAGAAACTGAATATTTAGAATGTTTTCAGTCCAGTTATGTGTGAATAAGGGTAAAAATGTAATAGCAGCCTGTCTCTAGTTTTCTTTAAGATTGACATTGAAAAACTGCCTGAACCACACAATTTAGAACTTAATCATATATTGTCTTGAAATGTGAGTGCTGTTAAAAATAATATTAGTTTGATATCTACTAGGAAGCAATTTAAGAATAAGCACCATCTTACACTTTTTCTTTATTTCCTGATTATAGAGGTTGCTCAATTCCAATGACATGAATAAGGCACTTTTTATCTAAAAAGAAAATCAGCCGGCTTTCAAAATAAAGTTGTGTGTTTAACTTAGAACATGTAACTCCTAACCCTGTGTTACATATTCCAAAGAAAACTTTCTCAAGAGAGGAATACCCTGTTTGCGAAAATGGATAATTAACCAAGAAGATGCCTTTAGGAGAGAATACTTGCTTCAATACGTGTTTAGAAGATTACTAACTTATATGTTTATGATTAATTTTCCTTAGAAATATGTTATTAAAATAGATACAACAGGAAAAAAAATTAAGAGATTTTTCTGGACGCTTTATCAGTAGCCCAGAAGTTAATCACTAACTTTGGAGAAATGACATTTTAATGAACAGAAAATATAATGTTTGAATTTTCAATACACACTTTCAACTTTATTTTTTTTCTTCTTTTTTTATTTATTTGACAGAGAGAAATCACAAGAAGGCAGAGAGGCAGGCAGAGAGAGAGAGAGGAGGAAGCAGGCTCCCTGCTCAGCAGAGAGCCCGACTCGGGACTCGATCCCAGGACCCTGAGATCATGACCTGAGCCGAAGGCAGAGGCTTAACCCACTGAGCCACCCAGGTGCCCCACACTTTCAACTTTAAAAGTATTAAAAATCTGTATGGTATTATCTAAGAGACAATGCCAATGAGAAAAGGTAAAGGTTTCATTTAAAGATACTCTGAAAGCAAGAGAAAGCAAATGTAATCTCTAATAGAAGGAAGCATTAGTATTCCCCGCTATCAATTTTCACTATGGAACTTTCTACTATATTCCACAGAATCTGGTCAACCAATGTTATTAACATCTCTGAGCCTTACTGCAGGAGGAAGAACTATATTCCTGCTTTCATGTAAAATGATTTCTAGAACCCTGCTGTATTATTTATAATTCACGGTGATTTTTATATTCTCACAGCCCACTACAGATTTTTCTTAGTGATTTATGTTAGGCTCTTTTAAAGCCTCGTTCCTATTTATGGTTTATTCTCCTCTCGGAAAAGGTGACGATCCATTCCAGGTATGTGTGTCATGATAAACCTACAGGCTGACAGAGGGTGGACACACGTGGACTTTACAGAGTGGAACGGAGACTGACGAACAGCTGGCCCCTGTAAGGTACTTTTCACCTGGAAGAAAAAGACATGTGGTCTACAGAACTCAACCAACCTCTCAAGACAGAGTTTAAAAATGGACATGTGTTTCAAATGTCCATGTACTGCTCATTTGCCCAGAGTGAACACAAAGGCCAGCAGTCCACACATGGAACATTTTGTTGGCTGTTCTGTCATTATTGCTAAGAACATGTTTCCACAGTGTACATTTGTTAGACTGTCAGTCGCTGTCAATAACCCATAATGGTGGAGAGTCAAAGCCATCTCGTTAAAAATAACTTTTAGAAGGAAAAGAACCATTATCCACCCTCGGGGGCATGAGCTCTTCTGGACATGCGACACACGCAGAGAGCTGAAGCGGTTGGGGTGTGGCGGTGGCAGTGGCTGCTTGGGCTGACGCTGTTTCACACTCTATGCCTGCTCTGTGGTACTGGGCCACCTCTGTGGTCACTAGCGTTCTCCTCAGACAGCACGTACTGCTTCTCATCACTGTAAATGACTCTTCCCTATATTTCTTAGGCCCCAGGGTACACAGTGCCTCACATTTTAACATATCCAAAATAGTGACAACAGCTCACAAAATAATTATCCACAGTTGTTTTATATAAGAGATGTACACATTTAGGTACTTTTCCTTTTCCTTCCTAATCTTACATTTCTTAGTATCTTAGCATTAAGGACCCTGCTGTAACATCTATTGCTAACGAAGCTTTATTCCTCTTCCTTCCTCCTCTCTGCTTTTCTCCCCCTACCGTGCCCCTTTTTATGTCTTCAGCTGTTCTTCACGTACTTCTTTTTCATGGCGAATGCTAGGTTGTTCAACAAATCAAATGCATTGGACTAATTACCAGACCCTCACCTCTTCTCAGTAGGCAAAAGCTTAAAAGCAACACAGCAATGGGAATACAATTAACACTACAGAACTGTACACTTTAACATAGTTAAGATGGTACTTTTTATGTTACGTGTCTTTTAATGATTACAATTTAAATAAATAGAAGAGCAAGGCACACGGTCTCTCTGGAGTCGTCCTGTTACACAGCTGTGTCTTCTCAACTCAGAATCGTTGACCTCCTTCCATCGCCATCAGTCAGCTACAGGCTAAGCACGTCTACCCTAGTGACACACTGTTAACCGACATCTGGAGACCCGAACTGAAGAAACATCAGAACTGGGGGTCCATCTCGTCCCTCATACAGCAGTTCACTGAGGGGCAGCCGCCCATTCAAACCCCTCAATAAATGACTCTTTCTCCGTCTCCAGGTTTTTAAATAAAATATGTCTGGGCATGAGGGAGAATATACCAATAGGCAAAAAAAAGAACGAGGTTCAATAGTATGAGTCTATCAAATGAAGAAAGAAAAATTCATCTGGCCAAGAATGCAAGAAAGAAAATTAATAAGTAAAATGCTAGCAAGTTACCTGAGTTAATAAATATTCAACTAATCTGTGTTGAACATATACATTTATAATCCCCTTTAAAGCTAATGAAAATAAGATTAATACAGGTTCATGACCTACGTTGCAAGTCAATACAAAATCTGGAAGAGGAAAGGAGAAACAAACATCAGACTTTCAAGTTACAATGTTAAGTTGGTATCAGACTCTAGCCCCCCATGCAGTCTTTCCCATATTTGCACTAAAATATCCACGAGTGCGAAAGACCAAAAAAACAACTCACCGTGCTCAAACTCTGGCCCACACACAACTACTGCCAAAATCATTAAAGAACTTACACAAAATACAAGGCTGAGGGAATGGGGTTAAAACCCACACCTTTTTGGTTTACACTTAATGGTTTAACTGCGACACCCCTGGAAGCAAAGTCAGTCTGCTCGCCTGGAAGGGGGTACAAAAAGCCCTTCCTCCTCTTCCACTGTCCATAGTCTCCAAATCAAACAAAACTGAGCAACATTCACGATTACACAGACAATGACTTGAGGCGGCAGCCCTCCTGCTACCACCTCATAGCAGCACATCTTGTCCTACAACCATTAGAAAGACCCCTTCAGCACATGCACCCGGATGTTTATGGCAACAGTGTTCAGAATAGCCAAAATATGGAAAGAGCCTAGATGTCCATCAACAGATGAATGGATAAAGAAGGTGTGGTATGTAACACCATGCAGCCATCAAAAGAAACAAAATCTTGCCATTTGCAGGGACATGGATGGAACTAGAGTGTATGCTAAGCGAAATAAGTCAATCAGAGAAGACAATTATCACATGATCTCACTGATATGAGGAACTTCAGAAATAAGATAGAGGATCCTAGGGGAAGGGAGAAAAAAAATGAAACAAGATGAAACCAGACAGGGAGACAAACCATAAGAGACTCTTAATCTCAGGAAACAAACTAAGGGTTGCTGGAGGGGAAGGAGGTGGGAGAGATATGGGGTGGCTGGGTGATGGACATTGGGGAGGTATGGTGGGGGGGGAGCCTTTCACATGACACAGCTGCCAGCAAGTAGGAGAGGCCTAGCATGGGGCTCTGCCAAATAAAATCCTCTTAGGTAAAAGACGAGAGATAAGGACAAAAATAATCATGGAAAATGCATTTCTGTTTATTTTCGTAGGCCATCTATCCTCTACATATCAGAGAGTCAAGCAGAAATGAAAGTTGAAGATTCCATCTCCAGGAAATAGATTTGCATTATATAAAAACCAGGAACTGAGCTTGCAGATAGACACATGACACTGATTTTTAGCGGTAAACCCCATAAAATGATTTCATTAGCACACAAATGTTTTAGTAATAAGCTCAAAAGCAGTCTTCATATTCCAACTGTCGGCACAGTGTAGGAGGATTTCCTCTCCTTGGAGAGTGAGTAAATGGGAAAAAGAAAAAGTGAGCAAGAAAAATTTCAAGAAACTAGAAACGACAAAATGTCAATAAATTCTGCCATGTCCGGTAGCATACAAGAACACATGGCCTCTTGTAACAATAAAAGGAATCTTTGAAAACAGCCTAAAAAGAGAAGACACCAGGATCAGATTTAAAAAAAAAAAAATGGACAAAGGAAAGATAAGAATTGCAAGGAAAACAGAAATGTTCTAACAAGAGAAAAACCTACAGTAAGTGCAGCAGGTTAATAATTTATATACTGTAAAGTTAAATCAGGGGTGCAAAAAACAAATTTGAGAAGTATTCCCAAATGTAGATGGAAATAACAACAAAGACTGAAAGGATTGAAAACAGATGACGGCCATCAAGATTTAAGAACAGGGATTCAACCCAAGAATTCTAGAAATAAGACTTTTTTTTAAAAAATCATGTTTACATATGTACACACACATACACAGAGACAACACACACACCATGAGTTATACTTTCTTGCACTAGGGGAAAAATATCATATATAAAGCAAAAGAATCTACCACATCTGGGGGGGGGCACAAAGGTGGAGGTACAAAAATGAAATGACCCTTATCTAGTTCGATCTCATTTGTGATGTAAATGAAATTAGCCAGAATAAAGAACTTCTAAAATGAACAAAAATTGAGGATAGCTTTACACTTCCTCCAACATTATATGATAAAAGACTATCGAACACTATCTACAGATTTTTAAAAGAAAAGAGAGGGTCCACAACAAACAAACAAACCTCCTCTCATTTACAGAAACTCGGAGAACATAACTTGAGAGACTTCAGAGAATAAGGAACCCGTGTTCTCGAGAGCACATTGGTTCCTCAGGGCTGTGCTACCAAAGGACCACAAACCGAGTGGCTTAAAACAACAGAAATTACTCTCACAGTTCTGAAGAGATCAAGTACGAAATCAAGGTGTTGGCAAGTCCACAGCTCTCTGAAGGCTCCAGGAAAGCCTACTTCCTTGGCACCTCCTAGTTTTCGGGGCCGACCTAGAGAACCACCACTTCAATCTCTGCCTCCAGTGTCACAGGACATCCTCCCCGTCTCTTTTCTCTGTATCCAAATTGTCCCCTTAAAAGGACATTAATCTTCATTTTTTAAAAAAGATTTTATTTGTCAGAGAGAGAGAGCACACGTACCAGCAGGGGAAACAGCAGGCAGAGGGAGAACCAGACTCCTCGCTGATCAAGGAGTCCGACGTGGGGCTCGATCCCAGGACCCTGGGCTCATGACCTGAGTCAAAGGCAGATGCTTCATCAACTGAACCCCCTGGTGCCCCACGACATGAATCTTTAGAGCAGGGCTCACCTTAATACAGTATGACTTCATTTTAACCAGATTACATCTGCAAAGACCTTACTTCCAAATCCGGTCACGTTCACAGGTACCAGCGACAGGACTAGAACCTATCTTTTAGGAGTACACAATTCTACCCAGGATGTCGCGGAGGGGGAATGAGAGGGAGGGACTCAGGTACTCTAGGCTACTGAAGATGAATCGAAATTAGGACTCAGGACATAAGGAAGTCATGACACAAAGGACTGCTGGTCTTTCCCAGCCTTAATGTTAAGAAAGGAACTGGACTGAGAGGAGAACACAGTGGGCACTGTGGGCAGAGAACACTCCACTGACCTGTGCCCTCCCTCTTCTGCCCTTTACCTACAATCACTTATTTTGACTCAGCATCGAAATGTTTCAGTTAGACACTTGAAACAATAGCAGTGTTATTCTTTCTACCATTAATAATGGCTCGACTATTTTAAGCACATTTGGGACAATATTCCAGGAGAGCTACTAAATAGAAAGTATATTGTTCTCTCTAAAAAAGAATAGCTACACAGAGCAACATAATAGCCTTTTTAATTTTTTTGGCCTAGAAACTTGAGAAATAATTTCACATTTCCGAAACTTGTACTGAATTACTTCAATCACTGCAATTTTTTTTAAACGAACTCTTCTCTCATCTAGGTCTAGGACTACGGCTGTATTATATATGCTTAAAAATAATTAGGATGTAAATTCAACTACGCTTTAAAAAAATCAAAAGTAAATAATACAAATGAAAGTTAAAAATTATCCCTGGGATATAGAATTCTGGGTGATTTTTAAATTTCATACTTTATATACTTTCTCTTTCTAAACATGTCTATAATGAACACACAACTACATTTATAAGCAGAGTAAAATGGCTTATTTAAATAAGTGCATAGAATTTTACATTCCCAATAGGACAATTTTATGACTTAATGAAGCAAAAATTTAGAGAAGGAAATTCACTAAAATGTAAATGACACTTATTTCTAGGTGCTGGGAACATGGAAAAATTAACTTTTTTCTGTATTTCCCAAGTTTTCTGTAATGAGCATGCCTTATTCTTGTAACACGAAATAATAATATAGGAAGAAAGTGGGGAGGGGATGTGCCAGGTGGACCCGGCAGGAAGAAAAGACTGAACCCACCTTCCTTTCGCATCTGTAAGATCTCTGTATATATTCTGGTTGGGGAATAAGCAAGCAGAAGTCTCTGATTGCCTAAAACACTGTGTAATAGCAAGGAATCAACAGTGATGTTTCCATGCCTCAATATGCTTTAGAAAATTATATATCTTCCAGAACATAATAGTGTAGAGCCAAAATACATCTGAATATAAAAAATGATGAAATGCTTAGTTGACTAGGCCAGACTCACTTTAAAAAAATGGGAACAGGAGCTGCAAAGCAAACCAAAAGCTGTTTTTCTCCTTTAGTCCTTGACTTGCGGTTAAAAATCCAACATTAAACCTGCCAAAATGTTCCTGGGACTTCGAAGAGCTAAATAAATCTATGTAAATTTAGTGGGAGCCTCAGGAGGACAGGTGAGAGTATCAGAAACAGAGAACTTTAGAAAGTTACCTAGTAACAAAGGCACAGGGGGTTCAAGTGTCGAACTCTTGATTTCGGCTCAGGTTCTGGTCCTAAGAGTGGTGGGGCTGCTCCCTGCTCAGCATGGAGTCAGCTTGAGGTTCTCTTTCCCTCAGCTCCTCCCCTCCCCCGCCACTCTCTCTAATAAATATTTAAATCTTAAAAAAAAAAAAAAAGTATTTCTTTAAAAAGAAGCAAACAAAGTAATACTATGGAGTCTTGGTTCTAGGCTGATTCCCATTGCCAGAATGTGAGATTCACCTCTTGACAGTTTATCACTCCACACTCTCAAAATAGTCCCAAATCTATGTCCCAAAATAGTCCCAAAATCAAGAATATCATCACTGCTTATATGGGAAAAAGTAGGGGTTGTCCTTATTCCTCTCGGTTTCTACTGGGTTCAGAGATTGAGTCCATAGCTTCTGAAATTATGTGTGAGGATGGATCAGTTCTGATACTATTATAAAGCACAAAAAGTAAAACTTTAAAAACATGAAGATAAGAATCAAAGCTCCCAATTCGTTTTTATTATTCAGAAATAAAATTACTTTGTCCAATCACTAAGAGTTTCTAAATGCTTAATCTTGTTTCTGTCTTTATTTTGTCCAGGATAGGTAGTAGCAAGCATGACTTGAGAAGGAGCACCGGTCTGGTCAAGACAGAAGCAAGCATGTGTTCGCTAGCTCACAGCGACCAAGCTGGAGAGGAAGCCACCTGCATTTCACAGATAAGCCTGCTTTAAAAGGCTGGGAGTAACCATTCAAAATACCATCAAATCACCAGAGAGAAATTTACAGCACAAAGAACGGAGCACAAATGCAAAAGCGTATCTCCCCATCCTAAAAAAAAACAAAAACTGGACAAAGTCCCCTTTTAAATAAGAAAATAATTTTATTGACAGTTTTTGGTTGTCATTCTATTGGGCTGAGGGCAGAGAAGGGTTGGTCCAGCTTAATGGTCTCGGGTACACGCAGAGAGAATGCTGAGGCCAGAGAGAGAATGTGTGTGGCATTCACACTCACAACCAGAGAGGGAAGGCAATCACAATAAGCAGGAGGGCTGGCTCTGCTTGAGAGTTTAGAGAGGCCTTCTTTACCAATGTCATGAGAAAGTCATCACCTAGGACTGTAAAAACTATGTTTCATTGTCCAGGCCTGGGGGGGGCGGGGGGCTGGGCATAGTGAGTTGCCTTAACTCCCCACCAGGATTCTAACACACAGCCCAGGCTGAGAACCACTGAGGTAGTAGAAAAGAGCCCCAGTGCAGAAATTAAACCCCTAGGTTCTCAGACTGGCCCTAACAGTTTTTGGTTGTGTTGGCCCACATACCTTACACCAACATAACTGCAAGAGAAATCATATGTACAACTCTTTCCTAGCTCTTGAAGGTTTTAGAACCTCAGATACGAGTTCACTGTAAAGCACTTTCCACGTGTTCCAGCAATCCTTCTCAAATACAATATTTACTAAGAGAGAGATTTCAGGGAATCTTGATAAATACGAAGATCAAAAACCTATGACTGCATATGCACACTTGAGTGGATTCTATAATGAGTTTAGGAAAATTTCAATTTGTCAGAATATAAGTTGAAAACTTTGAGAAATGCTGTCTTATAGAATCAAGTATATATGGCAGGAGAAATTTGGCAATCAGTACACATGATTCAGAAACATGAAAAAAGAAAATACGCACACAGGAAATCATAGTAATGTCCCCAAAGCTGTGCCCAGTGCTTAAAAATCTGTTCTATTTAAAATAAGATGTTTATATGCAGTTAATCTCTAGGCAAACAGGCATGATTAAAAGAACCTCCAAAATGTGTGAGTTTGAGATCTCACCTAGTTGTGTGATGTTAAAAATACAATCTATCTGCTGAGACTTCTCAATCCATCAGCCCAGACCTTCCTAGTGAGCCCCCAGATGCCAGCTCTGGGGGAGCTTCTGGGGGAGCTCAAGCTTTCTGTACATAGAAGGTAACACCTCACTTCACTACTGCCTTCCACTTTCAAGGGCCATGTGCCAGCCGACCTTTCTGGGCACAGAACTTGGAGAGATAAAGTTGAAACCCCAAGGACCACAGTAGTATGCTTGGTTCTGGCCCCTCACTGAAGACAGGAAGATGCGGGGAATTTTCCGGAAGGCCAACTAGTCATACCACTCACCAACACCCCCAGGAGGCAAGCCAACAGGCTTGCAAATGAATCTGCAGAGACAAACACTCACCCAGGGGATTGGCTGGATTCTGCACCTATAACCATGGGAAGGGTCACCGAGAAGTTTTTGATACTGCGTTTCCACCACCAGAAGCGAGTGACAAGACTCGGGTGCAACTAATATGCACTTCACAGACCAAGGCTTTACCCACAGGCCTTTCTGATTCCATCCAAGCCTACCCAGCTGCTCTCCGGTCAAGAGAGCAGAGCTGAGCCCACCACATTCAGCATTCCACATAAGAGTTTACCAAAAAGCAGGTGTGCTAATGTCCATCTTTCCCCTGGTGCTGGGTCTCTCCTGCTAGAATTTCTGCAAACCCATCCTTCTACATCTACCACTACTTGCATTTCTTAACCAGGTCTAGCCTGGACAAATGCTTCACCTCTGGAAGATTACCTGAGGACAAGAGCTGTGCCCCCGCCCCCCACAAGGAAATGAATGGCTTTCAAACTAACTCCAGGCCTCCTTTCACAGCAACCATAGCTTCTCACTCCACCACTTGCCCAAAGCCCCCCCCCCAGACATGCACTTCCTACTATAGATTATGTTATCATTATACTCCTTTCTGATCAATGGTGTTCTCCCTTATCTTTCACTGGTCAACCTTATTATCAACCTTCACTATCACCCTCCTATTGGACGGCGATCATCTCAAACTCTGAACGGGTGTAAACCCATTCATCTTCTCTTCTTGAGAAACAGTACCACCATCCTTTTAGTTACACAAAGCTTGGCCAGCCTTGATTTATTCCTTTCCTCAATATCCAGCCAATCTTCAAGTCCCTCAAATGCCTTCTCCTTGTATCAAAATCTATTTACTCCCACCCCGTCCATATTTCACTTTGTTCACTAACCCTTCCATCACAAACCCCTCCTTATCTACTAGGTTCTCTCCTTGAGCTGTATAAATGGGCTCCAATCCCATCTCGAGCTCCGCTGTGTCCCTCCGCTATCCCCACTACGCTGAGGAATCCCTCCTATTTCCAAAGCACTTCCGGACTGTTCCAGCATTTAGCACATCATGTTGTCACAATTTATGTGACTGACTGCCCACCAGTGAGGGCTCTTTAAAGCAGAGGTTCCAGGTTTTCAACTTCAAATCTCCATAGTATTATAAATTTCAATAAATGTTTACCAAGAGAATAAATCCTCCCTATAAATCCTCTCTAATAACTGTCCCTTTCTATTCTCATGGTCCTTAAAAAAGGGTCTTTCTAATTGGCCTTGAGTCTTATCCCCTCCAGCTCATCATTAAAACTACATCCAAAACATCCTTTCTAAGACAGCAATTTCATAATATCAATTCCAGAGATTTAAAAACATATACATATGCAAGAGACACACACACAAAAACAAGCAATAAAAAAATCTCCAGTGGCTCCCACTGCTCATGGCAGGACTCATCAGTGTCTGGTCATTAGTACTAGATCTGAAAGACCATGTGGGCAGAATTTCTCTCACAGCTTTCTCAGATGGCTCACGAGAGAAGAACTCAGCCAACAGAGCTACACTCTCCTCCGCTCTGCTGCAGGCCTCTCCCCTCAAAAATTCCCTCCTCTGTACCATTCACAGGCCCTACCCCTCAGAGGATGGATTGGAGCTTTACAGGGAAGGATAAATGCCCCTTAAAATGCCTCTTTAAGATGTTAGAAACTCTTGCTCCAGAAAATATAAAACCGAAAGTCTGTAGCTAGGATTTCTAGGCCCTCTGTGATCAGCCCCAACCTACTGACCGGGGTTCTCACTCATCCATGTCTTAGACGCACAGCCTCTGTTCCAGCTCCTGCCGTGTCGTCCCTCCCCCAACACACTCCTTGTCCTCTCCTGTCTCGACCTTTTTTGGCACTGCTTCCCCTCTGTAATGCCGCTTCCATCCCGAAGCGTTTTCCAGCCACTCCATAATTTCCCCTTTCCTTTATTCCCCCAGTACCTGGAGTCCCTATTACTGGTTTGGCACCTACCACTCCAGCTGTTAAAGTTACAACTTTTGAAATAAAAGATTTCAACCAAAATCTCCCCATAGTACTAAAATACCTCCAGTCAGGTCATGAACACTGATGGCCAAATGTAGCATAAGAAGTTAATCCTCAAGCCAAAGTGCCTGAAAGGAAGAGGGAATTGAATGGGCAGCCAGGGGTAGAGATAAAGGTAGGAAGAATAACAAAGTAAAATCCTTCATAAAAGTACCGGGCTGATTCTAGTACTTTCTCTGCATCCCTTAATATGTCACCCAGGAACAGTGAGACTCAGTAAAAGCATGAAGAGAAATAAGATAGTCCTTGTAGCTTTCAGGAACTACAGTTAATTTTTTTTTTTCCAAGTTTAAAAGGTAGTTGGTGTTACCCATGCAAGACCCTGGCTTGGGAATAGCTAAAACAGGGAAGGGGGTGGGTGGGTGGGTGCAGGTGTAGGAGAGGGTTGCCAGCAAGTGATTATTCAATTGAATCACTAAACTTTTTTTTTAAATGCTTTTAAATGAACACATTTAATTAAAAGGAAAAAATAAATAAAGAGGCTGTAACTCATGAGAAGCACTGTGCAAAGCTGACTTTGGCTCCTTTGAGCCATGTGAACTGAGTGATAGATGGAAGAGTTACCCGCAGAGTTAGAGTCACCATGATTACTTTATTGTCTGAAATCTCTACACGTTCCACAATTCAACAGTGAGGCAGATGCGGGGGAAACGCAGGAAGGGTCACCTGAGCTAGGAGACTGAGAGACTCCCACTACGTCTTTGCTCCTTTTGTCTTACAGAATTTATGTCTCTTAATAAATTGTGATTCTTTCACCAGCGCCAGACCAGTGATACATCTTTTTTGGTCCCAGGTAATCATATGTCAGTAGTTAGAAGACAGCTTTGTGTAGCATCATTATCATCATAAACACACACACACACACAGAGTCAGAAGTAAAAACAATCCTGGAATCCAAATCTCCTGATACCGGTATTGTCTTATGTGCTATAAGCTCGTCAACAAAAATACTGAAGAAATGACCCAGTGTTACACGTAAATAATAGGAAATCAAAAAAGTTTTCAGATGAGGAAGACATAAAGAAAACAATTCAATATACCCTAAGCATAAAAGGTCAGGGACAAAGTCACTTTTGCTCATTGTGACAATTTTGAGTGCCCAACACAGTGCCTTGCAGATGGCAGGCATTTCATAAATTAATTTGCAAACAAACATTTGGAGATGAAAATCTGGCTGCTGAACTTAGGGTAAAGGCTGGTAGCCTAGAACCCAGCTAGCAGGCCGCAGCAACAGTACACAGCAGCAGAGCTGGTGGACCACGTCATCAAAACCTCTTGGATGCCTCCTGAAAAGGCAGTCATCTAAGCTCTTCACAGTCCAGATGTATTAGAATTTCTGGGCTCGGGACCCAGGAATCTCAACTTCCAACAAGCATTCCACGGTGATTCTCCCTGCCCTCAAGGCTTGAGATCCTGAGTGTATGAGAAATTAATGACCTGCTCTGGAGGCAAGGGAAAGAAAGGAACCACATAGAAATCAAAATTTAAATCTAGAGAACATAGGGCATTACAGAGAGAAGAGACAGAACATGAGCGATGGGGAGGATAAAAATAAGGGGAAGTTAGTTATCAACTAAGGTAAGACCCATTTAAATATAAATGTACAAACATTAAAGAAGCAGCTCTGATGAGCCCTGGGATGAAGGATTAATTCCATTAGTGTGCAAGAGGCCAGGAGGACCAGAAGAGACATCATTAGGATAATTAAATAATTAACACACATAGGATTAAAATTCCTCTTGGGGAAAATGATAATGAACAAGAAACACCTAATGTAGTTTCACAAATGACTCTTCAAATATCTACAGACAAAGACAGATCTGAACTAAATATGGAGGAAAGTGTAAAGTATCTTGCTACAGTCAGCTAAAACTTACAAAAGAGTCAGAGGTAGCAAATTAATTCATGCTACTCAAATAAGTCAGACATGAGAAGATGAGCTTTTAAAACCACCAAGGGTGGGGGGTGGGGAGGAAGACGGGGGTAAAAGAAAAATGCTGCTAAAAATGGAGTAGGGGATGGAATTAATGAAGACTAAACCAGCTCAGAAACTGAATTAATTCCTTTTAATATGTCTTTGACAAGAAAAATGAAGAAGACATATTTGTATAATTAGAGAGAATGAAGACTTTGCAGAAATGGCGACTGACAAAAAGCAGATGGGGAACACTTGACAAAACTGAACTCAGGCCGATCGACAGGCCTCCATGATGGGAAGTGAGGCCTCTTAAGGGAATTCACTCACATACTTGAGGAGTCATTTACAATCGTTAGGAAAAGATCACAGAAAAATGGGGAAACAGAAGATTTGAAGGGAAAAAAATTACAACGAAACATCCTAGCAATCTTAGAATGGTTACAAGGAAAGATGATGGCAAACGTTGGTAAAAGCAGTGACATTTCCTCCCAATCAGACTGGGCTCCATGAGACCAGAGACGTTCTTCTTCACTGTGTGACATGAGCACCAAGTTTAGAGCAACAGCAAGTGATCACCAGGTAGCAGAACGTGTATAAAGACGATGAGCTAGAAAATGAATGGTACCAAACTTCTGCCTTTCTTCTGAGCAGAAAATTGCACCACAGAGGAGGTGATATGCCCATTTTTTTTCTCTTGTGTGTGAAATAATATAATAGGAAAAGGCAGAATACATGAACATCTGGTAGCCAATTAAATCATAAACCATGGTCAGAATAAAACCCTAAACACTCTAGAAAGATAGAGTAAATCGGAGAAACTATAAAATAAAAGCAAAAAAATACAACATATACCATAAATTTGAGCAAATATGCTCAGTGCTTTCTTTACAAAGAAATCCTCCAAGGTATTTGGAGAACATACTAAGCTTAAAGAGAGGCCAAAAGTAAACAGAAACCGTAAAATCTACCTTTACTATGATCGTTATAAGTCAACGAATCATGGAAGTGTCTCACACGCACATTCCATCCCAACCCCTATGCAACGTCAAACGCCCAAATACTTTTTCAATTAATTTATCCTCGATTTATAAACAGGGCAGACAGGCAAATTTATACAAAGACATATGCTTTCAGGAGGCTGACACTAAGCAAATGGGAAAAGATCTCAAAGCTATAAACAGACTAAATGCTACATTCTCCACAAGCTAAATTAAAAGGAGGAAGACTCCATCACTGGGCATCTTTAGGTATCGCTTTATGGAGGCTATAGTGTATTCCATGCAAGACGTATTGAAAACAACACCCCTGATTAAGCCAAATTGAAAGCCACTGAACTCCCATACAGGAAAGGTATATGACACTTAAAAAGACTGCTTCCGTCACAGCTCAGTCCTAGTTGTCTGATCAGGTCCTCTATGGCCTTAAGGATTAAGTTAGCGGACTATCCCTTAAGATATGAGCGATGTTCAGCTTTTGTTTTTGACCATATCACCTCCTCTCAGAAAAAAGGAGATGAAGAGGAATAGGAAAAGGGTAACGGCCCTGATCACTGAAATGGGGGAGGGGTTTTCATCACTGCTAAGTCTTTATGCCGAAAGAAGAGCAAAGGAGAAAACAGACCCAAAGGTACTATCATTTATATGAATACGGACAGCTCCGGCCTACAAAGGGTAAGTCAAATTCAAGACCTCATTCAGAGGGCCAAGCTCCATGGGGCTGAATGGGCAGGCATAGACGGGCCAGCTGAGAGAGCAGAGAGGGAGTACAAGGAAGGCCAAACCACTCTAGGTCTGACCCACGTCATATCCAGTTTGTCTAGAGGCCAAGAAAAAAAAATCTTTCAAAAACAATCAAGCTGATATAAGAACATCGATCTCTTGAAATAACCAGCAAGGATAAATTCTATCTCCTTAAAACAAAGCAGAACAAAACACATGCAAAAAAAAGTGCTGTTTAAGAAAATTCAAAGACCCTTATTCTACCTCTAGGAGTAAAAGACTGACAAGAACAAATTAAGAGATTATTTCTATAAATTCACCGTTGTGAATAATGCTGCAACTGAAATGTCGATCGACGAATGGATAAAGAAGATGAAAACACACACACACACACACACACACACACACACAGAGTACAATATTATTCAGCGAGGAGAAAAAGGAAATCCTGCCCTTTGCAAAACATGGATAGACTTTGAGGGCATTATGCTAAGTGAATGTGTGGAATTTTACATGTGGAATCTTTAAAGAAAAAAAGTCAAACTCATAAAAAGGAAGAGTCAAAAGTGGTTGCAAAGGGCTAGAGGGGATTAAGGAAATGCGGAGAGGTTGGTAAAAGGGCCCAAACTTTTAGTCATAGACGAATAAGGTCAGAGGATCAAATACTTAAAAAAAAGAAAAGAAAAAAAGTAAGAGTTAATCGGGGCGGGGGGGGGGGGGGGAGAAAATCTAAGCAAGAACTTGCTGCAAAGGAAAAGAAAAAAACCGAGCACTTTAGCAAGTTTAGTTATTTGTTTATTCATTCAACACAATCCAGGTAGGCCAAGAAGCAATGGCAGAAACTTTTACCTCACCCAGATACTTCTGGAAATGAACAAATTTCTAAATAATGAAGCACTGTTTTCCAAAAATAGATGTCCGTGGACCATCTAAAACTCGAGTGACAGAAATACAGATGCCTGTGACAAGGAGAGAGCATGCCATAATACATGCGTTTGGAGTGTCATTTGACTGCTATCGTTAGCACAGTATTACCTAATTTATCTGGTAACCTGGACCGCTCAGAACTTAAAGGACAGGAGAGAAAGAGACATCTCAACAGGCAAACTTTACCGAAGTTACAAACCCCACTGAAGCACTCAGGCACTGGATGCCAGTGAGTGGTCTCCTGCTTACGTATTCTACCGGCAATTCCAGCGACCTTGGCTCCCGCCTTCCAAGTTTACACCACAGTAGCTGGGCAGCTCAGAAGGGATGAGGAGCTTGTCTGAGACAGACATAGTAAGTGTCTCGATAGGATAACCAACCAGCACACGGCAAGGAGAGAAAGACAGATGGGCTGAAAAGCAGACAAGTGAGACAGAAAGGAATGTAAGTCTGAGGCTGGTTCGGAGCGCGACAACAGCGTATGGGCCTCTGGAGGTGACAAGGGGACCTCTGACACGCCACAACACACTGAGTCAAGGGTAGTATGCAGAGTGCAAATGAAGCATCAGTTCACCAGGTTCAAAATGATGGTCCTTCAAACCACCAAGGTAAGTCTCAATGCTCAGGATTTTGTGGCAAAAAGACCTGAAAGAGTTCAGAGCACATAACCCCAAAATAGGCCATTTGGGCCTATCTTGAGTGAAAGCCACTTGAAAAACAGCAAATACAAAACACTCTGACCTTCCTTCTTTTTCTTAAGAGCAGGAGATGAAAGTCCTCCATGAAAGCTTCCTCCCCTCGACCAGAAGGAGAGTGACATGCTGACCGTCGAGGACGACCCGCTGGGAGTGAAAGAACTATACAAGCAAATAGGACTCGTTAAAACGATGTTCATCTTCCTAATTTAGCCTCCTCACACAGTTCACTCCTCCACGGTTGCCTTTCTTCAACCTCATATAACAAAGCGAGTAGATTAGCCATGCCTTCGAGCCTTTCTTTTTTTTTTTTTTAAAGATTTTATTTTATTTATTTGACAGAGAGAGATCACAGTAGACAGAGGCAGGCAGAGAGAGAGAGAGAGAGAGGGAAGCAGGCTCCCCACTGAGCAGAGAGCCTCGGGACTCGATCCCAGGATCCTGAGATCATGACCTGAGCCGAAAAGGCAGCGGCTTAACCCATTGAGCCACCCAGGTGTCCCCCTTCGAGCCTTTCTTTATGAGGGGCCCCATGTCCTATAAAACTTCCATGAAATACATTTGTATGCCTTTCTCCTCTTTTTTTTTTTTTTAAGAATTTATTTATTTATTTGACAGAGAGAGATCACAAGTAGGCAGAGAGGCAGGCAGAGAGAGAGAGAGAGGAGGAAGCAGGCTCCCTGCCAAGCAGAGAGCCCGATGCGGGACTCGACCCCAGGACCCTGAGATCATGACCTGAGCCAAAGGCGGAGGCTTAACCCACTGAGCCACCCAGGCGCGCTGCCTTTCCCCTCTTAATCATCTTTGTCCGTTTTCAAACCCAGCCAGGGACCCTAAGAAGGAAGGAAAACTTTTTCCACTCCTACACAGCTAATTTGAGAAATATATTTTATAAGCTTTTCCACTTAAAAATGTTAGAATACAACCTTTGGTACTTAAAGGAATGAGATCTTGCTTTCTGAAATATTAAGCTGCATTGAAAGTCAGATTCCTAGACAATGCGTAAGAAATTAGACATTAACAATCTTCTTTTTAGAGAAAATAGGATACAATAGTTTAGAGTTTGCTTACAATAAAGCAATCAGTCTCCATCAGAACTAAGACTGCCATTTAAGGAAAAAAAAAACAGTAAGGATAAAGCTTTAATTACAAAAACAAAGAGCCATATGGATTTGGCTATTATGATAGCACAATCCCAAGGTCTGTGAAATGCAATTCATTTCAGTCCTGGCACACAAGCCTTAAAAAACGGTTAAACAAGCTCAAAGTATCTTTGAGGCAACAATTGCCCACAGGGTTTCCGATTTTTTCGGCAATGAATTAAAAGTTAATAGATGTTGCAGGCAGTTCCTGTGCATCCCTTAATCTGCAACCCCCCCAAACTCTGAGAAATAAAAGCAGCCCCTACCATGGCTTTGCAGTCTGGAGGGGCAGCAAAATGACATGGTGGGGGAACTTTGAAGCTTGTTAATAATAGAAAGAGAAATATACCATGAATGCCAGAGGGGGGAGCTCAGAGCAAAGGGAAAGATCATGTTTATAATGGGCAAGAAAGAAATTCTGAAAACCTTCTGAGCTTTCACACAATATCCTTTTTTTCTCTTTTCAGTGTTTTCTTTTGAACGATGGGTTCCAACACCCTTTGAAATAAACAATCCCCTCCCCCCACCACCACCATTTTTTTTCCTAGGTAGAGGGAAAATAAATAAAAGTACTGCCGACAGTAACCAGTTTAAACACTGGGCAGGTGTCTGAAGCCTCTGCTTCAGGGAAATCTCCGGCACACAGCCTCCCTCTCTAATCAGTTTTGTTTGCAAATGAACCTACACAGAAGGATTGGCATCTAATGATGCTGGAGGCACAGGGAAGGAATTAGCCCAAGACAATCATTATTTTAAAGAGGTGTTTGGCTTCTTCCACATTCCTTTATCTGTTTACTTCTAAAGACAAAATGGAATTTTAATAGGCTCTTTCCATAATTAAAGAGACTATCTTTGTGTATTCACTGTCCTTTTCACCACTGACGAAATGCAATGACTTCACCAAAGAAAGGAGCCACTGGCCGTTATCTTCTCCTAGAAACAACTTCCAAGTACAGACAGGTTTGCAAAGATAGCCAGGGTCAACCAAGCACCCTTCTTCCAGCTCTGAATTGTCAGCATTCCTTTTAACTGGGTTTTCAATCCCGAACAATTTTGTCAGGGACCAGAGACATGAAATTGGCATTAAAACAGGTACAAACCATAAGGTTTTGATTCTATAGGGAAAGTTAAGGCTCCCAAATCGATACATAAAGGAAATCTTTATCAGGAAACAGCACCCTTTTGTATCCGTTAGCTAATGCCACAAAATTGAGTAACAAACCACATTAAAAACTCAACAACGTACAACAATAAGCATTTCTTTCTTAATCACATATATACTGGTTATCTGGAATTTGCCAAAAGACCAAATCCAAATGCACAAGTGCATTTCAAGCCTTTGCTAGTGCCATTATCTGCTAATGCCATTGGTTGTGGTAGGTTGACATGTCCAAGGCCAGTGTCAATGGAAGGAGAAAGGGGTGTCCCCTCACAGAGACAGGGGTGGGATGGTAGAGTTAGAGAAGGACTATTTTCTGAACAGTCCACCACATGCTCAGATACAAGCTGCTAGAGTTTTTTGTTGTTGTTTTCCCACACCTGGCACCCTGCTGTTAATGGAATACCAAGGTCTGCTCACTACATGGTCTTGGTGAAAGAGACCTAGTTTTATAAGCTTGCCATTTAGAGGATCACTAGAAAATAAGAACAGGAAGGGGGGGAGCCTTTAGAATTGAATTATGTGGTATTTCTGAGTATAAAAGGACACGATTAGGAATTTTATTAGCTCCTCAGTAATCTGTTGACTAATAAATTGTCTACTTTACACCAGCATCAACACTGTTTTATGCAATATTATCTTAACATAGAAATAGCCTTCTAAGTAGCAAAATTACCAAGAACAGAGAAGGTAGAAAAGATCATGCCAAGATTTCCAACTTGGATAATGTAAGCAATAGCGGTGGCACTGGCAGAAGCTGGAAAAGAGTGGAAAGCACTTAACAGTTTTACAGTAATTTTTAACAAATCTTTAAAGTAAGTAACATTATAAGATAATTTTAAAAGCCTCTGATTGTCCACATACATTTAAGAGTTAACTTGTCAACCACATAACCAGTTAAATCCTACTGGGAACAAGATGTGGGATAGACATAGACTGGTGTGTGTGCGTGTGTGTGTATGTGTGTGTTGAATTTATATATCTATGTATATATCTATGTATGCCTGCACAGATACATAACAAAACTTGATTAGGACAGGCCACTGAACCCCAGATTCAGTTTCCACTGACAACTATGGAATGCCTACTATGTGTCCAATACAGTATCTCACAAAAGCCACACTCTGAGGAATTACTATTATCCGTGTTTTACAAAGAAGTAAAGTGAGCCTTGGTGAAGTTCTGTGACTTAAACAAGATTACTCAGGGCCACTGAGTGGCTTAGTTAAGTAAGCGTCTGCCTTCAGCTCAGGTCATGATCCTGGGGCCCTGGGATGAGTCCTGATCCCAGTATTGGGCTCCCTGCTCAGCTCAGCTGGCAATCTGTTTCTCTCTCTCACTTACCCTCCCCCGACTCAAGCACTCTCCCTCTCTCTTGCTCTTACTCTCGCTGTCTCACAAATAAATCTTTAGACAAAATAAAATAAAACAAAATATAAAATAAATAAGATTATTCAACAAGTTAGTCACAGAGACAGAATTTGAACATAAATCTTCTAAATAAAAGCCTATTTCCCCCCCTCTACCACCCCATGATAATACCTAAAAATGCCTTTATTTCTTAGCCTAGCCAAAAGGCAGGTTCTTTTATATTTTCCCAATCTCAATGCCCAACACTACATGAATGGACTAAATCAGAAACACAATTATTACCTTAACAGCCTTATAATGCTCCCTAGGAGATATCCTACAAATATCAACAAATATAACCAGAGTTGGGAATCTGTTAAACCCCTTACTCTAATATCAGGTATCAATCAGCTGGTGACAAGTTACAAAAAGAAGAAAATCTCAATACTTTCAAGTAATGTCTTCATATTCTGTTTCCTGGAATGAGTTTTAACTGAAGTAATTGAACTGTTTCCCATGAACCCTTATAAAATAAAGACTTTGTCAAAAGGAAGTGAAATATATACTCTGTGTAATCAAAGGCTCTAGATTTCTACCTATAGTCTATAGCTTTTGCACAGTGATTCTCAACTTCATTAAGGGTCCAGTCTATAAACCTATCCTTCATGGCACACAACTCCACTTAACATGCAAATGTGGCTCCAAAAACACTGTCTCAGATACAGGGTAATCTATGCTTACTTACGTTATGCTACATTTAATTTATACATATATTACTCCGGAAGAGCAGAGTAGGGAGGAAAGACTGATAAAATGGATTCCTCCATCCACAAGGGTGATTAGGAAAGAAAAGAATACTAGTAAATAGATAGCGAACCTCCAGTATCTTGTCTTACTTTTAGATAATTAGTTGTGAATTTTTTAAGGCAAGTGACTCACAAGGGAGAGTACAAATTTATTGTCTTCTACAATCTAATCATCTTGGCAGCTATGAAAGTTATCTATTTATTGATGAGCAACTGTAATTTATCTTCCCCAGGTAAAATGCAGTTATTTAAATGTTTTTCTTTTATGAACGCTGGCCTCAGCAGTAAACATGTAAATGACTTCTCAAGAACAAAAACACTCATTAAATGTCAATAAAGCCCAAAGTAAAGCTATAAACTGTCAGAAAATGCTATGAGAGGTCAGCGAGGTCAGCAATGGACCACCAAGCTCAGAGAGAAGAGTGAATTCAAGATGATTGTGATGCTAAGAGCTGGGCAGGGAAATCTGGACCCGGATTCCAGCTGTTGCTCTGCCATTAAGTCTCTGTGTGATCTTTGGAAAGTCACCTGATCTCTATAGGAATAATTTTTCTCATTAAGAAAAAAAACAGAGGAGTTGGATTATACTCATTTTTTTCATTCAGGAACATTTACTGAGCACCTACTATTCTATAGCACTGGCCTAGGTGGAGTGGACACAGCCATGACCAAAACAGACAAGGCACCTGATCTCAGGGACCTTCCATTCCAGTGGGAAGATGGACCCATTAGAAACCCCCCAGCTCTAAAACTCTATGACCATTCAAAGCTTCAGGTCATAACTCACTCCAGTATACATGATGTTCCAAAAGGCAGGAAACAAATAGTAAACTTATTTTCAACAGTATGTCAGTTACACTTCAAACAATATGCCCAGTATGGTGGGAATATAACATGGTGCAGCCAGTTTGGCATTTTGGCAGTTCCTCAAGAAATTAAACAGAGTTGCCCTATGACCTCAAAATTCCCTTCCTAGGTATACTCAAATCCTAAATGCATCTTCATGTAAAAACTTATACATGAATGTTCACAGCAACATAGTCCATTAACAGCCAAAAGTGGAAATAATCCAGATATGCATCAATATACAAATGGATAAATCAAATGTCTACACAAAGGAATATCATAAAGAAATAAAAAGGAATGGTGCACTGATACACGCAACAAAATGGATGAACCCTAAAAACGATGCTAAGTGAAAGAAGCTAGTCACAAAAGATTACGTACGATACCATTCCATGTACATGAAATGTCCAAAATAGGTAAATCCACAGAGAGAAACCAGAGAAACCAGGTTGCCCAAAGCCTGAGAAGAAGGAACGGGAGGGAACTGCTAATGGTGAGTTACTGACAATGACTAGGTTCTTTTTTGGGGTGGGGAACATGTTCTGGAACCAGGTAGTGATGAGGGATGCCCAACCTTGTGAATATACTAAAAACTATTGAATTGTACACTTCAAAATGATGAATTTTATAGGATGTGGATTCTCTCTCAATTTTCTTAATCTTGAAAACTAAAACAATTACAGAAACCGATCCCAATATACAATAAAATCAAAGCGGCAGACTGAAATACAAAGTAGATGACTTGCTAGTGAAATATTTACAATACTCAGATTAAGATTTCAAAGCAAATTTTACATTTTGCTCATTATTTCAGGTCCAAGGCAAACACTGTTAAAGTCAATTAAAAGATATGAAAAGCCATGTTTCTATCAGTTCTCTAATATTCTATTGTAAGCCTTTACTGTTCCAGTATGCTTGCACCTAAATCAATATACTCCCTATTTCTCCTTCCTCATTGTTCTTCTAACCCATATTATTAATTACCTCAATCCCTAGTCTCAAATCATCTCTCTCTTGGTTAATACTTTCCCTGCATCTCCAGCCTTTCAAAGGCATCAATATTTCTACCATCCCTCTTTCATCAGCTTTTGACTCATAACAAATTAGTATTCTTAGATACATTCCTAAGGTATCTTTTGATTAGTGCAAAAGAGCAAGAGATTAAACACAAAAGTGCAGAAAAAGTGAGGATACTCATGGTAAGCAGTTTCATCAAAATTAACTTAAGTCCTGATATAATCCAATTCAAAACTAAATATATACAATAAGCACCAGTAAATGTTGGGGGAATAAAACCAGCAGAGTAACGAGAAAACGCACTGATGTAGAATGTAGCTAAAGAAACCTGGAAATCGTTAGACGAGTCATAAGCGGCAACTACTGGATCTGCTTCCTGACCTGTAAATTCAACAGCAGCAAATTCTTAAGTCTGTGCATACTTAGATAAACCTGTAGAAGCTCCAGGGATTTCTACAAGAACTACGAGAGGGGCTGCATAATAAATACAATAAAATATTAGCATAGAGTGATGGCCATCTGTTCCGAGACTGTTGCTTCTTCCTGATCATTCTATGGCACATGCTTCAGTTTATGGCACCTGCTTATGGCCACTGGAATGACAAATGACATTTAGGTGCCAATGAAAAACAAAGTCAAGGGTCAAAGAAATGTTAGTAATCCTTTGAGAAGCCCAAGAGGGAAAGAACTCCTTAGAGCTCAGGCTGGTTGGGCCTGACCAGAAACTTACTCATGGTAGAGAAATTTACATTCTACTACACAAGACTACAGACAGGAGAGCTGCTCCTCACATCAGACCAAGTGAATAAAATTGGAAAATTTTAAATCAGGACATTCTCTATGCTGAGTTTAATAATCCGTAGACATACAAATCACTGTCAAGTGTGATCCAGCAATTCTGAGAGCTGAATTTTAAACTTCCATTAGGCTGGAGCACTTTTACCATGATCCTATCAGTCATAAGTTGAGAAACTAAATACCCTATTTCTCAAACTCTTGAAAGCATCACAGACTGAAAGCAAATAATTTGCAAACACAAGGAAGTTATGTCTCTCATCCTTTTCTGTAATAAAAAAAAAATTATTTTATCCTCAAAATCTACCAATTGATTTTTCTCCTCCTTTTCATCAGAGTTATTAAAAAGTAGTATAATTACTCGATGTGGGAATCTTAGTCTGAAAGGAGGAACAGCAGAACAGTGGATCCCCAAAGTATGAGGGTGTGTGTGTGTGTGTGTGTGTGCGCGCGCGCGCACGCACGCGCACGCACACATGTTTGTACTGCCCTCACTCCCACCCTCCAGACACACAGTAAGAAAATTTCCGGCCACCAGCCTTCTGAATTTTAGTCTCTACCATGGCAATCTATGGAAAGGATAGCAAAGAGAGCCCACAAAGGCAAGGTGTTGATTTACAGAGTTCTGAAATTCAATCTTTCCATGCCACCGCCATGTTCCCCAGCACCCCAATGCACAGATAACCACTAGATGGCAAAATTAGGTTGGAGAGTAACAGATACAAACTGATCCAAGATACAAAATGTTTGGTTCTCCTTTTGGAGTTGATGTTAAAATTCCTCCTCTACCAAAAATCAAAGCAAAAGTCTTTTTGATTCTTCTCCCTGTTTTGTGAACAGATGATTAATCACAGAGTTTGGCATGCCATAAGGTAATCATTTCTAAATTATGTCAAAATGTCAGGGTTGTTGACAAAAGTGCCAGAGGTGAGCAAAATGCCCAAGATTTAGCATACAGAGAGCGAACAAAAGAATAAGCTAGTGGAGGTGTATCTCACCCAACTGAGGGAAGCCGTCAGTGGACTAGGATGGCCTGGAAAGTTGGAGAGAAATCAGTTACTCTTTTTCCCACCCGAAATGTTGCCTAGCCCATGAGACATATGATATGTAATCCAAATGAATGACCCACAAGAACTGATAATCTTCAAAGAATAAAAGAACTCATCTAATCACCCCTGATGGACCTCAAGGAACATACACGTTCAGGAAGACGGAAAGTGACGGCATAATGCACAGGTTTCTTTAGAATGTGTGGGCAACAGAAAGACTTCAGAGTCATCTTTTCAAAAGGAACCCAATCACTCATTAGCACAAAAGGCAGAGACCCACACCGTGGATGACACTGTCAATATAAACCATTCGACTCCCTGTGTTGCCTTAAGAGAGGAAACGTCTAAAGTTCACCAGGAAGCTGACATCAAAAGATGCTCATGAAAACAATCAAGAGAAAGTCAATCTGGACTCAACTACATGAGTGATAATACTCAGTAATAAGAACTTCTGTATGACATCATGATGCTGATGATGGCATTCATTTAAAGCAAAAAAGCCTCACACGCAATTAACAATTGTTTCTTCACCATGTATATACACAGATACTATCTTTAGAGCTGCCCTTGGCAAGCAAGGATAGCAAGACAAAGCAACAGTTTGCACAATTTCAATAAAAAATTTTTGAAACAAAGGCAAAGGAACCAAGCATTTATCATTTCCACAGGAAAATTAGCAGAAAATTGAGTCATGTAAATAAACTTACCATAAACATCCAACAGATACTATTATTATCCCACACTTGATGAGCAACAGTTATTTGCATGTAATTAATTTGCTTATTTCTGGTGCCTCAGACAATATAATATGTTTATCAGCTTGGTTTCTCAACAATAAGTGTTTAACTCTTCCGTCTATATTTATAAGAAAATATTTATCTTGCTCTTTCCTTGACAGATTCAGAGCCATCTGCAGGCATAAGACACAGAGCTACTTCTGCGGCGACTGCAGACATAACCCCCAACTGGGGCATGACGTCACCGACTGGAGGGTGAACTCAGAATTGCCGAAGTTGAGTTCAGCAACAGCTCTTCTATCCGGGCAAGTATGTTGACCAGCGATACAATCTGTGCCAAAGGCATCATGGCCAGAGACACAGAAGACATCTCATGGGTGGGATACAGGCATTTGGCACTAACCCTAGCCCTAACCCTGACTCTAAGCCCTTTGCTCCCTTGAAAGGACAATGCCATGCCAACATCCCCCAGTCCCCTGCAGCTTTCATGGCTGCTCAGCTCACTGTCTGAGAGCCCCACTCTACAGTCCCATACCCACAATCCAGTGAAGTATATCCCCTCCCCCAGGGAGCACCCTGACAATGCCTCACCCCTCTCCTGAGCTGTGGCCCTGGGAAAACCATGGTTTCCTCCACCACAGTTACTGTCCTCACTGACTTAGTTTGTGACTATAAGAATTCCCCTACCCTTGTCTACCCCTTGGCCAATCGAGATGAAGCTTTGTCCACAGAGGATTTTGGTAGTAATTTGCCAAGTCATGGGTTAAAGATGATATACATCCCACATACTGATCCCTCTCACTTATTCTTTTCTTGCTTTAAAGTTAGCTTCTCTCTGACAGAATATAAGAAAGAGTCAACTGATCACATTTTTTTTAAATTTACTGACCATATTCGTGGTGCTAAATCTCATATCAAATATAGAATATCCTAAGAGATTCAAGTAGACGTTATGTGTAAATATTTCTGGCATATCTTTGTATTAGTGATACTTGTATGGTATAGGGTTATGTGAATAAATAACAAATATACACTCGTTTTTCAATAATTTGTGAGTGCTTACTATGTCTAAGAACAGTGCCAGGTACAGGGTACATATTGACAATGAGGTCATTACATGGTTCGCATTTTTTATGAGCTTAAAATGTAATGGGGTGTGGGGAGGGGCCTGGGTGGCTCAGTCGGTTAAGCATCTGCCTCTGGCTCAGGTCATGATCCTAGGGTCCTGGGATCGAGCCCCCCTCAGGGCTCCTTGCTCAGTGGGGAGCCTGCTTCTCCCTCTCCTTCTCCCTCTGCTCATGTTCTCTCTCTCACTTGCTCTTTCTCAAATAAATACATTTTTAAAAAATAAAATAAAATAAAATAAAACGTAACAGGCAAGAACGTGACCAATGTGTAACAGGCACAGTTTCCAAATGAGAAAAGTGATATGAAGGCAAGATAAAGAGCGCTATGGGAAAACGTGGCCTTAAAGAAGGCAAGAAGAAAAGGTGCGATAAAATCTCTAAAGCCGGTATTAATTCTACCTGTGGTTTCACTCCTCTGTATAATGAAGTCTCCAGAACAATTCTGGAATTAATCTCGAGAAGGACTCTGGCTTCAAAGAAAATTATTTGGCACATCCTTGGGTTACTCCATTAATTCTCCTACTTACCCCAATGATATTTTCAAAATAAGACTAATTAGTTCTTCCCTTCTTAGAAAAAAAAAAACAAACAGCATTTCCCACAACTTCTTTAGTAAGATAAAGCTCCACATACTTCTCTAAAATTCTAACTATAGATTTTTTTTTCTATTATTAAAAAGAATGAGATTCCTAGTTTTTTTTAATTGCTCCATAAATCCCCAAGGTATTTTCCACCAATGGCCATTTCAATCAATTGTAAGTTGAAATGTCGTTCTCAACTGGGTCATTCTAAAAAGCTGCATGAACCAGTAAAACGTGGAACCTATATAACCTCCACGTTAAGAATATGTGGTTCGAAAATCAGTCCTCCGCAGTTTGACTACAATTCCGCCGGCTCCCATACAGAAAACACAGAACTCTCATATTAGGTGCTCTTTTTACCATGCAGTGCCAGCTACATTAAGCACCCTTTCGATACATAACATGAGCTACAGGGAACACAGAACTCTTAGAATAACTGTCCCTCTGAGTGAACAACGCAAGCTACAGAAGTACCCTATTTATAGGCAACTCTAGCTTATAGGAAACACAGAAACGCTGAGAGCAACCTTAAACATAGAAACGTTCAAATCACCCTCAGATGAGGGTGACCTCGTCGTCTTGGGAGAGCAAACAGCTTCCCTGAGAAAGTTGGGTTTTTTTTGTTTGTTTGTTTGTTTTTTAATTTCACATCAGAGCTTCTGTTTTGCCTTGTTTCCAGTTAATGCCTACATCACTGCAATTCCCTCCACCTACTCTGATCAAGAAAGGCATTCAGCCTGACCTGCTTGCGATGCTCAGAGGCAAAAGGCAAAAATGATAGGTCCCAAGGCAACAATCAGGACCTTTGCACCAAGTGAGGGACAAAAGGGTTTAGCAGGGGGGTTAAAAAAAAAAAGCAAATGTTTAAATGGCTTTAAGTAATGCTACCGAGAAAAAGAGAAAGATTGCCTTGGGTACCTGGGTGGCTCCATAGGTTAAGTTGCTGCCTTGGGCTCAGGTCGTGATCTGACTGGGATCTCCTGCATTGGTCTCCCTGTTCATCACCAAGTCTGCTTCTCCCTCTTCCTTCCCCTCCCCACACCACACCCCTGCTCAGGAGCACTGGCTTGAGCTCTCTCTCTCTCTCACAAAAATATGTAAATAAAATCGTTAAAAAAAAAAAAAAAAAAAAAAGATTGCCTACAGGAGTTGCACATAGTACTTACTTTTCTTTCTTCTGCCTAATATTATAGGTGGTCATTTATATGCCTATCTCGGTAAATTAAAAATTGCTTGAGGGCAAGGATCATATTTCTTGAGTTCACATTTCTAAAACATCCTAAAAAAAAAACCTCAATAAAGACTATAACTGGCCCTAAAAACAAATTATGTAGGGGAGAAAAAGAAGAAGTTTGGGGATTAAAAAGAAATTTTAAGTACCATATTCACTGGCCTTCATTTCAGCTCTCTAGTTGAAAGTAACAGAAAACTCAAAATAGCTTAAATTAAAAAGGGAGTTTAATTTATGAATTTAGAGGTCTATTACACAACTAAAGGCAAAAATATAGCCAGAACTAAGAAAAGCAATAGGGAAATGGAAAGCAGACAAGATCCCTCAGAGTGAGGCCCCTCTCTCCATTATGATAATTCACTCTGCAGGTCTAAATCCCTCTACCCTCTGTGATAAGCTTTCTCTTTACTCCACCTAACAGAAGATAGCTACACTAAGGCTTCCCTGGCTTCTAGTCTCCTCACATTAGATCAGCAAGGCCAGAACAGCCTTTTTTTTTTTTTTTTGAAGATTTTATTTATTTATTTATTTGAGAGAGAGAAAGCACATATGTATACACATGAACAGGGGTGGTGAACAAAGGGAGAGAGAATCGCAAGCAGACTCCTCGCTAAGCATGGAGCCCGATTCGGGGCTCGATCTCATGACCCTGAGATCATGACCTGAGCCAAAATCAAGAGTTGGATGCTCAACTGACTAAGCCACCTAAGTGCCCCATGAACTGTTATCTTCTGGTCCCAAATTCCAAATTCCAAGATGGGGAATCTGTGTGGCCCTGTTTGGTTCAGGCATCCATCCCTGCTCTGGCAAACTGTGACCAGATGGGCAGGACCAAGACACCATCATGTCTTTTAGGTGCTCATTTCTGTGGGAAGAGGAGAGCACCGTGCATCAGGCACATACAACAGAAGAAGTCCACTGCAACATAAGAGAAGGCTTTACAGGTTGCCAACAACTGTCACATTCTTTAGGTCACACCACAGCCCTGCAAGAGGGGGATGCTAGAACTCACAAGAAAACAGGGGCTGAGGATATAGTTCAAGGACCACCCCAGGATTTCTCAGCTACTAGGACAGGGATAATAACCCTCGTTCAGTACTTCCCACCAACTCCCACCATCCAAATCGAACAGTGAAAAAGAACAACACTTTTTCAAAAAGTCAAAATCAGGAGCTCACAAACTCTGAAAGAAGTGTCCGACAGCAACACAAAAGTGGAAAACACAACACTTCATTGGAGGTGGGGGACGGGGTTGTTAGTGTAGGCAACAGGAGATACAACAAATTCTCTGATGTGAATAAGCCTTTACATCGATCATTTTCGAGTCATAAAATAGTTTACTTGACTAAGCCAAGCCCAAAGAACTTTCTTCTCCCACCATGAAATTCTTTTGGCATCTACCATCTATTACACTGTTTCTTACCATGCACTCACCTGGGGAACAGAGTTAAGATGTAGATACTGATTTAGTAAGGCCACAGACAGACTTCAAGATGGCCCTCATGATCCCTACTTCCTGGTATCCACACTTTTGTGTAATTCCCTCCCCCAGGGCCTGTGACTTGCAGAATATAACGAAGATGAAGGGATGTCGCATTATGTTCTATGATTCTGTCTTGCTTTAGTAAACTATCTTCCTCTCTCCCCACTATCCTCCCTGTTAGTCTCCACAGTTAAATGGCTTTGAAGCAGCAAGCTACCAGAAATCCTGGGGCCGCAAGGAAATGAATGTGGACAATAATCGAGGAAGCCTGGAAGCAAATTCTCTCCAGTCAAACCTCAGAGGTAGGCTGAAGGACCTCCCCTGCAGCCTGGCGAGAAACCCCGATGAGGAGGAACCACTCGAGCTGTCCCAACGCCAGACCCACAGAAACTGTGAGACAATAAATACGTGTGCTGCTTTTAGTCAGTAAGTCTGTGGTAATTTATAAGGCAACCACAAAAACTGAGAGAGCAGGTCTAGACTGGGGCCTGAGATCTGGGCCTCCCCACTTCGAACAGCACTGCTACTCATCGGACACCGACGTGGGCTGCCTTCTGTTTGGGCTCACCTTTCAAGTTGCTCTTGTCCCCATCAAACTACTGTCTCCTCATAATACGAAGTATTACACTCCGTGGCTCCTAGGACAGGATTCAATAAATTCTCGAGGGCTGGCTATCTTCATGTCACCGCTACCTTCCTGGTCTCTCACTTCACTGAGAGGCCGGTTTTTCCTTTCAAAATCAGCTTCACAACAAAACACCACCGTCAGGTGGTAAATTTCTTTACTGTCGGTTCTCAGAGATCACTTTGTAATTCTCTCAACGATGAGTGCTAAGTTGGAGTTGGAGAATTTCACACTTGCATCTGTGAAGAAGCCCTTAATCTGTTCCCCACCCGGAGCTTCCTTTCCTTCCTTGACCTTCTCCCTGTCCTACGGACCAGACATCAGCTCACCTGCCCCCGGTACTGTTAGTCCATAATCACCAACATTCTCACCAGATGATTCATCGGATGTCCCTCAAATTGAAACCACCTTGTTATTTTCTTGAAATCATTTCTCCGCTCTCCCCTCTCTACCTCTACAGAGACACCCTGCGACCTGAAATAACACCGACATTCAGAGGAATCGGCTCTACTACCTTCCTTGAATTCACTCATACAGGAAAGATCATACTGAACCACTTAATCACTTCCACGCACAGCCAAAGATGACCTTTTCCTAACACTGAAAATAACAGTTGTCCTTACAATATTTCCCCATAAATGTCCATTTCTTTTCTTTTTTCCATGTAAATTCTAAAAGCTTATCATGTATGAGGGCGTTTATCTAATCCTATATCCTACATAAGAGTTGCTATAAGACAGCTGGACAATCAATTACAATGGTCTCTCAGTCCCAGAGGACATTCACCAGCGTGACTGTTCTCAGTTCACCTTATATTTGACAATATTTACGATAATCCCAAAAGCAGTTATAGGTAATGGTATACATAATGATTCCAAACAGGTTAAAAAAAAATATATATATATATATATCCAGGAAGTGACAGCTACGGCAGAACCTTAGAAGGCAGGTCATGTCTATTCAAAAAAGATTTTTCCAGAGATTTTGTTATAGTCCCTTGAAGACTGTGCTCCTACCTCACCCCAACAGAATCAATGTACTGACACATTTTTTTTTTTATTTCTCACCAGCACATCCTCAATCTATGCACACTTTAGACATTCTTCTTGGTGATTTCTAACACATTGTTTTCCATGAATGCTGTGACTTTAATTGAGTAGTATCTTAGCAGTGGGACACAAAAGCAAGATACTGATTATTCAGTGTTATCTAGGAACCGACACACAACCTTAGCAAGAGATAACTGGCCAACTTTATGATCCCAGCTATTTTTTCATTCCTTTCACGCACAAATGAAGCAAGAGCTACCATGGTAATCAGTGGTAAAATTTCTGGGCACTAATGGTCCATACCCCCCCCCACAAAAAAGGTTGAATTTGGGATCCTACAAGGTCACAGAGCACAGCTTATACATGCTAAGCATTGAGCCGAGAAAGAAACCAATACATGAATTCTGTATTGAATGAATTCAGTTGCCCCTTATCCTGGACTTGATGATATGTTGGAGGACATTTTCTCCACAAGATGGGCAAAACTGATAAAACTATTATGTTCTTTCTATGACTACAAGGAGATATAGGGGGGGAGAAAAATAGAACACAATTATGTAGAAACCATTTTCCAGCAAAACAGGAAAAACATTCAGTTGTTAACAGTATGGCCTTAGGGGGCACCTGGGTGGTTCCGTTGGTTAAGCGTCCAACTCTTGATTTTGGCTCATGTCACGATCTCAGGGTTGTAAAATGGAGCTCCATGCTGGGTGTGGAGTCTGCTTAAGATTCTCTTTCTCAGATGCCTGGGTGGCTCAGTCATTAAGCGTCTGCCTTCAGCTCAGGTCACGATCCCAGAGTCCTGGGATCAATCCCTCCCCACACTGGGCTCCGTGCTCTGAGGGAAGCCTGTTTCTCCCTCTCCCACTCACCCTGCTTATTTTCTCTCTCTCACTGTGTCTCTCTCTGTCAAATAAATAAATAAAATCTTAAAACAAACAAAAAAAAAGATTCTCTTTCTCAAAAGATGGGATCGGGAGGGAGACAAACCATAAGAAACTCTTAATCTCACAAAACAGACTGAGGGTTGCGGGGTGGGGGGGCAGGTAGGGAGAGGGGGGTTGGGTTATGGACATTGGGGAAGGTATGTGTTATGGTGAGTGCTCTGAAGTGTGTAACCCTGGCGATTCACAGACCTGTACCCCGGGGCTAATAATACATTGTATGTTAATACAAAATAAAAAATATTTTTAAAAATCAAGAGGAAAAAAAAAAAGATTTTCTTTCTCCCTCTCGCTCGACTCCTTCCCACTCCCTCCACTAAAAACAAACAATATGGCCTGAACTAAAAATCAAAAATTCACCTACCAACTGATGCCAGTAAAAAGAAAACCATGCAAAAACTTTAAGTGTATTATTAAAAAGTTCATGTTTCACTGCATTTAAAAATCCTTAGTTTTTATTTCAAAGAAGTTGATGATAGTTATTCACTCTAAAATGAGATTTTAAAGGAAGGTAAAAAACTACATGGAGCCCAAAGGTACTGATGAGATGGAGTGGCTGAGAATTCCTACAAGCAATGGCAGCTAGGACGGTTGGGATCATACTGTTAATGTCAAGAGTGAAGAGGCAGAAAAAAGGAAGTAACTATGGCCCAGGAATTCCCACTTGTCTTCAATCTTTGGCTCTTTTCTGCCCATAAATGATGTCCAATCTACCTTGGACTCACAGTCATTGCGTTTTTTTCTGCTCTTAACTAGAAACTACATTTTCTTACCCCATCAACCTTGTGATCATAAAAACCTTTTAAAACCCGAAGAGGTAGAAAGTCATGCAGTTAGACTTTCCATCTTCACATCCCACCCCCTCTTTGAATCCTTCCCCTGATAGGAGACTCCCTATCTCTGGAAACACTGTATTCCATATTAGATAGCTCCAGTATTGGTAAGTTCTTTTACTCAGCAGAAATCTGTCTTACTTCCAGTTACTTAGCCTGAGTTCTGTCCGCTCATAAAATAGAATTAAAAGAATTACTTACCCATATGGGAACTGTTCAAACATTTAAAAGGAAATTACGATGTCTCCACCAAATCTTTCGTTTGCAGCCCTGTGAATCCCTTCCTTTATACTGCACGTTTTGTGTGCTTTTCTTCAATCCCAGCTTCCAAAGCATAAAAACCACATATTCACATAGACCTCACCATTCACACTATCTAAATTCAAGTGAGCTCTCAGTGTTTCCAAACAATGCACTCAGTCATCTGCCTTTTATTTCTTCGCCCATACAAAGGTATTGCAAATGCTCTTAGTTCTTTGTAATAACCTTACGTTGTCACCTCCAACACCACAGGACCTTTACCACACATAGGGCACTGGCCACACAGCCCGTCATCCTTCTCTGCTCCAACACTGGCTTACCCCACCTCCCTCCAACCCTCTTTCACAAATCCATCCCGTCTATGACTTCTGGAATTATTTTCCTCCATTATATCCTCCCAGATTCCTGGGAAGGGAGGAGCAATGAAGGACTACTAACATTTACTGACCCTGAGTTAGGTATTTTGCACACTCTTTGTACATATTGTTATCATTCAATCACTCCAACTTTTTGATGGCTTTCCCATAAGGTCTCTCCATGCTAAATAAAGGTGTTCCTTTTAAAATTAAGATACACTATTTATGCATCTACTATATGCAAAGTACTATGGTTGGCAGTGGTACAAAGATGAATAAATCACCCATTACGCCTTCACTCAAAGGATCTTAAGAGTTAGAAAGAG
Source organism: Lontra canadensis (assembly GCF_010015895.1). Lineage (NCBI taxonomy): Eukaryota > Metazoa > Chordata > Mammalia > Carnivora > Mustelidae > Lontra > Lontra canadensis. Next base: position 12,290,940 of record NW_022630996.1, read on the forward strand.
AAACAGCCATATACGCAAATAATACAAAGCTTCTAACAAGGGAGGAAGGAAAGAAGACATGAATAAAGTAGTCCCTCTCGTTTCTAAATCAGAACACTGTTGCTGTGGTGCCAGTTAGAAACTCCAACCTGTTCCCATGGATGATGGTCCAGTACTATAACAAGTTCAATGCACAAGGCTAAATCAAGTGCTCCAATCTATCTTTCCTTTAAAGCTATTGCGCTATTTGCCCTCTTCAACTCACTGACCTTTTGAATGTGTTTAATTTTCTCACACACCATCTATGGCTTACCTCCTACAATTTAAATCTTACTTCTAAAAATCACAACTCCATCCTTGGAGGATATTAATGAGCTGATTACTAAATTAAAAAGTGTTATTTTTTATTTAACAAGACTATACTCTCTCCCTCTTTGAAACACATGACATTGCTGACAACACTAACTTGTGTTTGTACTAATAAATGATTCTTCAACTTACACATGTGTACCAAATTTTACTTCTCGTATCTCACCAAAATGGAAGCACGCACCAAAGCATTTCCGAGATTTTTTTTTTTTTTTAATCCTTCCACAGAAAAATTTTCCACTCTCACCACATCCACAATCATTTTTGGATAGCTGCCTTTCTCTCTACCCTCTCCTTCTTTCTCTATGTATTTTGTTTTTACATATATACACACAAAAAAAATAGAAAATAATGTAGTGAACAACTATCTTTCTACCACCATGATTTAACAAATGTTAATATTTTGCCTTACTTGTGTCATGCCTTTATTTTTTAAGAAGTAAAATGATACAAATATAGCTCAAGCACACTCTCCCATCTCTTCCCATTTTAATACTTTGATTATACATATATAATATGAAATAGGACATACAATTAGCCTGCATGCTTTAAATACACGTTTTATACACACACACACCCCCCCCCACACACACACACACAAACACAGGAAAAAACAATCAACATCATTAATCATCAGGGAAACTCCAATCAAAACCACAAGGAGATACCTGTTCACACCCACTAGAATGTTTAAAATAAAAAGATATTTTTATTTTATCACACCCATTAGATGTTTAAAATAAAAAGGCCAGTAAGGACGAGGAGGAATGGAATTCACCACATGCTCTTGGTCAGACTGTAAAAGGATATAGTCACTTTAAGAAACAGTTTGGTGGATCCAACATAGTTGAACTATCTATACACAGTTACCATATAACCCAGCAACTCCACTCCAATGTATACACCCCCAAAAAATGAATACACATGTCCACACAAAAACTTGTACACTAATGTCCACGGCAGCATTATTCATATTATGCAGAAAGTGGAAATAATCCAAATGTCCACCAATTGATGAATGGATAAATCAAACATGGTGTATTCACACAATGGAAAATTATCTGGCAATAATAAAAGGAAGGACTGATACATGCTACATCACGTATCAACACTGAAAACATGATCTATCTGAAAGCAACTAGTCACACAGAAGCACACACAGTGTCATTTCATTTATACAAAACATCCAAAATAGCCAAATATAGGGAGACCGAAAGTAGATTAATGGCTGCCTAGGGCTAGAGAGGATGAGAGGCTTGGGAATGGGGTAGAGCAGCTAAGGGTTCCTTCAAGGGATAATGAAAATGTTCTAAAATTGACTGAGGCGACAGAGGCCCAACTCTGAATATTCTGAAATCCACTGAATTGTCTACTTCGAATAGGCTACTTGTGATATGTGAATTACACTTCAATAAAGCAGGGTTTCTTACACATTCAAAACTTGGTATACATTCTGTTAGAACTCTATTATATACACTGCATATATCTTAGTGCATAGACTATATACTCTTTTACAGCTTATTCATTCAGCACTACATTTCTGAGATTCATCCCTGTGGAGAACTAGTTTATTTTAACTGCTCCAGTCCGTGGGACATGGGGGCGGGGGGGACAATGTGGTGAGTGTTCGCCACTTTGATCAGCACCCCCACTTTTTCTTTTCTATTAGAAGTGGTGCGAGCAAGAACATCCTTGCTCATGTTCCTTTGACGTGCGCTACAATGTTTTAGGCTAACACCCCAGGCTAGCAGATTATGTACATCTTCAACTGTACCAGGCATTTCCAGATGGCCTGCTGAAAATATTCGAGAACTGACTCCCATTGCTTATATGCAGGAGCTCCGGTTTCTTCTCATCCTTGCCAACACTTGGTGTTAGCAAGCTGATTAGGTTTCGCCAATCAACAGGTTTAAAATGGAATCTCCCCGGGGTATTACTTTTCATTTCCCTGATGATCAGTGATGCTGAGCATCCTTCATCATAACTGGCCCTTCAGTCTTCTTCCTCTGTGAGGTGCCTAGTCACACACTTTGCCTGTTTTCTACGGAGTACTTTGTTTTTTTCTTACTGATCTGTAGGACTTTTTCCAAACTCTGCATACTTACCTTTAATCATTTAGAGGAGTTGCAAGTATGTACTCCCAGTCTGTGGTCTGCCTTTTCATTTTCTTTTTAGTGTCTTTTGTTATATATTGAAGACTTTTATGTTAATGGATTCCAAAATGTCAGTCTTTTCTGCCAGTGCTTATAATTTTTATGTCTGAAGGAATTTTCCCCTATCACAAGGTCATGGAAAACCGCACTGTGTGTTCTCTTACAAAGTTTCTAGAGTTTTGCTTTCCACATTTAGACCTATAACTCATCTGGATCTTAGTGTTTTCTGTAGTGTTAAGTGGAGATTTAATTTTATTTTTTCCATATAGATAGATCTAACTCCATTTATTATTTATCAAATCCATTCTGACCCCACTAATCAGTAACTCCTACATTATTTTCAAATCTGTATTAGCTATTTTATAATCACCAAGATAATCACTGATTCAGACTAGAATCAAAATGGGATGTGAGACCTACCTGGTGAAAGGCTAAGAAAGAGGTTAAACAAATGGTCTCTAGATATCACACTACAGATTGCTTATGATACAGGAGATCTGTCCCTTCACAATGAAAGAGTTGGAGGAAATGTCTTAATCAAGTGATCAAACCCAACATCGCCAATAATAGAACAAGGCGATACAGACTTCCTCACATGAAAATGGAAAGCACACAAACCTCCTGTGGGGTATTAATACCACAGCTCGCCAAACTGAATCTAATAGGGAGGAACGAATGAGACAGATCCAGATGTCGGAGAGTCTTACAAGACAACAGGTCTGGACTCTTCAAAATTATCAAAAACAGGGGTGCCTGAGTGACTCAGTGGGTTAAGCCTCCATCTTCAGCTTAGGTCATGATCCCAGGGTCCAGGGATCGAGCCCCTCATCAGGCTCCCTCGCCATATTCTGTGTGGTTGTTGTCACTGAGACCCTGTTGTACTCTCAAGGCAGTTGGCTGGGCAAGTATCTGGATGGTGTTTTGGTTGGTTGGGCTCTCTCTCTGCCTCTCTCTCTGCCTACTTGTGATCTCTGTCTGTCAAATAAATAAATAAAATCTTAAAAAAAATTATCAAAAACAAAAAAGGTAAAAGGACTATTCCATTAAAGAACATTAAATAAGCAGGACAAACAAAAATACAATATACAATCCTTGCATGGATCCCAAGTTATCTTTAAAAGTCCAATTTAAAGATACTTTTTAATAACTGGAGAAATTTGAGTATGAACTGCATATTAAATAATATTGTACCAATATAGTGTATAGTGACAGTACTGAATTCAGCCATGTAAAAGAATGCTCTAATTATAAGAAGATATAGGCTAAAATATTTAGGGATAAAGTGTGTGTTATAAATACACATATATTTCTATACCTTTTTGTGCGGATATATACATGTATGGAATATGTATACACAGAGAAATTAAACAAATCTGGCAAAATTTTAAGTAGAGGCAACAGTTCTATTAATGTTTACTGTACTGTTCTTTGAATATTTGTTGAATTTTAAATTAAAAAAAAAAAACTGTGGATAAAAGTTATACTGCCTCTCATAACTTCAATTTTGAACTATTACGGCCTTTTGCAATTTCATCTTTGACCCCTACTGTCATTTTGATATTGACCTAAAATAAGTATCTTTTCCCCAGTATAACCTCCCTCTCTAATTTTCCAATTTCTATGTTGCTTTAGCATCACGTTCCCTATTAGAGTCAAAATCCTGTATTCAACTTATAGGATATTGGGAGGCTATTAATGAAAACTATAATATTTATTAGGCTGATTTCACAATTATGGTTGAAAAATTAGTTTACCTAAATAGACCAGTAAGTGGAGAAAGAATGTGTAACTCTGAATAACTAAACTGATAAATCTATAACAGACAAGGTAAATCAAAGGAGGATTCTCTAAGAAAGCTGGTCCAAAGACATTCTTCATCAGAGAGACTGCACACAGGCTTGTTCCAACACCAGGCATCTTGCAACAAGAACCCATCAAGTGCCAAAACATCTTGGAGTCAAAGGGTACAGCTGACAAGGTACTAGGATCTTCCATGAACCCAAAGTTCTGGGATGCATCATCAGTAGCAAGGCAGACTTGCAAACCTCTGCCAGAGGACGTGCTGAGGCACCCCGGTATCTGTGCCTGCACCCCAGCATTGTGCAGTATTCCCAGATTCTGTGACCCCTCAGGGGTATAAGCAAGTTGTCTTGACATCCTGAGAGTTTGACCATCACTGGCCCAATACAGAATCTTTTTCAACACCCCACTTTCAATAAGGATTTTTTGAATGCCCATTATATGCCAGAAACACCATCCTGGGCACCAAGAAATCAAACATGAATACACCACAGGCCCTGGGCCCAGGAAGGTCGTACTGAAAATGGCTACATTCACACGAAAGCCACTCAGTGTGCCAAGTCTGAGGAACGAATGTATACAACATCCAGACCAGGGAAGTTAACAGTTCTTTTTAAGGAACAGGTTATCTAGGCAGGAACGTGGAAGGCTGACTGGAACTTCACCAGGTGAGCCGCAGAGACAGGGCACACGAGCAAGAGGAAACAGCAGGTCCACAAGGAAAGACGCCTGACAAGCAGGACACTTTCCGGCCTGCTGTGCGCACGGTGGGAACACAAAGGTTAGGAGATGAAAGGGGAGTACCATGATAGTGCAAAAGTTCTTGTCTGCTACACTAACAAGCATATAAAAGGCAAAACTGAAAGGTTTGAAGCAAGAGACCCGATGTCCGCTGTGGGTACAGAAGGCGTGCGGGCGTGTGTGAGTGCACGTGTGTCAGTACAGACACTGTTACGTGAATAATCCTATTTCAAGGAAACAACACTTACTAAACACTAAATATGTGCCTGACATTATCTCATTTAAGCCTCTCAACAGGCTTATGATATCTATATTAATTCCCTCGCTTTATAGACCAGAAATATAAGGCAAAAAGAGAAGAATTTTCCAAGGCCACACAGGTGGTGGAAGGCGAAGTACCATCTCTCTCTCTCTCTCCTACATTGTTAGTACCTACAGACTCTTGCTTCATTCATCTTCTCATCATGGTTACTCCAGACTCCTCTCCATGGGACTCATATGGACGCCGGATTAAACATCCTAACACACTGCTTTAGCGGGTCACTTCTCTGCTCAAGTAATCTCAATGACCCTTAATACCTATAGGTAAATATCCAAATTCCATAATTTAGTCTCTGTCTTCCACACTCCCAAAGTGGAGTCCTCAGAAAACAGCCTCTGAGACAGAGTTCAGCACGTAGGATGCTTGTTTAGGTGTACTCTTGGGATCAACACCCACAGCTTCCTTTCAGAGAAGAGAAACAGGATGGAGGGAAATGTCAAGCCACAGTAAGGCCCAAGATGAGCATCGGCTGACACCACGGGGAGGGTGGGGCTAGAATGGACCTTCAGAGTTGTGAAATGGCCTCACCTTCATGCTCCTTCACTGGTTAACGTGCACAAACCCAAGAATCGGCACCTTGGGCAAACTCTGAAGGGGCTGATAGCCAGAGTCCTGGCCACCAAGATTTCTGATCCAATCGACAATGTAAGTATGAATGGTCCCCTATTCAAAATTCTTTAAAGACTCCACTGCCATTCCAACCAAGTCCAAATTCATTAAGCATGGCCCACAAGGATCCATGAGGTTTATAAAAAACTAAGTCACTTTTGGTGTACCTAGGTGGCTCAGTCAGTTGAGCACATGACTCGTGGTTTTGGCTCAGGTCATGGTCTCAGGTTGTGAGATCGAGCCCTGTGTCGGTTCCAGGCTCAGCATGGAGTCTGCTTAAGATTCTCCCCCTTTCCCTCTCCCTCCCCTTCTCCCCCTCTGCCCCTCTCCTCACTCACATGAGAGCACACATACACACATAAATAAAATCTTTAAGAATAAAAAAATTAGGTCACTTGCACAATATCCCAGAGCTAGCCAAGATGGCTAAACTGAAATCAAGCAGCAATCCGACACCAAAGTCATTTTTGAGGTCTAAGGTCTTACCAACACAATGCCAATGCAAGGGCATGGAAGGGGAGTCAACCTAGAAAGACCATCTATGGCAATATTTTCTTAAGGGCATTTTTACCATTTTTACTAAGTCCCACCAAACCAAGACCATTAAATGAGTTAAGAATATTCCCTAATAACGCCTTCAGATGTAAGCACCGACAAAATAACAAGGAATTTGGTTTTGAAACAACCAAATTACCAGTTTCAGCATGACCTCCATCGGAGCCCATAAATCAGGAGAAAATTCAACGAGCTGTGCTAAAGGAAAATCACTGAACTCAACAGAAGGAATCATTCTAACACGGGCCTTCGGTAGATGGAGCTCTCCCCTCTGAATTGGTGCTGAACCACATGGAACCGGAAAATCTGAAGAGCTGGAAATACAGTCATTTAGACAAAGGTTCTGAACATTTGCACTGATTAAAATGCCAATCACCCTTCTCCTAAGAGCACTGGCATTAACCCTGGTGTACCAGCCACATTTCAACTCTGAATAATGTTATTATTAAACATGTACTGAGCACCAACAATGCCTTCAGCACCTAGAAGAAAGAGACCGAGGACTCGCCTGGTAGTTTGCCATCAACCAGTGTTTTGGGAAAGCCATAAGAAAGACTATTAACCACTCTTGGATTTTATTTTCATGGGGGGAAAAGAAACCCTCAAAGTTTATCTATCCCCTTAAATTTTAATATGAGTCAGGGGGTTATTTATGGGAAAATATTCCTTATGATGGTTACTTTTTTCTTATCTCATCCTTGCTGTGGTCATATGAATTAGGCTTATCACCAGGCTCTGTTTTAATTTACTCAGGATATTTGATTCTCCATGTTGGCTTGGGATTAATTGTGAAGTTGTAGAACTGGGCTACCCTTAGACAGATGCTAAAAAGGGTATCATTACCACAAATAAAGATGAAAATATTAAAATAACGAAATGCAAACAGAAATATATCTATTCCTCCAAATGCCCCCACCACAGTATGCTACGTTTTATCAGCTAAATAAGGCCCGCCCACCAAATACTGGCCACCAAAAAAGCTGAATTCTGTATGGAAGCAGCCCAAGTGTCCATTAAGAGATGAATGAATAAAGAACATGTGATGCACACACACACACACATACACTGGACTATTATTCAGCCATAAAAATGAATAAAATCTGGCCATTTGTAACAACATGTATGGATCTAGAGGATAATGCTAAGTGAAATTAGCCAGTTGGAGAAAGACAAATATTACATGATTTTACTCATAGGTGGAATTTAAGACACAAACAAACAAAGGCAAAAAAGACACACAAACCAAAAAACAGACTCTTAACTATGGAGAGAATAAACTGATGGTTACCAGAAGCGGCGGTGGGTGGCGGGGTGGGGGAGGGTGGTGGGTGAAGCAGGTGAAGGGGATTAAGAGTACACTTATCTTGATGAGCACCGAGTAATGCAAAGAACTGTTGAATCACTGTATTGTATACCCAAGTTAATACAACACTGCATGTTAACTATACTGGATATAAAATTTTAAGACTTTTTTTTTAAAAGCTGAATTCTGAAGTACTCAAGAGGTATCAATCAGAAATTCTGTGTGCTCTAGAAACTCTTACAAGGTTTAAAGTTTAGATTGTCCACTACAGAGCAGGACTAACGCTGGCCCAGCAGTCAAGTAACAACCCCCCAAAAGCAATATACTCTTATAAACTCGTCACTAAAGGACAGGTTATTATTAGTACATGATCCACTTAAACAGTTAGGGTCCTACCTCCTCCTTTCAAAGGCCACACTTAGAAGTAAACTACACTAGACAGGAACAAAACACTTGCAATTCAACATCAAGGGGAAAAAACTGCTTTGTTATGATTTAACCCATAACTTTTAAAAAAGGACAGACAGCAGGTGAGAACATACATTCAAGTAATTCAGTATAAATGACACTGCGTGCGTCCCAAATAAACTATCACGTCCCACTTGACACTGGGACAGAGATTTCCCTGGGCTGGCATACTTTTGTGACCTTGAAAATAAGTCTCTCATAATCTCACCATAATCTGTACTTAGAGATGCCTTCACTGGGCTATTTGATGTTGGGATTTTAATTCAAACAACTTTCTTGAGAAGGTCATTATGTGTTTAGATGGAATGTAAAGACCAAGAAATTGTTTTACTTTTGCTGATGCTGAGTCCTGAAAATATTAAATCTACAGATACAAAATCTGTGATAAGATCTACTTAGAATTCTGCAAATGTAAGAATGTGCTAAATGTACTGACAGAGGTCAGAAAAGCACAGGAAAAGGGAAATGTCTTTATAATGAGTAAATGACTAAGAATATTTCTATGTAATAAGAACTCTCTAGTTTCTTTCTTTTTTTTTTTTAAGATTTTATTTATTTATTTATCAGAGAGAGAGAGCGAGCGAACAAGCACAGGCAGATGGACGCAGAGGGAGAAGCAGGCTCCCTGCGGAGCAAGGAGCCCGAGGTGGGATCCGATCCCGGGACGCTGGGATCATGACCTGAGCCGAAGGCAGCTGCTTAACTAACTGAGCCACCCAGGTGTCCCTCTCTAGTTTATTTCTAATGACATTTCAGAGACTGCTAAAGACAACTCTATGGTGGGTAAAGGGATTCAAGGAAGACCTAGGATCTACAGATGGCAGGAAGATGCTTCAATTTCCTTCTATTTGGTTAATGCTTCTATAGTCAACTATCTAAGGCCCTTTTCTTTGTATTCAAAAATGACTCTGCAGATATAAGACAGGGCGTAGTTTAACTGCTGCTTCTTCTTCCTTTTTTTTTTTTTTTTTTTTACAGAAGTGGATGAGTTGACACATTATTTTGCCAAGTTCCTTTTGATATAAATTTAGGTATCTTTAAGATGGCTGACCATAACAATTATTTTTATGTATTTTATAATTTATAATATGTAACCAAAAAAGAGAAAAGTAAATGACCCAAAGATCACTGTATCTGTAAATTTAGCCTTTCAAGAGCATAGTTGCATCCAACAGTGCTGGTCCTAAGCTTTAGTAAGATGAGAGATGGTGACCTCGCACTATTTAAATGGTCTAGACCTGCTGACATTAATGTAGATTTCAAGCCAATTTTAGTACCATCTTTTGGAGACCTTAAATGTATTTATTCAAACAGAATACAAAATAAAGACACCAGACAGATGCCCACATATGACCATTGTGAACACATATATTGTCAGAGAAGACATTCCTCAGTCCTTAACGTTCTTTTGATAATCCTACACAAAACTTTAATTTCCCTAACAGAATGCTTTTTTCTCAAATGCAATGCTTTCTTTTCTCCCTCCTCTGATATCCTGTAAGATAGATAAGTCCTGATAAGGAGACTCTGAGCTACCTTGAAACACATGCCCGACACATTACTATGATCCCTACAGGTTGACTGTGTGGTGCTCATGGACATAAAGCCATTTCAAAAGTACACGCACTGTGTGTTGGCTCAGCAGGATGGGCTGTCTGGTGGTAGGGGGGAATAATGAAAAGGCAGCAAGGCCCAGGTAAAATATAATTTCATTTCTTAGCCTGGAGAAGAGACTCCTTGCGAATCCACGTGCTTATTAGTCCTCATGCCTTTATTTGTTAAACAAGGTTAATAATTCCGAATATTCTCTTAAGAGCATCGTACACACAGGCTAATTAAGAATAATTAAGAACAAGAAAAATGTACAATTCTTTTAAAATGTTAACTGACAGCAGATTTCCCTGCAAGTAAGGTCCAGTAATTTCTGGTTCGTTCATTCAACTCTCCCCCCTAGCCGGGTAAGGTTAACTAACCCAGAGGCTGGAAGACCAAAGTACTTCCAACAGGCTAAATGTAACGTTCTTCAGAACACCAGATCCCTGGGGTAATTAAAATATATAGAAAAGAAAGACAGAATTAATTGAAGGATCACAGCCCGCCAAATATCTGAATAAGACTAGCTCTTAATATGTTCCTCAGTAAGAAAGGTTGAGCAGGGGTCAGGACGAGGATAGAAAAAAGTCATGCCCACTGCTCTGAGCTAGTGATCCCAGAAGCTAATAACCTAAATGCTCAGAGAAACAAAAGCAAACCAACTCCTCTGGCCTTTTCTGGAAATATCGGGAACATCAACAAAGAAATTTAGCCTCCAGCACATTCTGCCTCTCATAGCGGGTAATGCTCCACATGATTGCTTTGAGAAGATGGGGGTGGGGGCACTATGCTTAGCTACAATGTGTAGCACAGACATTACACTTGCATTTCTCCTCTCACTCAGGCAGTATGCAGGTTCCGTAAGAGAACTGAATCAAGAGAGTAAACCTAATACAGCCAAAATTCGAGGATTTTTAGACTATCAAAATGGTAGCTTTGTAGTAGGAAAACCAAACCTCAATAAAATGGGAATAAAGCCTGATCGTTCTGTTATTGTATTTTAGCTAAACATTCATAAATCTGCTCGTTTACTGTACAATCGCTCATGAGCAATGCACAGCCTATGAGTAAAAATGATGATGATTTATCTATATACTAACCTACTGAGAGGTTTATCTGATTTTGATTACACTTCCCTTCTTAGGCAGTCACTCCAGATAGCTCCACCAAGAGAAACATTTATAGAAGATGGTCGTAACACAGGCTACCTGTGGTGCTTCAAGAGGTCCTTTGGTCTTATAAAGCGTTAAATATTAAAACATGCAAAAGCAAATGAGAAGAATCATGGATACCTGTTCAATTATCTTCTCCTAGCCCCACAGCTCCAGATTCCACATCAGTACTCCCTGAAAATACATAGGATTCACATATGATGGACTGAAAAGAGTGCAGGCAGCAGTCCAAGATTCCAGTGGAATATACAGACACTGGCATCAGACTAACTGAGATTCAAATCCAAACAAACACGTCCTTTGGCAAAATCACGCAGTGAGACATGGACAGAGCATTGCAATGTAGGGGAAACGAGATTATCACGGGGCTCAGGATAGAAGGAATCCTAAGGAAAGGTAGCTGCCAACTCCACCCCCACCACTACCAGCACCTACGTCATCGCCACCACTTCCCATCAATCCTCACCACCGAGACCACCGCCCACAACACTATTATCATCACCGCCATCATCACCGACATCAGCGCCACCAATAGCACCTCCCTCAACACCTTCGTCATCATCATCATCATTTTGCTGGGTTTGGAGACAGGTTTGGGTTTAACTTCTGGCTGACCCTCAAATTATTTGATTATTTTTAGCCTCAGATTTCTCATCTGAGCAAATTACAAATGAGCAATGATCTCGGTTTGACATAAATGTTGAGAAGACAAAAAAAATTAAATGAGACCAAGGATATATTTACAAATCTAGGTATTCAATACAGACCACTTCAAACCTAGATTCTACTTTCTGTGCTTGTTCTAGTTTCACTTTAAAAAGCATCTTTGCATCAACCAAGTAAAAATGCTCCAGAGTTTGGTTAATTCTGGCACTACCAACATTTTGTTGAAACTGTTCTAACTCTAGTAATTTATAGCAACTACTTTCAGTTAGCTGGAGACTTCATCTTACAAACATCTTGTCTTGCTGCAGGCTGGTATCCTTTCACAGTTAAATTTTCAAATATTTTATATTTTAATATAGCCAATATCCCCTTCCTTTAATGTTAAGGCACAGTGACTTTAACCTTTATACCCAATTGCAGACTTGATTACTTGAATTGCTTTTGCTGTTGTGAATCTGTTAAAGAGAAAATCATTCTGGGACACCTGGGTGCCTCAGTTGGTTAAGTGTCTGACTCCTGATCTCGGCTCCTGTCGTGATCTCAGGGTTGTGAGATCGAGCCCCACATTGGGCTCTGTGCGCAGCAAGGAGTCTGCTTAAGATTCTCTCTCTCCCTCTGCCCCTTCCCTCCCAGCCACATGCATTCTATCTCTCTCAAATAAATCAATCTTTTCAAAAGAGAGAAAAGCATTCTTATGCCTATTAAAATGGTAAGGGAGACTTCATTCAAGTCTATTGCAATAGATTTACTGCAACAGGGGAGAGAAATAGAGCTCAACTCTGAATATACCCAAGACAGGATGGGGATTTACAGATGACAAGGAGAGTGGGGGCTGGGGGGGTGGGGAGCAGGGGACGAAAAAGTACTAGAAGGAAAAACCAAGGGTAGGAGAATTCATGCTAAACAGAGGTCAAGGACTTAGGTATCAAGTCCTTGAGGATGACGAATTTGGATCAGTTATCAAGAGTGATCAAAAAGCAAAGGGTAGGAGATTCTCCCTAACCTGATTGAGGATTATTGCTAAAACTGAACCCAGTAAGAACAAACACAGAAGCCCAAGGTCAAGGCCTAGTCAAGAAGATAGCTAGAGGAACCTTATTAAGGTTTACTTACAGATAGGGTCTTTGTCAAATCCAAGAGTAATCAATCCCCAAATGAGGGCAAAGAGTAGCCATTCTAATAAAGAACATGAGGCTCACTGCATACATTCTGGGACATTCACACCTTCAGCAACAGACTGTTTCCTGTCACTCTCTGTCCAAGTTCAGCGTTATAATACCGTTTTACATTCATCAAGCATAGTTTATTTAAGAAAACCAGTTACATTCATTTTGTATGAATTGATAGTCAATAAAAATGACTATTGCCTAAATACTTTCTGTATAAGCAGATATAAACTAAAGTGAACTATGAGAACTACATTTTACTTACATGTTAGAATTCCAGTAATATAGTCTTTCTCTAAAGTTCCAGCTACCTATGAGAACTTAATCTTTTATATTTTACCAATATAACAAAGAAATTACAAGAGGCAAAGACAAAGAGTCAAAAGAAATTTTTAAAAAATACTACCCTTTACAATAAAATTAAAAATACAAACTTAGAAAACCAGTCAGGGTAAAACTATGATTTTAATGTTTTAAAGCAATAGAAACTCAATAGGTAGTACAATGTAAACAAGTTAGGTTGTACTGATCCATAATGCTCACAAATTCTAAGCACTGGAAAACATGCAGTAATTTTTTGTAAGTATTTTTCAATCCACAATCTTGAAAACTTGTTGGGGTTCTGTGAAGTACTCCACAACAGCCCATGAAGAACAGATGGTTAAAGAAAATGTCATGGGATCTGGAATCAAAGTCTGTCCTGAATTCCAGTTTACTTTCTCCTGGCTCACCATGTGACTTGGTGTAAATTACTCTCTGTCTTAGTTTCTTCATCTGTGATGCAGAAATAAAAGGTGAGGCAGGGGAAGACCTTTGCAAGCAGTGTATCATTATGTAAGTACTGACTATACTGAGAATACCAATGCAGACTCATGCTTGAGATGTTTTTGTAAATTATAGACATATTTTATCTTTAAGATCATATCCATCTTGCTGGCAACCCCAGCATCTTGCCCACAGTAGACTCAAATATATGCTAAGTGATGCGGATGGATTGGTAGGTGGGTGGGTAGAATTTCATTCTCTTGCTAGCACTAAATAATAATCCCATCACCTCCACTAGGTGGCACATTTGCCTCGAAAGGCCAAAAAAAAAAAAAAAATCACATTCAGAAAACAAGAAGTTATACTATCAGTATCTATTGGTAATACTTACATTATTTGACCATAATCTGAATAGAAAAAACCACAAAAAGGAAAAATAACCTTATTTTTTAACAATTTCCACAACCTCTCTATCTCTACTCAAATATTTATTATTGGTTTTAGGATGATTATTCCAGATCTTTTCCCTTCTACTTCATATATAATATGGATCACTGACTATATACTAACATAAAATTACAAGTTTTGTCTTATTGAAATTTGTTCTATATACACCATCAAAACTTTACTACTAAATCAATGTGGTATGATTTTAATATAAATTTTCCATAGCCTCAAAAGCACTATAAGTTCTGCCTTCGGCAAAGGAAAGATAATACTTACAACTTTTTTTTTTTATTGAATACCTTATTCAATAAACACTTTTATGTGCCAGGCACTAAGAATATAGCTGTGAGTCTTTTTCACAAATGGTGCAGGGGAACCTAGATATCCACATGCAAAATAAATAAATAAATAAAGTTGGACCCTTACCTAACATCATATAAAAAAAAAAAATAGATTAAAGACCAAAATGTATGACCTAAATATATAGAACCCTTAGACAAAAACACAGGGCAAGGGTTTCATGCCACTGAATTTCCTGAGTATGATACCAAAAGCAGAAGCAGCAAAAAAGCAGACAAACTGACTTCTTGAAAACTTTAAAATTATGTGCATCAAAAGACAGTAAAGCAGGACCCAATAAATAACATTGGCATCACTCTAGTGGCCAGCCACTCTAATAGGCCACATTCTTTTCTGCTAACAATGACAACCCACAGAGAAGTTCAGAACTTGCATTCTGGGTCAAATGTGTTGCCCCGCCAGGAGTCTTTCCACAAATATGGTAGGCTCACAGTAACTAGGGGGAAAGGGTACTGAAGGACAAGAGTAGAGATCACAGCCCTTTAAAAATCCCAACCTCTCAAGGTTAGAAATGCTAAAGGATTGGGTGGGTGGATGGGTGGCTGTGGGGGGGGGGGGGGTGCGTGCGCGTGCATGCACACGCACATTTGTGTTCTATCCCACAAGTAAAGACATTTCTTCTCTTGTTCTCATAAGTATTAGAGTCTTGCTATTCAAAGTGTGGTCCAAGTGGTTTGGCATCACCTGAGAACTTGCCAGAAATGCGAACTATCTAGCCCCACCTACAACTATCGAATAAAAGTCTGCATTTTAAGAATAAGTAATTCATATTCATGTTGAAGTTTGAAAAACCCTAAATAAGGGGAACTGCCCACAACTCACCTCCCTAAAGGTCAAATGGACATGACAGCATTGCTGCCCCCACAGCTGTATGAAGGAGTAACTCAACAACAGCCTTCAAATTCTGCAACATACACAGCAGTACACACTGATACTTCAAGGCAACTGGAACGAGTCAGAACGTAACCTAAGTATTTCCCATATTCAGTACACCACAATGTTTAGGCAAAACTAATATAATTATGACTTGTTTTGTTTTAAATACTTTCTAGAGAAAAAACTCATTTCCACTTTATTTAGTAGAGCAATAGGTACCTTACATACCAATAACTCATCCTGGATTTTCTGGCGTCCCAAAGGGCTTTGCAAAGACCTTAATTACATACCAGTCTGGGACAACTATTTCATTAGCTAATTTTCTGGCCGCCCCCTTTTGTCAAGTGAAAATGTGTTACCACGGTTCCCAGTGAAGGCACAGTTAATGTGTTTTGGATAGCAATTTGCCTTAAAAGGGGTAATTAATATTCTAGTTTGAAAATAAACAATGCATCTATTAAAAGTATTCAGAAATATATGAAAAAGTTGAAGAAGCTAAACTTATGTCAAAATTTAGACCAAAAAAAGGAAGTCATGCAAATGTCACTGTATATTTTATTTAATACATTCAGTTATCTTTAAAAAATCTCCAATGAAAAGACTGATCATTTATCCTCTAATTATTAAAGAACATAAAACTAACCATGTTACGAAAGACCAAATTTTAGGACAACTAAGATCACTGGGAAGTTAATGGACTGAAGATGAGAGAAGACAGCTCCCTAAATTTGTCTCAGTATTAATACAAAAGCCACTACAAAGAGGCTCAATCTTTTCAGAACGCACATAAAAAGACATGTGCACTATGGCAGCAATGAACAATACTATAACGAGTGGTGACTGTAACTTAGGCACGCCCAGAATAATATTAAAAATCATGCAACTCTTCCAGGTGGTTGAAGGAACACTTGAAAGACATTTTTGTAACTTTCACTGCTTCCTGCACAACTTGGTAATGAGTTTCAGAACCTGATGTCAATTACAGTCCTATGGCTACAGACAGCTTCTTGTGCCACCACTCCAAGTTCTCGCATCTTTTCACTTTCTGTGTAACTGTTTTCACCGTATGTATACATTTCATTCCCCGCATCTTTCCTTTTTCTCTATCACAACTTTCCATAGTACCCACTCATCTACCCATCAACATACACCACCAGTCTTGATATTCACCTTCCCATTATCTAGTTTATTAACCCACCATGTAACACAAAACAGGGGAAGAGGATCTCTCAGAGGAGTGATGGGATGGAAGGAGGGCTCCAGACAAATTTTAGAGAGTTGTTATGGCCAACAAGCACTAAAACCGAGAGAAGAGGTCAAAAATAATTCCTCAAAGAAATCTGGCTTTGGTTCCTAAAATAATGGAATGAGGAAGAAAAAAAGATAAACCGTAAGGTAGATTCAATGACCTGACATTAACATGCTGCTTAAAAAAGAAAAGCAAAAATTCCTAAGAAGAAAATGGAGAGGAGAGCATTATAACACACCACCTTCAGCCACAGGGTGACTCCTAAGTGACCGGTTATCTACAAATGTTAGGAAGCCACTTACTAAATGGTTACCCCCAAATTAACCAGTGCCAAGTGAGCAGAAGGGCGGAGTGAGCAACTCATCAAACCTGGTATAGAGATGTCCCTATAGGAGGTGATTGATAAATATCTACCGGCTAAATACTCTTATCACCTGTTAACTGTTCTACCGGATTACACGTAAAATAATCAAGAAAATCTTAAGTCTCTACTTAAGTCTGCTTAAGTCTAGGTCCAGGATCTTCAAGTAGCTGGATTTACACCTTTTAGAACCCAGCCTAATCCGAGGTCTCAGCATCTCAGGTCAGATCAACCACAGTGGCCTTCTAACTGGTTTTCCTGCCTCCAAGTCTCTCCAGATCTCTCCAGGCTGCTCAGATGTCGTCTTTAGTGCCACTACCCTCTGCATCCAGAGCCCCAACTGACTTGAGTACAAACTCTAAATGTATATAAAAATACTGAGCACCATGCCTAACATAGAAAGGAATCCATAACCTGTCACCACAACAGGGCCCATGCAAAGTATCTAATCTCCCTGCTGGGAATACGAGCCACTCCTTTTCCCTTCCTTTTCCCTTCTCATAACTCAATCTTCTTCTCCAAGCTCTCCACCCAGCTCTAATCCCACTTCCATGTGAGGCTTCCCTAAAAGGGCCCAAGGTCTCATTTCCCGAGGTCCAACACTGCATTTTGTCTACAGCGTTCATGAACTGTGTATCTCTTCTGTGAGTTTTAGGTACTACTATAAACGGGGGAGATAAAATTTCTGAGATGCAGAAAGACGACATTCATAAACGAAACATCTCAGCACGAAACTCATTATGCCCATAATTCCAGCTCTACCGATCTATCTCTCATCTGTAAGACAGACTCTTGCCCTCAAATGAACATAATGAACAAGAGAAGGCGGGCTTCAGAGATCCAGCTGGTGTGTTATCTCTTGAGTTGGGTGTCGATGATGTGGCTATATTTAGTTTGTGAAAATGTGTGAAAAATACACTCCTATGATGTGTACACATTCTCATCCGCATGAAAAAGGCAAAATAAACAGGTGGAGAAGGTGAAAGAGGTGGGGGAGAGAGAAAAACTTAAGATCCACAATCTGTACAAAGAAAAAAATCCATTCTCACCTACCAGCCTGGCAGCCGTCGTGGTAGTTCCAGGCCCTACTTACCTTCAAGGGTATTACAAATGTTTACCTTTACAGGCTCTAAATGCTATTCATCACTTTCACCCTTTTAACAAGGTATGGTTTGGCTGAAATAAAAATAGTAACTCTAAACTAAAAATGTCAACATTTCACAGGCTAATACCAACATAATTTACAGAAATGCCAGGAGGACCAGCTAATTTACACGAGTAAAGCACTTTGGAAATGTAAGTGGTATACAAATTCTAACCGATGATGGTAATGATGGTTGAGTTATCAATATTTTAACCTTTATAAGTGTAATTAAAAAATAAGCACTTAAATACCGCTTTACATTCTCTAATCAGTTTAGAGATACTAATTAAGCCACAGGTCATCCTCCGAAATAAATGCAATTCCGTTTAGAGAAAATGGAAGTCAGGCCACCAAGTTAGGCTCACACTGAAGGACTAAAGATACCCAGCTCTCTGGTGCTTACACCTCTGGGAATGTGGAACACAATGACATAAACAAAGGAGGACAAGAAAAAGTCAGTGGTCTTGCTTGACTTTTGGCCCCTGATGTAAATAAACCTTGCTTGAAGAAAGAGGGGGTTGCTAGGGAATGTCTGGGGAGGAAATTTAAGCAAAATGAAGATCAGGCCCCACTCTGCTGTAGGATACACCAGAAGCTCAACATGACGGACCAAAGCAAATGCAGAGAGCAAGTGTGAACCACAAAAAACATGGGAGTATACAAGCCACTAAGATCCTGCCTGGGCTGAAAGGAGCTGCTTCAACTAGGAAAATGCTGATACAGCCCTACTTCCTCCCAGAGCCATGTATGCACCCTTCTCCTGGTCCCTACGTTGTAATTTACTGAAAATGGCACCCAAGCTTACGTATGAACTCGAGTACCGAGATAGTCTGACAAATGTGAAACAAATTGTAAGCCGGGAGGCTGTAGCCCATTATGGCTTCCTATGTGTGATACTCAGGTCCCTCCACGGGAAGATTCTCGAGATTTTATGTGCACAAGTTCTGGCCTGGAGGACCTGCCTAGTAGTCTCTACACATTTTTTTCTTTCTCCAATGGCAGCAAGCACCTGAAGCTTAATATATGAGCAAAATCCCATAAAGAAGAGGAGCAGACAAAGCCATCAAGGTTTAGATAAACTCTGAAAAACAATGGAGACAATACATCACAGCGGTCACGTGTCCAACTGGAATTAGACAAAGCAGAGTGTGAATCTTGATCTCACCACTTAATAGTGAGGCAAGTACGCCACTAGACTTCTTTAAAACTTGCTTTTGTCACCTAACACTAAGAGTAACGGCATCATCAATGTGGGGATTTAGTGGAATTATGTAAGTGAAGTACTAAGTTTAAGCACAGTGGCATGTGGTAAACACTCAGTAATGTTTGCTGTAATTTTTAAATGTTTTAATTTCTAATGGAGACACTAGGTTTGGCGAAAACAAGAGGATGGGGAATGGCAAGTACAACAGCTCCGAGGTAAGAGAAAGGGGAATTATGAATACTGAAAGATAAATGGAGTAATAGAGGACAGGCGTGACAGTAATAGGAAAAGATGGCAAGATAAGGATCAAAATATTAATTCTTTTTGAAATTATTGAGCGTCTGCTCGGAGATGACACAGTATTAGTTTACAGATAAAAAAGAAGTCGTCCTCAGTGCTAATAGATCAAGAGCTATTAATTCACCTGCAGAGCCTGCGACTTTAGGTGACAGGTGTACGGGGGTGGGGTGGGGACAAACAACAGCGGAGGGTATGTCCGGGCTTAGGTAAGACGGCAAGCCTGGCTCTGTCTGTGATAGATCCTGGCTGGCTCAGAGGCCGTTAGGAATCAAAGCTTGAGATGGATGAAGCCATGATGGTTGTGACAAACAGCGGAGTGGCAAGTCCAACAAATACTCCGGTTTGCAAATGGACTCCTCCACCAAAACACACACAGAAGTGAACCTCAGGTCTCAGTTAGTTTGCATTTCCTTGCTCTTTTGAAAGATTGGCAGCGAAGCTTCAGTCCTGCAACACTCACGTAAACAAAGCAAACTACAGCTCTTCCAATGGGACAGCAATGATGACCTTGAAAAAGTCACTCCACTATGCTAATTTTCCCAGTTTTGAAGTGAAAGCCTTGCTGTAAAAGGGTGTGGCTCACTATACTGGGAAGCCGGCCATCCAAGGAATCAAGGCTCGCAGGAGAGGCACATTTTCCAGGGAGATTTTAGGCTAACTAAATGAATACAAGGAAATAAAGGCAGAGATGTGCTAGATCAGGGTTCTAGGTTTATACCCTGGCTGTTCTTGGCACCCAACTTGCTGTGGAACCTCCTGGGTGCCTCCCTAACATAAGTTACTACAGCAGAGCCTGGGGGGCTCAGTTGGTTAAGCATCTAACTTCGCTTCAGCTTAGGTTGTGATCTCAGGGTCATCAGATCGAGCCCCAAGCCAGGCTCCATGCTCAGTGCAAAGTCTACTTGTCCTTCCCATCACCCCTCCGCCCCCTGCTCCTCCCCACCACACACATGCTCTTGCTCTAAAATAAATAAATAAAATCTCTGGGGGGTAAAAAGTCACTACAGTAGTCACTTCAATCATTCTTTTTAAAATCTCCCTACTGAACAGTAGTTAAGGCAATAAACATGGACATCAGACCAGGATCCAAAGCCTGACTCTACTACTGTTTACCAATCACGAGGACACAGTCCTCATGGGAGCTTGGGAATAATAACTCCAAGCTCTCTGAAATGTTGTGAGCAATGAAAAAAAAAAAACAAAAAAAAACTTATTTAAGGTTTGGCCTGGGTCACAGTCATTAGCTTAAGTGAGTATGAGTGCTTACGTATCTTGAAGTAACACCAGTGCTTCCTTGCTACACCTTAGTGTCTAAAATTTCATGGTTCTCCTGCATGTCGGAATTCACCAGGAGGGCTTGTTCAAACACAGATCACAGAACTCCATCCTGCTGGAGTTTCTCAGTCAGTGTATCTGAGACCAAGCCCTAGAATTTGTACTTCTAACTGGTTCACAAGTGACTGATAATACTAGTCTGGGGACCACACCATAACCACCAGTCTGTCTAAAGTCATTCCTGATGTCCCTGTCCACCCTGAGACCTTTTCATGCTAAGACAAAGGAACGAACTTCTTCCAGGAGGAGTCAGAAAAGGCTAACATTAAAAAAAAAAAAAAAAAAACTGTTGGCCATGTACACATGCAACATAGAAAAAAATGAGAGCCTTGGCTGAACTGAGCTAACCAGCCCCTAAAGCGAAAGCTGGGGTGCCCTCTATAACCCCAGGCACTCTTTTTCATAAAATATTAGTGCAGATTTATTCCATAAAATCCCAAGTGATTCGGGTCAGATTAAATCCCCACAGAAATGCAGGCAGAATGAACAGATGGCTTTTTCCTTCCTAAACACTGTGTATGTGTATAAATTTTTTTTTTAACTTGAGCAGTAAAACTCACTGCCTTCAGAGTCACATGGGGCCTGAACATGGACAATCTCAGCGCATTCCGAACCACCACAGTTCTAGAATCCTGTTCATTTGCCCTTTAAACACCAGGATCTGCTCATACCCTGTTGGAACCCAGTCGATCATGAATGGAGGTAAGAGCAGACAGAAAATCAAGAGCATTAGAGATCTAGAAGAGGAGGGATCAGCCAAGCTCTCCTGGTTGCTTCCGGAGTTTTGTTTTCAAGACAAGGGCTCTGCTCTCCATGGCATACACTTTCCCACCCCTCTAGTCCTCTGATTAATGACCCCAGAAGATGAACACCACCACATATTGGAATGGAGTTTCCGGGTAGGTATAGGAAAACTATAAGATTTTTTATATTAAAAATGCCAACTTTCTTTAAACTGAACCCTTGAAGTGCCCCTATTTTGCCCTAGGATGTTCACCTTTACTCTCCTACAAGTAAATGGATTTATCATCATCTCAATCACTACCAGGTTTTAAAAAAAAAAAAAAAAAAAAAAGAGGCAAAAGTACTGCTATTTGACCAGCAATAATATAAAGACTTGGTGACCAGGACAAAATTACACTAATTATCACAGACTAGCTGGACATCTTCAAATTGAGGCTCTCTGAAGTAATTTACTACAATAAACTGACTAAATTACAGCAATTTTAATTTCATATTCTTGTAGTTCCTCCCCCCGCCCCACCCCGTAACTCTGCTTGTCTTTAAAAAGGCCACTGTGAGGCACTTTGGGTAGGATCTTTTTTTTATGCTACATTTGTAACATGCTCTTGAAGCTTGAAATTAAAATTTCTTTTTCCCACCAATTTGGTCCCTTCCCATTTGGCAAACATCTTTTTTTTGATTCTTGCATCTCTAACGGAGCTGAAAATTAATATGACTTTTTTGCTTAATTCTTTGATTATGCAAAAGAATCATCAATGATGTTAGCATGGTTCTTTCTGCATAGTAGGGAGTTGTAATAAAAACCTCACATTTCTATAGCACCTCATCTCCCAGAAGACCACAGTACACTTCAGAAACTATCCTCAGAGGGAACATCTCCACGCCACTCGCTTGCAGCTGCCCCTCAGGTGAAATGTATGCTCTGATTAAATGGCATTTCCTCAGAAGAATTACATAATTCAAGCCCGGATGATTCTAAAGAAAGACTTAACACTTAAAAGAAGGTAATTACACACAAAAGACAGCACAGAAAGAAGTGGATTTGATTTACAGCAAGTCCAGTTCATTTCCAGCAAGATATGCAGGGAAACTTTAATAAGGATAAGAAAATGGAAATGAAAAATCAAAATGTAAAATCCCTCCTTTTTTTCCCCCAAAGAACTAAGGACGATTTTGGATAGTCTCATTTTGACCTAACCTATTATCACATTTGTCACCATTCTTCCAAATGTGTTTGCACACCCGCACTAGAAATGACGCCAATGAGCGAGCCGGGGTTAGCTAGGAATTACACTGTGGTCATCTCCATTATTAACGGTTTCTCTTGCCAACATTATTCATGCCCCTTATCTGGAAGCCTGAGCTAAGCGGCCAGGCCAACAGAAACCCTGGAAATGAATGAACTACCGTCCAGTTTAAGAGGAAGAGGTGAAATGCTCTCCTGGGAACATAGCAAATCTTCAGTTTTATGATTCCTCTGCTACATGATTTTTAAATCTACAAAGTTCATCCTATTTACAAGGCACTTAAAATTCAATCTGAAATCAATCAGTATCTACTGGGTATCAACCACTCATTCACTCAAGAAATATTAGGTACATATTTGACACACTTAAGCTGTGCCAAATTCTGGGGCGGGGAGGGGCGGAGGGGGGAGGGGGGAGACGACAATTAATAAACAATGTCCCGTCCCTCAAAATAGGAGCTGAAAAAAGAATTAAAACCTGCAAGTGCAAAAGCACTGGGACAAATGGTCCTCCAGAGGACTCTTACCTGCCTGAGAAGGAAAGATATGGATTCGGTAGAGGAAAAGAAGTAACTATGAGATATGCCAAAAGAGTAGTAAAAACAAGAAGCGCAACAAGTTCTGGAAAGGAAATCATGGGCGCTTCATGGATAAGACAGAGCTGACTGGAGCACAGGAAAGAAGGTATCCAGGCATGTGGGCAGAGATGGTGGGAAAGATGTGCAGTATAAAGCCAAATACTGGTGCGAGAAAGGACAGAGTCCAACTTGAAGGACAAATTTAACCAGAACATGTCTACGGGAAAAGAGTAAAACTAAGCATAGGAAGAGAAGGCTCATCCCAACTGTGGAGGCACCTGAATGCCAAGCTAAGAAGATAATCTTATCCAACAGACCCGTTCGTTACAGGGAAGCAAACCATTTGTAATGACCCAATATCTCGTTAGTATTTTCTCATTAGTATTGCTGAGGCAACGATGAGGCAACGATGCTGCTCCAGACAAAGCCTGACACATCCACCAGTGCCACAGCACAAGGAGCCACGCTGCTCTCCAAGAGCTCTGTCCCGTGCAAGAACTTAAAATTACCCCATTTCGGGGCGCCTGGGTGACTCAGCTGGTTAAGCATCTGCCTTCGGTTCAGGTCATGATCCCGGAGTCCTGGGATGGAGCCCCGTGTCAGGCTCCCAGCTCAGCAGGGGGTCTGCCTCTCCCTCTGCTCCTCCCCACCGCTTGTGTTCTCGCTCACATGCATTCACTCTCCCTCTCAAATAAATAAAATCTTTAAAAAAAAAATTTTTTTTAATAAAATGATCACACACCTACAGGACAAAGGACGAATCTGTGGTCATCTAGCTTGCCAGGTATCCTTTTTCTTTATAGTAAAATCCTGGGCAGGGTGGAGGGCGGGGGGAGTTTAACTGGCATTCATGCCTACCGCTCTCCCATTTCCAAAACAGCCCAGGGAGGCCAGCTTGCAACCCTATTGGATTATTAGGAATCTCTGAAGAACACCTTGACACTCTCACACCAGCCCTCTCTACCAAGTTCATCTGCCCTCAGTGAGGGACCCTGGTGACCCTACGTCTGTTGCGTCCCAAACATAGGAGTAATTCTATAGAACTGGGGCAACCTCAAGGCAGTGAATCTCCCCCATACCCTATACCAATCAGCAAAGCATCGAAAATGTGCCTGCGTGGGAAAAACAAGAGACGGTATTTCTAATCACAGCGGGTGAACAGATCATCAGCAAGGACCCAGAGTCAGAGAAGAAATGAGAAAGCCTGCGGGGATATTCAGTCTATTTCCCTAGTGGTACACATTCAATTCCGTCAGGATCAAATGCCCGAGGAAATTCAACCCCATTCTCCTAGGGGACCATCCCGTAGACCAACAGTTCTCACCGTGGAAGGATTTCCTGACGTTCGGTTTGGTTTGCGTTCATAATTCCTTTCTGCTGCGCTCACCCCAACTGGTGTGGAAAGTAAATAATTCCCTTATTTCTTGTAAAGTCTCACCTTCATTGTTGCAAAGTTTACCTTCTGTGTTTGTATTTCCAATCAAAAGCACCTGAGCTACACGATCGGTTATTAGTTTATATTCCTTTTTTCAAGAATACCAGGCACTGCTGCATTTATTGCCCCCTCGATAAACACAGTTGACAATAAACAAGAACTTCCTTTCACTTTGCAGCTATCTCTGAAACAGCTTGGGGAACCCCTCCAACGTGCTCTGTACTAAAGCAGTGCTAACTACTGAGGATTCAGAACTCTGCTGAGACTTTAAAACAATGATATTTCTTCATCTGATCTCCAAAAAGGCTCCCCGTCTCTTTGCTTCCGTGCTCACTGCTACACACTCCAGTTCTTCTCTGAAGCCCTTCATCACCGCAGATGCTCTGCTTGGGACCTGCACCCATGGATCTACCGTTCCGGGGCACGCGTGTCCAACAGAGCATCTGGGACGCCGCCTCACCAGACCCAGGGAAGCAGGGACGGTCGGCCCCAGCTCCGTGCGGAGATGCAGTTCTGTACAGCACAGCCAAAAATAGAGCTGGCCTTTTTCATTGCCATATCACGTTGCTAGCACATCTCTAGCATGCTGTCACTCATCACCCCCGTGAGACCGGCTATTTCGTGCTGAGCTTTCGTCAGCTGCTGTAGTGTGCTTGGCGGCAGCCCCTGGTTTTCCTGAGATGGAATCTGATCCGACGTGGTGGATTTTGTGGTCACTGTACACTTTACATTTGCAAAATCCTTCAAAACTTGTAGGGAGCGAAACCAAAAAGGTTCATACACCAATGTGGCAACTCCTTGGCAATACCAACAAATACTTCCGGGAAGCCCAGAACTATGAAAAAATAGTAATTATAGCCTTGAATGCTATAAAATTTGATATATCATCTTATAAAGGATCAAAAAAATGTAAGGGATTTGTAAGAAAATTCCCCTGATGAAGCACCCATTACCTTTTTCAGCGCCTCATTGTATGACCGACAGATATTTGACAGCAAAAATTTCTTCTGCCCATCCTTCCTCAGCTAGGTAATACACACATAAAACACAGATGGGTAAATGCGATGCTCTTAAGTTTAAAACAGACATCGGAGTAACACATTTTCTTAAGATACTTTGAGTAAGAAAGGACTTCTTTAGGACACTTTTTATCAATTTCTCTTACTCCTTAAGATTGTCTTTAATAGGGACGCCTGGGTGGCTCAGTTGGTTAAGCAGCTGCCTTCGGCTCAGGTCATGATCCCAGTGTCCTGGGATCGAGTCCCACAACAGGCTCCTTGCTCGGCGGGGAGCCTGCTTCTCCCTCTGCCTCTGTCTGCCTGTGCTCGCTCTCTCTCCCTCTGTCTCTGACAAATAAATAAATAAAATCTTCAAAAAAAAAAAAACAAAGATTGTCTTTAATAGCCTTGGTTTTAATATGACCGAACCTCTAAGACACGCTAATCCTGGCTCTCCACTGGGGATGCACATTAGAATCAACTAGAATCCTACTGAAACAGGCTCTCCAGAAGTGAGGCGCAGGGACTTCTGGCTGGAATCCTCACCAATGACTATACCGCCTCCTGGCTCCTAGCAGACCCCCAGCCTCCGCCCGGGTGCCCCACACCCTGATACACACGCCATCTTGATAGAGACCCTGACAGCATCAGTAGGAGTACAAGCCCGAGGGGCACATGACTTGCAACGCTCTAGCTTCTAAAATCTCAGACAAAACCACAGACGAAAATAAGCTTTGGAAGTGGTAAGCTGTCATCTCTCTCACTAGACCAAGAATCAAGCAGACCCTGCCTGGGTAACAAGGAATTTAAGGAGAGCAGCCTTTCCACGAGATCGACTTATTCTGGAGTATCTATCTGCTGCTAAACTACTATAGTAGAGAGTTTGGCCCAATGTATTAGGATACCCATGACATTTACTCCAGTTTTCACTGGCATGAGATAACCTTGGCACTTGCCACATCTATACCAGCAGCCAAAGGATCTCCTTGGCAGCCCAGCGTTTCCTGCTTTAAGCATTAACAGTAGTGAACATAAAATAACAGAGGATGAGCCCTGATGCTATGGAAACTGGCTCCAATTTCAAGGAAGATTTCTAATGTAACTTTCTAATGTAAATGCAGTTCGGTTCACCAGGCGGCATACCACCCAGTGACGAGACACGATAAAACTTCCAGGAGCAAGTACATTTTGGGAGATTCAGTGGCCGGGCTGGCAGTAACTTTACTATGCCTCCCAAACTAGAGGCTAGCAAAAGTTTTAAAGGCTGAGACATGAAGAAAACTATTTCTGCAAGGATAATCTGACAAGTTCTCTGGCTTGGAATACTGAAAAAAGCGGGTTTTACTTTAAGGTCTGGAATCCTCAGCGAACAAAATATCAAATGAAACCAAACCTAAGAATAACCTAGTTTCAGACCTGGATTCAAAATAGAAATTGCATTTGTCTCCTTGAAAAACTCCTCTGGGTCATGGATCAGTACCAATAAGATCTGTGCATTTCCTACCTGAGAGCAAACTTCAAGTTCTCTCTGTATGAGGTTAATTTTATCACTATTTAAACATTTATGTGCCAGTTAGCAAAAGCAAAATGATTTTACATTCTGTCTGTGTTGATCTCTGGGAAGAGAGATCAAGGCATGAAAACGTGAAGTGACTTGTTCTGGGTGTCACTGTCAGGGACAAACAGTGTAAGGAGAACCCAGAGCCTCCACCAACCTCGGGAGCACTGCTGAGCACGCCACGGGGCTACCCTTCCCGCCAGTAATAGCTAAATGGGCAATTTGTTTCGCAAGGAGATACGAAAGAGGGAAATTTTTTTTTAGCACCCTAACACCTGTTTAAAGTGATCCTTTCATTCCCTGTTGGGCAGAATTCCACAAGAAATAGAATATTTAGAATATTTTGTTTCCACGGTACCTCAGTCTTATGCACCTGAAAATGTGCAGCCAACAGAAAGACAGGCATGTCACCAAGGAGGTGACATTTGGGAAGGTGCTGTTGCTGCTCAGAAGGGCAAAAACATGTATTTCTTTTATCACAGTTTCAATAAGAGTGTAAAACTGCAAAAGGAGTGCAGCAATGTATGGTCACGGGGCTGACACCAGGAGGAAACTCTGACACCCTGTTATTAGGATGACTGCAGCCTTGTCTCCCTCACAAGGCTGTCTCCAGACACAAACACACTGAGACAAATGAGCCTTTCACCGGCGGGATGGACTCTGCCTGCCATGGAAAGCCCAGGTTCCAGGGGAGAAAGGCTGCTGAAGTCTTTAAACGATCAAAAATTATTTTCTCTTCCAAGACTTAATAAACAAAAGAGCATTTCAATTTGTCAGCAAGAAACATCCTCCATTCGAAGAAACACAGAAACCCAAACTCTACGTATGGAACTCCACTCACCGCGTAATGCCATCACCTCGGCTCAAGGGGGCGCACGCTTAACGGCACCGGGCTACTCTTCTTGTCCCTTATTTCATTCTCCAGGAAGGATTTCAACCCAGAGGGCATGCCACCAGCAAGTATATGAAAACTCAACTGGCCTAAGCAGAAAACTCTACACAGAATGTAAACCAAGAGTCTTTTTTAAAGTCTTCATGTTGGTTTAGGAGAAACAATGACGACAACAACAAAAGCATTCTCCCGTGTTTCTACTCCTGCCAAATCTCTAACAGTGAATTTAGTGCAGAAACATACACTGTAGGCTCCTCCTCACTTCACTAGTGAGCTCTCTATCTTGTGTTCATACTTATTCCCTAATGCCTAGCACATAGCTGGCTCCAATAACTTAATACTAAACTATCATTAAAATATCTGCCATATTGGAATCCAGATTTCTGAGTCATCCACATGGTGTTATAGATTTCCAAGACCCCCGAAAGGTTTACAAATCCTTCTCTCCCTTGTATTCCTTTACCATGCCCCGTGAAAGCCTGTCTTGTTTATTTCACTATTAGACAATACTCAAGTATCATCCACAGACTCTCCATTTGTGTATAAAACAGTTTCCCCGCATTTGTCTCTAGCCACTCTGCTCAGTCCTTTTCAACGCCAGCGCACTAATCCTACTTCGTCTCATCACACCCCGATCAAAATCCCCAGTGGTCCAATATTACTGCAAACAAAGGTCCCCAAACTTCAGCACGCATACAAATCACCTGAAGGGCTTGTTAAAACACAGATCATACGGCTGCATCCCTAGAGTTTATCATTTCATTAAGTATAAGGTAGGGATAAAAATTTGCACTTTTAATATGTTCTCAGGGAACACTAGTCCAAAGCAATGGTTCCCAATTAGAGGATCGTAAATAAGTAGAACAAAATCACCTTAGGAACTAAAAAACAAAACAAAGCAACAACGGAAAAACCACCCCACCCAACACAGAAACAACAGAATACAGTCCTTATCTGCAGTGATTCCCATTTGGAAGGTCTAGGAGAGGGCTAAGAATCAAGCCCTGGGTAAATTAAATGTATACCCTGCCTCAGAAATAATCAGTCTGAAAATTATCACAAATTCCTCAAGGCCTTCCACAAGCTGTGCCCCAACCTACCTAGCCAGAAGAAGGGGTCACTTACAGCGCAACCTTTCTCTTTCTCACTTATCTCTGAAGACCATTTTCCATTCCCTCTGGGCCACGTAACGCCATCTCATTTGCCGTTCCAACTGGAGAGCCACTGCCATCTCCTCCACTCCTGTACTCCAGGAACCAGCTCATCATCATCCCCCAAGCCCTTTTTTGGTCCATTCCGCATGTTTCAGCGCAATTACAAGACACACTGTGCCAACTACCTTCTTATATATTTAGCGACATTAGCTCATTGGTGTGCCTGCCACTGTACACCCCGTTTATGGATGGGTGTATAGCCTAGTATCACTCAGTGACCTGTGACTGTAAAGAATTTTTGAAGGAATCACAAAACACAGAGAGCTAAAAACAAGGTAAAAGTTGCAGAATAATTTTTACTGTATAATAACAATTTAAAATATTTAGATGAACTTCTTATTCAAAAATACTTCATTCTCAAATCTGTGGGTTAATGAAGACTAGTAGAATACATAGTTAAGAAACAATCACAGATTAATTCAAGTCATGACTAAGGTCATTCTTCCAACATATGTCGAAGAAAACAGAAGATGGGGGCAGGAGAGTAGATAAGTAAAAGGTGAAAAATGGACAAAAAAAAAAAAAGCAAAGAACAGTGATACCTTGATCTCAAACCAATTAAAATAATAAATGAAATGATATTTCTATGTTAGACACCTCACCTTGTATTATTAGATCAGTTTTAGTTTTATATTCTTTATCTGTCAAATAACGTATGCCAATGATACACGAACACATTAATATGGAATAGTAAAGTAACAGTATTTCCAAGTGTATGATTTGGGTACTACCAGTTTACTGAGAGCTATAACAAACAACCGAGACCTCTTCTATGTCTTAAACACATCCTGGAAGGGAAAAGCAGTGGGGAACAGGAAGTATCTGCAATGGACACAAACTTCCTAGAGTGTTGAAAATATTCTAAAATTGTATCATGGTGATGGCTGTACAACTCCATAAGTTTACCAAAACCACTGAAATCTGTACTTTAAATGCATGAATCTTATGCCATGCAAATAATCTCAATAAAGCTGTTTGGGTGCCTGGGTGGCTCAGTCGTTAAGCATCTGCCTTCAGCTCAGGTCAT
Source organism: Lontra canadensis (assembly GCF_010015895.1). NCBI lineage: Eukaryota > Metazoa > Chordata > Mammalia > Carnivora > Mustelidae > Lontra > Lontra canadensis. Next base: position 12,321,569 of record NW_022630996.1, read on the forward strand.
GATCCCAGAGTCCTGGGATCGAGGCCCACATCGGGCTCTCTGCTCGGAAGGAAGCCTGCTTCTCTCCTGCTCCCCCTGCTTGTGTTCCCTCTCTCTCTGTGTCTCTGTCAAATAAATAAAATCTTTTTTTAAAAGCTGTTTAAGTAGGCAAAACAACTCCTATCATAAAATGAAGGTAAGATCCCCAAATCACTACATTTGAAACCACATGTGTGAAAGGTGTAAGTCATTTCATAAAGCCAAAAACATGTATTTTAAATTATGTTAACATTTCAGCTGTTCCTGTCTGATGGAATTTAAAGTTCCTTAGTATATTATAAATATTTTTAATACAAGTAGGTAGGTTTTGTTTTCAAAAGTGTGGGAATTGTATATGTTGGACAAATTCAAACGAAGTAGAGCTAAGTAAGGCATCTGACTTCGTTCATAACCATAATTAATTCTTCATGATAGCGTTACAAATACAAACCTAACAGATGTAAAAGCTGTTTTCAACTTAAAGCATTAGTCTAAGTTTGTCAAATACCAGGGATCATAAGAACTTATAAAAAAAATATTTCATAATCTTGCAAAAGTAAGTTTAGATAGTCTGTAAAAACTTTCTAGGGCTTGATATATTCAAGACTGAAATGCCATAAGTACTATGATACAAATAATTCCATATGATAATACTAAGTATCTAATAGTATCCAACGTGTCTGCATAATACAAAGTACTAGTATTCCATGGTATCTCTCTATTCATATACTTATAATATACCTATATTTATCTATCTATCCATCTATCTATCTACTTGAGAGAGCATGCAAATGGGGACAGGGGAGAGGGGCAGAGAGGAGAGAGAATCTTAAGTAGGCTGCATACCCAGCACAGAGCCTGATGTGGGCTCAAGTTCACAACTCTGAGATCGTGACCTGAGCCGAAATCAAGAGTCAGACATTTAACCAAATGAGCCACCCAGGCACCCCAATATGTATCTTTGTATTTAAAGATGATCCCTTAAACCCATAGTGACAAACCCAAAAAGACTGGGGTATGTTCTTCAAAATGTCATGGAGAAGTTAGTGGGAGAAGTTAGTGGCCATTTTTATCACCGGTTCCTTCTAAGCATTGTGTCCTTTTCCCCTCTGGCTACCCTCTCCTTTTTCCCTTTGGCTATCTTTAAGGCTTTCTTCTTTGGTTCTCAGCAACCTGAGATGCAGCATCTGGGTACTGGTTTTCTTTGTGTTAATGCTGCTTAGGATTTGTTGAGCTTCTTGGATCTATAGGTTTATGTTTTTCAATAAATTTAAGAAACTTTTGGTCATTTCTTCTGATAATTTTCTACCCCAATAACTCTCTCCACTCTCCTCTGTACCTGTGACTACAAAATGCTAAACTGCAGGATATGGGCCCATTACAGACAATATGGCTTTGTTCATGTTTCTTTGCAATCAGCTTTCTCCCTATGCTTCATTTTGGATCGTTCCCATTGATTCATCTTCAAGTTCTCTGACCTTTTCTTCTATAGCAGACAATCGGCAGCTAAAGACATCTGGTACATTTCTCATTTCAGACATTAATTTTTATTAATTTTCTTAAATCCCAGCTAAAGTCGCATTCTTCTGCCTTTTCACAAACTTAAGAGTGTGCTGCACTCTGTGGATGCTTTGCTACTGAAAATGTGGACTGTCTTACTCTCGAGTGAGTTTTGCTCTGGCAGATCGCTAATATACAGGAGGATCAGGCTGATGCCACAGAGACTTGGTTAGGCAAGATCTCGAGTCACCCCTACCCTACAGCCAGAACAGTCCTCTTACCACAACACAACCTTTCTGAGGCCACATCGGAAAGAACAAGGCGCTCGGCAAGTTGAGCCCACTCTGGCCACTCTGAACTCCCAACGTTTCTAAGCGTCTGGCAACATCTGGAATTGCCAATCAACATACAGTCCCACAGTGGCCATTTTCTGCCAAGCCTTGTGGTGCATCTATGCAGCTTCATATTTGACCAAAGACCCAAGGGCACTCTTTTCCAACCAATGGGGGCACCTTCTCTGGGCAATTCCCTCTTCTCCACCTCCACCATCCCACCCCACAGATTCCAGCTGCTTCCACATCCTCAAACTCTCACCTCTGCTTCCTCTGCTTAGGGAGCCTGCTGCTGTCTGCCTCGATTTCACTTCCCTATGCTACAGTGTGGCAGGTGTCCCCCGAGAAGAAGCTGGGATGAATGAGGGACTCGCTTCATGTGTTCTCTGCTCTCAAGTGAACATGCTGACTGCCTCAGTCCATCCGGCTTCAGAGATGCTTACAACAGGAGGTAATTGCATCATGGCTAGAACCAAAAGTCCCTCATTCTTACCACTTTTGAAATGGCCTTGAAGTCTATTTTCTTGTTTCATCCTTAAAATAAACATGGGACATGTTTGTGGGAAAAGCACATATTTCTGTGATATTTATAAATCAAGATGTAAAATGTTAAAGCACCAGTTTTCCAGCAATAAAGATACTTTATTCAATACACAAATATTCATCAAGCAGCTACTATGGACACGTGGTAATAGAGCAGCAAAAGGAACACAGAGGATATAGCTGCAACTTGTATTCTTTTCACTGAGCCATCAACAGAGCACACAGACTGCACCCAAAAAAAGTCTAATGAATGAGTAGCCAAGAATCCATCATTCAATCCAACAGAAGCATACCTTATACTCTTAAAAATGACAACAATTTACATTCATGATTTATTTCTTCCTGCAAATACTCCTATTTGCCATGCAAGTAATTTCATTCCTACACAGTTATATTTTTCAATTTCCTACGTGTACTTAATTTTTTCCGTATTAGTAGGTACTATCTAACCAAGTCACTTCTATTTAGCTATGTCAAATTTGCTTCAGCTAACTCTTAATCGAATTTCCAGTCCTCATCTGGCCAAATCAAATATATTTTCCTAGCACACGGAGAGAAAATATAATAAAATTTCTAAATACCATCTCTGCATCATCATACCGAACAGTAATATCATTTCTCCGATCTTCAACAAATCAAAGTGATACATTTATACCTTACAGTTATTTTCATCTCTCAAAACACACTCTTGACCTGTCATTTCCTCCAATATATGCAAGAGATGACTGTAAGAAAACAGCCATAAAACTAAGCTACATATGTTCAGAAAATACTGTTTAAGAACATTTTAATACTGATGACCTTAATATACGACTCATGCCAGAGAAGTCAAGTACGTTACAACAGAGAGCCAAATACTATACATCCTCGACTGCAACATATTGTGAATCTCCTAATATGAACGCCTGGCAAAAAAAAGTTGAAACGTCTTTGTGGAAGATGAGGGAAGTTGATGACAACAGCAGCATCACCCTTAAATAGCATCGTGACTTTCTCAGTGTTTATGAGTAAGGGAACATTTTAGGTGATTTTTCATTCCAACCTGTTATTCCACATCAAGACGGCGCCATATCTGTAAAAGGACCTTTACCTGCAGAACATCTTGAATCTTCACCCACACATCCGCCATATCGTACAACTTGACATCGTCTTGCTGAGTCAGTGGGGCCACAACAGTGTCCTGCAGGTACCCCAGGACCACGGAGTGTGCAGTGGCTACAGCATTAAACTTGTCAAACAGCAACTCCAGCAGCTCCAGAAGCAACCTGGTGAAAAAGCAGGTAATATTTACATCCACACACGCACGCCCACGAAGATGGCTTAGGATGGCCTGCACGAAAACCATCAACGTTGGAGACAGCGCATGGGATTTTCACAGACTGATCTCCAACAGTTGTAGGATCGAAGCAATTCTTGAAGCTAAACCTCAGTTTCCTCTGCTAGAGAATGGAGAGGATGCAAGAATGGAAAAGCCAGTGGTGACGTTCCTGAACCAGCAGTAACAGCTCATGCGTCCTTTTTATCATATTTGAACGATCACCCCACTACCACTCTGTATTCACACAGGCAGTTTCTCCGAGAAATTCAGGCAATTTTTCAGACAACAGTTCCGATGTTACACAGAACATGCTATTTCCCAGCAATAAATTGGGCACTTTGGTAAGGATGCTAATCCTTTTAGTCACGGAAAGCTGTGCCTACCATTCAGATGTATGGCCTGAGTTGCCTGAAAAAAAAATACACACCTGCCAAGCAATCTGACTCTCACCATAGGGAGCAACTTAGTCATCTGCATTATCTCATTTTTCACAGTGAGAGATGCTGGACACATATTATTACATCCATTTTATGTACTCAAGGACACAAAATGAGGTTGCAAGGCAGCTGAGCCTAGAACAAAAGTTGACTTCTGTGTCAGTGCATTTAACCACGTACCTCTTGCTGTAGCTCTAGAATGCAGATGTGCATTCGGAGATAGCTTGAAGCTTTGTGTCAGGAATGCCAAGTAATTCCTCTAACACTGAGCCTTACAGCTTCACTGATCACCTAGGCTTGGAATTATTTTTTCCTCCTCTGAACTTGTATTTTATCCCACTTGTAAGAAACCTATATGTGGCTCGTGTATGTGACTCAATAAACGTGGGTCACAAGTATTTACACAGAGATGTTTTACCTCCCTCCTTCAGTATTAGTCTTTCAATATGGGAAACTGCTTTAAACATCTCCATATACTTAGGAGCATTGAAAACATGATCAGCAACTATTTGCTGAATTGAATGTGTATACCAAGAATGAGTCCAGAAAATTCTGGAATGTGACCTTTACTGTGTATTGTGGGCTCTCAGTTCAGAGTTCCTAAGCAGACTTACAACGCAACCTGAAAGGTGGAAAAGGAAAGCAAAAGAGCTTATCAGCTATGTCAATTAACAAGATTTTATTACCATAAATAAGAGGTCGTAACTGCAATTTCATCAAAATGTATAGCCTACTATCTATTCCTATGGCTACTTTACTGCCCAATTACTATAATTAATGTCCCAGTGTGACAGCCAATAACTATCTTATGATAAAACCCTAATATCTGTTTGACATTTTAATTTAGATGAGACAGAATCAATAAAAATTTATGTAGTACTCCCAGTTTAGAACACACATAATCCAGAAATTAAACACTGTATTTGTAAATAGGAGCCATTCTACCTTTGGGAATGATGGGATTTTTTAAAAAATCTTTTAAAGGTCAAATCACATTTATACTGACATATACGTGAAACAATTCTTTCTCATCTGTTACAGGAGAAATTCTCAAACATGAGCAGAGGGTACAGAGGAAGATGGGTCTAACGTAACAGCCAAAACAGTTAATTCAGTGTAGGGAAGTGATCTGTATAAAACTGATATCTGGCATCATACAGAGTAAATTCCTGATTAAGTGAAGGCTCTACTTTTCAAATAAAGATTTCAGTTAAGTATGTAAGCCTTATGGTTCCCAAATATCAATCCACAGACCCCAGAGTATTTTTCAGGGATAGACAGGAAAATAAGAAGAACAGGAACATTTGTCAACTTTTCACAAAAGGAAATTCATTTGGTATTTTTGGTACTCTCTTGATAGGAAAATCTCATTTTCTATCATGACGGCAATTAACCCTGCCAAATGTCCTTAACGTGACAAAATTAAAAATAACCTTATGCTATACGCTAACGGTTCTTGCCATCCTATTGACCCAGGACATCCAGAAGCCTGGGACACACTGGTGTCCAACTGCCCAATGGCATGAAGCTCCAGGTACAGGCCTGCAAACCAGCAATGAAGCAGAAAACACTGGAAAAGAGGTGGCTCCTCTGAATGCAGGGGTGCTGCTATCTGATCATCTCCAGGGCCACCAAGCTCCATGACTGCACGCCCTGACAGCCTCTCAAGGACAATGGCAGTTGAGCAAGCCAAGGGCAGTGCTCTATTTAGAAAAGAGACAGAGCAGGGAACTGGGGTTTAGGATGAGATTCGTGGTAACTATTGACATCATGGAAATAACAATCCTTTGATAAAATGCTGACACACTGCCAGCTTCCCTCAATCCTGAACAATCTAGACCAAGACAGACTCGTTGTCGTAGGACCATCATAGCCCTAAGAGAAGCCACACAGGAAAGAAAGGAGAAGAGACAGGCTGGAAGTGAAGGGAGTCTGGTTGCAGCTCTACCTACATTTGAAACATTGACCCATTTCAAAGACAGAGACATTCTCCTCTGCCTTACCACAACACAAGCATGGCAATATTAATAAAAGCCACAGTTCTTACATCAAAATTAAAGACTTCAACACTGCAAATGATACCATCAAGAAAGTGAAAAGACATCCCACGAAATGGGTGAAAATATTTAAAAATCATTCATCTGACAAAGGATTTGTATCTAGCCAATCTAAAGATTTCTTACAACTCACAATAAAAAGAAGAATAACCAAATTTTAAGATAGATGAAGGTTTTGAAAATATTTCTCCAAAGAAGATATAAGAATAACCAAAAGGCAAACAAAAGACATGCAACATCAGAGAAATTCAAGTCAGAATCACAAGATACCATCGCCCATCAGGATAGCTATATTCAAATAGGCAAGCTATAAAAAGTCCTGTTGAGGTCATAGAGAGAAACCGGAACTCTCAATACAATACTGGTGGGAATGTAAAATGGTAGAGCTGCTCTGGAAACAGGTTTGGCAATTCTTCAAAACATGAAACAGAAGATTACCATATGAACCCAGGAATTCCATTCCTAGGTATATCCCCAAGAGAAATGAAATCATATGTGTACACAGAAACTTCTACCCAGATGCTCATGGCAGCATTTTCCTAAAGTAAAATATTACAATAGTAAAGTTGTAAAAATGGAAATAATCCACATGTCCATCACCTCATCAATGGACAAACAAAATGTTCTATACTCATACAAAGATTATTATTGGTTATCAAAGGGAATGAAGTGCTGGACATGCTATAAGAAGGATGAACCTTGAAAATGTGATAGGTAAGAAAAGTCACAGAAGACTACATATTTCATGATTCTATTTATACAAAATACCCAGAACACACAAATTTTATACACACACACACACACACACACACACACACACACGTGTGTGTATGTTATGTATATATTTTACGTATATATATGTAAAATATATGCATAGTTACTTAAATGGGTGGGAATTGACTACTAATGCATATGGGGTTTATTTTTTTAGGGGCAGGGGGACAAAAATGTTCTGGAACCAGACAGAGGTGCTGACTGCACAACCCTGTGGATACACTAAAAACCACCGAACTGTACACTTTCAATGGATGAACTGTGTAGCATCTGAATTTTATCTCAGTATGTCTATTTTAAAAAGAAACCCGTCAGCTATGGCACGGAGTGAGGACAGCAGGGCCCACACCGCCTCTGTAGTGAGAACATATAAAATAGTGAAAAAGGAAACTGATGTCTCAAAAAGTGAAGTATTATGAAAGTGGACTCGTTTGGATTCTTACTATTGGAGGACATGAGCTTTTGTCTTTTGGCTGACTTGGTTTTGGTTTGTTCTTCCCAGTACTGTAAGTAACCTGTTAGAAATCAAGATTCACAGGCTTTCCCAGCATCAATAATTCCTCTATTCTTTATAAAGAAAGAAAAAAAAAAAAACTCAACTTCTCCAAGTGTTCCCATCTATAAAAACAAAGTATTTATTAATACCTGTTTAGGGTTCTCACTGAACTGTTGGAAAGAGCACAGCAGAAAACAGACAGAACCAGGAAGAGGGAAGAGAGTTCAGGTGCCCTCTGTCTGGGTTTCTGGCTTAAGCAACTCTGAAGATGATGGTTATCTTTCCTGAGAGTGAGTGAATTCAAGTGAAGACAGAAATTTGGAAAGAGGGTTCCTGGGTTTATATCTGGTTACGTTTAAGGTGTTATTTATTTAAGCACTTGGATATGCAAATCTGGAGCTCAGAGGAGAGACTGACACTGGAAATTTTTAAGAATGATAAATATTTGAGAGGAAGCGATCACTCAGGATAATATGCAGAGTAAGTAAAGCAAGCAAAGTTCACAGCCAACACTTTCCAAAAGAGCAGCATTGAAAAGATGGTTATGAAGTAGCTAGGAGGGAAGAATGAAGCCAGGAAAGGAAATTGTAGAAGACAAAGGAGAAGAGAATATCCACAGTCAAGGCTACACTGAGGTCAGAGAAGGTAAAGACAAAGAATCGTACAACTTACAGGTCCCAGTGACCTTGGCAAGAGGACTGCAGAGGAGCACTGGAAGCTGACCCCTCCCCAGTGGAATGAGGAGTGAATGGCCAATAAGGAAAGAGAAACCGAAGGCAAAACACTCACTTCACAAGGCACAACATCCCTTACCAAGATTATGCACTCCTTAAAAAAGAAAAAGTAAGATGACTCTCTCCTGAAGCATCAAAGAGTAAGAGAGATCAGGAATCACTCACATAAACAGGACATAAATCCACACTAGTCTGGCCCAATTTAGAGCCACCAGAAATCAAGAAAAACAAGATGAATATTCATAGACACTTGCCAACTGCCCACACAACACTAGAGTGAGAAAACAAGCGACTGTCTTCAGCTGTAGACATACTCAGGGTCACCCAAACACACAAAGCCCTGCTCAAGTTAGTCCCCACTCCCACCACAAAATTTAAATAAATAAAAGAAATAAACCATTCCATTGTGGTTAACTCGGTCACTTAAATCATTTTAGACTCAAGGTTCCACCACTGATCTAAAAGACAAATGAGCAGACAGTATTAATAAAGTACGAGACTCCTTAAACGGACCTTAACAAAAGCCTCCCATACAAAGAAGCCTAAGAACCTCCAAGATTAAAATTTCAATTAATTGCCATTTCTACCCTTCAGAAAAAAAGAACACCCACTGTCTCTCTCACATGCACCACAGCAGTCATATCTAGAGGCACAAAATAGTGTGCATTAAACAGCAATACAGCATCACAGGTAGCACAGTGACATGGTAATCCTGGGATGACCAGATAGTATAAATGCCACTGAGAACCACAGACCTGAAGCCAGCTCCCTGCTGCATATCCGTGGGACCTTCACAACATCATGAGGGTATTCCAAATCACAGGTTCCTCAAACACAAACTTCTTTAATTACAGTTTCCTAATCACAGACATTGAGAAATAGATGCAAAAAATCTATGTAAAGTCCCAAAAGCTTCCGCACAGCAAAGGAAACAGTCAACAAAACAAAGAGGCAGCTCACAGAATGGGAGAAGATATTTGCCAATGAAACTATAGACAAAGGGCTGATACCCAAGATCTATGAAGAACTCCTCAAACTCAACACCCAAAAAACAGATAATCATGTCAAGAAATGGGCAGAAGACGTGAACAGACACTTCTCCAAAGACATACAAATGGCTAACAGACACATGAAAAAATGTTCATCATCACTAGACGTCAGGGAAATTCCAATCAAAACCACACTGAGATACCACCTTACACCAGTTAGAATGGCCAAAATCAACAGAACAGGAAACGACATGTGTTGGAGAGGATGTGGAGAAAGGGGAACCCTCTTCCACTGTTGGTGGGAATGCAAGTTGGTGCAGCCACTTTGGAAAACATTGTGGAGGTTTCTTAAGAAATTAAAAATAGAGCTGCTCTATGACCCTGCAATTGCACTGCTGGGTATTTATCCCAAAGATACAGATGTAGTGAAAAGAAGGGCCATCTGTACCGCAATATTCATAGCAGCAATGGCCACGGTCGCCAAACTGTGGAAAGAAACAAGATGCCTTTCAACGGATGAATGGATAAGAAAGATATGGTCCATATCAGAAAGGTCCTCCATCAGAAAGGATGAATACCCAACTTTTTTTATCATCATGGATGGGACTGGAGGAGATTATGCTGAGTGAAATAAGTCAAGCAGAGAAAGTCAATTATCATATGGTTTCACTTACTTGTAGAGCATAAGGAATAACACGGAGGACCCTGGGAGATGGAGAGGAGAAGTGAGCTGGGGGAAATCAGAGGAGGAGACAAACCAAGAGACTGTGGACTCTGAGAAACAAACTGAGGGTTCTGGAAGGGAGAAGGATGAGGGGATGGGTGAGCCTGGTGGTGGGTATTAGGGAGGGCACATATTACATCCAGCACTGGGTGTGGTGCATAAACAATGAATCTCAGAACACTGAAAAAAATTGAATTAAGATGTTAAAAAAATATATATGTAAAAGTAAACTGAAAAAACAAACCTGAAACAACAGCAAGTTGTTTTTGTACCTTTAACAGATACCATCTGAAAGGGGAGACGGGGAGAGACACAGGAGATGCTCCAGATGTCTGCATGGCCCAGGTGCACCTCTGTCCCCCCCGTCAGCTCTGTCAGAAAGATACAGCAGCATCATTCCAGGAAAACCCCTGCTTCAGTTTACTTGGATCTGGAGTCTGTCACTGATAACTGAAGGAGGCCTAACTCACAGGGTAAGAGCCAATTCCTTCATTCCTCTGCGACTCTATATGCCCTCCAAAAATAGACGGTCACAACGGACACAGGGTAGTGACAAAACAGTGACATGCATGGCCTCCTGCAACAGAAAATAAGGGCATAAGCCTTAGTTTACGTCTCCCTGTAACTATATGCCTCCTCCAACACAAGGCCCAATGCCCAGAATGAGGTAACAGTCAAATGTCGTGGGTACCTGAGTCCATGAGTAGGGTGGCAGCAATATTAGAAGTCTAGAATTGGAGACACTGACCTGGGGTCCTCAGCATGGGCCTGGTGGCTAAAGCTGGCATAGTGAAAGAGAGCTCTGAAACAGGAGGGCTGAAGTAGGAGGGCAAAGAGGATGATGACAATAGCGACGAGGACAGCAACAAAGACCACTGCGCCAAACACAGCCACACTGATTACATGCCAGGCACTGTGGAAGTGCTTTACTTGGATCATCTCATTGAAACCTTTGGCCAACCCAATAGGGAAGGTACTGCTTTTATCCCCATTTTACAGACAACGAAACTGTAACACAGATAAGGTTTAAACAAAGGCCTCAGTTTTAGAGGTTGTTCTTTTTAGGGGTATTAGAAAAAAAGGAAGTTGTTTTTAAGAAGAGGCCACGGGTGCCTGGGTGGCTCCACTGGCTAAGGCTTCAACTCATGATTTTGGCTCCGGTCGTGATCTCCAGGTCATGATCTCCAGGTTGAGAGATGGAGCCCCGCGCTGAGCTCCTCACTTAGCAGGAAGTCTGCTTCAGATCTTCTCTCTCCCCCTCCCTCCACACACACTCTCTCGCTCTCTCTCTAATAAATAGATCTTGGAAGGAAGGAAGGAAGGAAGGAGAAGGGGAGGGAAGGAGGGAGGGAGGGAGGGAGGGAGGGAGGGAGGCCGAAGCGGTATCAGTACTGTACAATGCCAGGGAAATCAAGGCTGGAAAAAATGTCAATAGAACTGTCTATACTGACTCTACCTTTTCACCATAAACTAGTTTTTACCCCTGATATTCTACTAAAACAACTCTTGCAAAAGTCTCCAACATCATTTTGCTCCATCTAATAGACACTCTCCAGCCCTTATTTAAGTAAGTGCAGCACTTGTTTCTACTGACCACTCGCTCCTCCTTGAGACACCGCATCCCCCTGGTCCACAAGCCAACGCTCTTCTGCTTTCCTTCCCCCTCTCTGCTGGCTCCTTCTCAGAAGCTCTTCCACAGCCTGTTCCCAGAGTCCTGTGAACACTTCCCAATCCTCACACTCTCTCTGGGTGACCAACAACAAGGTGAGGAAATACGTTACATATTATAACTTCCTGGTTTCAGAAGCCCATAATAAAAAAATATTTCACATTTAACTACCCTCTCAAAAGGATAACCTTACCAATCTTAACGTGAGAATCAAAGGTATAGTTCAAGCTGAAAGACACATGCACTCAGAGCTAACTTTAATAATACTATAATAAAATCTGTTTTATATTAAAAAACAAAAACAAAAACCCCACAGAAGTGTGGGACTGAAGGAGATCTCTGTTCTTTAAACATACATCCAATTACCTGGCAGATTTTAGAAACAGCCCTCTTAAAAGTAAAATGTTACTTTTTTTCCCAGACCCTCTACTAACCTCCCACTTGCAGCTACCCCTGTCTGCCTCATCTTCAAGAAACATAAGAAAATGTTAACGAACCGTTATAAGGAGACAAGGAGTGTCTATGGTATAAAGCTGTATCATCAAGCTGTGAAAAGTGTTCAATATTTAAGGTGAGATGCAACTATGTGGATCTAAATTTAACATCCAGGGAACCTTGAATTAGTCACTTGGCTGGAAAACCCATGTTTGCAGCCAAGGAGCTGCCTTACTTGGTCACAAAGCAAAGACACACACACACAAGGTAGAAAATCGGTTCCATTCTACTACTTCTTATCCGCTGAGACTTTAAAATCAGGGTTCTGCATCTTCCCACTGATAGACAAAGGCAAAAACTACAGACTATTTATTTCCCTACCACTATGCTCTAAGAGATAAGAAAACACTGACCTCCAAGCTTGGGTCTTCTGTGAAAAATTGAAGGAAATTGATCATCAATTATTTCCTATCAAAATGGTCTTATGTCCACACGTCTCTATCTCACATATACAGTTTCCTAATAAGCTTGGCTGAGCTAGTAGTTTTCATTTCAAAACAGGACAGGATCCTACTTAATCTTCAGGGTTGCCTAATATCTACTTTTAAAGGGGTAGAGATAAGTTTTGCCACTTATTAATAACAATCTTCATGTAAAAAGAAGTTACTATTTGAGAAGTGCTGACTAATTCTCCATCTGCACGATGAAAAGAACAGGAAAAAACTATTAGCAATGTACAAAGAAACAGAGCAAAAATAAAAAGCACACTGCACGGGGCCCTGGCGCTGGGAACTTTCTTCCTGTGTCACTTCCCCACTGGTAAGTCAGCCTCTCATGCCCAGTGCCTGAATTCTGGGTCGATGACCCCAGTGAATTAATTCTAACATATGGCAAACTAGTGACTAAAATAGAAAACAAACCCAGGCCTTCTTCCTTTTAATTAAATAATTAGCATCATTCTTCACAAAGCCTTTCCCAGATAACCTCTTCAACAGAAGGTGCAGGGAATCCTGGAAGCCACAGGGGCAAGAGAGAAGCTGGATCCTGATCTCACACATACACAGAAGTCAACTCTAAGTGGGGTAAGGACTCAACCATAGACCTGAAACCACAAAATTCTTAGAAGAAAACAGAGGTAAGATCCTTGACATTGGCCTTGGCAATGATTTTTTGGATTTGACACCAAAAGCAACAGCAGCAAAAGTAAAAACAAACAAGCGGGACCATGTCAAATTAAAAAGCTTCAGCACAGCAAAGGAAACCACCAACAAAATGAGGAGCAACCCATAGAGTGGAACAATATATTTGCAAATGATAGGGGCATCTGGGTGGCTCAGTCAGTTAGGCGTCTGACTTGGGCTCAGAAAAGGATCTTGGGGTCCTGGGATCGAGCTCCAAGTTGGGAATCCCCACTCTGCAGGGAGTCTGCTTCTCCCACTCCCTCTGCCTCTCTACCTGCTTGTACACGCGGGCACGCTCTCTCTTTCAGTCTCTCTCTCTCTCTCTCTCTCTCAAGCGAATAAAATCTTTAAGCAATATATTTGCAAACGATGTATCTGATAAAGAGTTAATATGTATAATCTATAAAGAGTTCATACAACTCAGTAACCACAACAAAAAGGCATATACACACAATCCTATTTAAAAATAGGCAGAGAACTAAATAAGACATTTTTCCAAGGAAGATATACAAAAAACCAAAAGGGACGTAAAATGGTGCTTAGCATCACTCATTATCAGGAAGAGGCAAATCAAAACCAAAATGAGACACCACCTCATACCTGGCCAAATGCCTATCATCAAATGACAACAAAAGAACAAATATTGGCAAGGACGTGGAGAAGAGGGAATCCTTGTGCCCTGTTGGTTGGCAATATCAATTGGTGGAACCCCTACTAAAAATAGTATGGGGGTTCCGCAACAAATTAAAAATGCAACTGCCCTATGATCCAGCAATCCCGCATCTGGGGATTGAAAGGAAATGACAGGGAATGAAAACAGGATCTCAAAAAGACGTCTGAGTTCTCACGTTTGTTTCAGCATTGCTCACAAGAGCTAAAATTGGAAAACAACATAAGTGTCCATCAACGGACAAGCGGATAAAGAAGATGTGGTATGCATGTGTGTGTATACACGCGTATACGTACACACCTATATACATACGTACAATGAAATACGATTTGGCCAGGAGAAAGGGGGACATCCTGTCATTTGTGACAAGATGGATGAAATCTGAGGGTATCAGGATAAGGCAAATAAGTCTAGCAAATACTATGTGTTTTCACGTATGAGGAATCTAAAAAAAAAAAAAAAAAAAAAAAAGCCAAACTCAAAGAAACAGATTAGAACGATGCTTGCCAGGGGTTAGGGGGGGAGAAAATGGGGAGCTGGTCAAATAGTACAAACTTGCAGCTGTAATTGTGTAAGTTCTGGGTAGCTAATGTATAGCATGGTGACTAGAGTTAATACCATATTATGGACTTGAAAGTTGCTAAGAGTAGATCGTAAGTTCTCACCGCAAAAAAGAAATGGGAATTAACTGATGTGATGCAGTTGTTAGATAATGCTATGCCAGCAATCATTTTTGCAATATGTAAGGGTGTCCAATCAACATGTTCTACACCTTAAATTTATGCAATGTTGTGAATCAAGTATAAGACCTCACTGAAGCTGGGGCGGGGCGGAATTCCTCTCCCCCATGCCAAAATAATGTATCATCATAGCGGAACATTAGAAAAAGTATCCATAGATCTACTGCTCAGAGATAACTAAAGATGTTAGATGCATATTTTTAGTATGTGCAAGAATGTGCCAGGTCCCTAGGGGGGAATGGCTTAGGTATCTAAGTCATCAGTTTAATTCTCAGGTGAGCTAATTAAGATCCATTTACTCTGTGGCTGCTGATCACACTTTTTAACATGTCCAGCTATCTCTGAGAGACCTGTCATCGATCACAACAGGGGGTGTGGGTGGGAGAAAGGATGTGTCAGTGCAGATACGACCTTTCTCCCGTGGAAAAACAAAAGCAGGCCCAGGAAAAGAACTGGGAGTGTCAATTTCATAGAAGACAGAAGGCAAACTCCCTGACAGAAAGAGACTACTTCTACTCTTAATTCTGCCACCATCAAGCTTTGTGAACTGTCAAATTATTTTGGCTTTCACATTTCCCTGAGTAAATCTGGGATTAATAACCCCCTACCTCTAATGAGGCCAGTGGTGAGGGCCGCTAAGCTGAGGTATCAGATGACAAAAGCATAAATACTACAAAAGCAGAAAACTCTGTGATGTCTGAGATGTTGTAAAGAGTGTTCTCAAGCTCTGACAAGCACGCAAATTGCCTAAGGCATAGACTCCTGCGGGCCCTGCCCCCAGACACTCCACTTCAATTGCCCTCCACTTCCAGCTTCCAAATGGCATTGGTGCTGCTCTTTAGACCCCACTCCTGGTGCAGAGATTTTTTTTTTTTTAATTCACTTCCTCTTACTAAAAAATTGTCTTCTTAGCATCTTTTTCTTATTCATTAACATTCTTGGGCAATTCAGTATGTGTCCAGCCCTAGGTCAGGCTGCAAAAACACAAAGTTAAGTCCCCACTTACGAAATCATAGTCCAGTCTGATTAGATACGACGGTAATGAAATGGGCCAGGAGTCAGAAGAGCCTCTAAGGTACGAAATACAGCCTAAGAGACTCAAGACGATGCTTTAATCCCATCTGACATGACTGTAAACATCAGCAAGGGAAAGCTGTCACTTGACACAAGGGTTTTATTTGTGTTATTGCAATGGAAGACCTCATGTCAGTTTGAATGTGGAATACCTCTTCATCTAACACCAACAAGTGTACAGAAAATAGGACCTAAGGTAGCTCTCACCACCTGCAGATACAGTAGGGGGCCCAGACGCAGCAGGAAGGCTGACACCTAAACATTATCAATAAACCATGAAATAGATTTTATCCGCCAGTCCTTTAACTCACGTGATCTCTAATTCAAACCTGTAATACCATGGAAAACAAGAGAATTCAAAGGCAGGTTTTGTTGGTGGTGGTTGTTTTTTTTTTTTTACCCTGACAGATACAAATATTTAAGCAATCCCATATTAAGACCCGTCCCATTTAGCCAAACACCCTTGCTCTGAAGATCATCACCCAAGAACAATACACAATCGGAAAGATAGCTGTCCAATTTCATGCTTACAAGAGAGTGAAGAACATTACTCACATTACTAATGACCTGATGTGTTACAAAGCTATGACCAATTTATTTATTAAGTCTTACTAGAACATACATAGATTTGGAACCAGTACTACCTTCCACGGTAATAAATTTAATGTTTTAGTTAACAATTGGTACATTCAGTCCCACATGTAAAGAATTAACTCCTTTCATTTGTTCTAAAAATACTGCAGTAAAGCTGCAGGGGATACGCTCTAGTTGAAGAATAGTGGAATTTCCTCTGTATGTCCTTGGTTCATCCTATTCATAGCCTTCAGTATTTAACAGTTGAGTATATTTAAAGCATGTTCTCACTGATATGTGTAATCAAAAGTAGAGATTTAATCAAATGATATAATAATCACTGAAGTTAAATTTACTTGCTTCCCGCTTGCTTTGACTCGAATTAACGACTCCTCTAAATTACATCAAGGCCCTCCTGATTCCGAGCATGTCCAGGTGCTACATGCAGTGGCTGGGAATGGCTACACGAAGCCACAAGGACAAATGCTTGACCTTGCTTCAAAGCTGCTCCTAAATGACTTTTCTGTCCAATAAAATGACCAATCCCACAAAATCCTACATTTCAGAGACTTAGGAGAAGAGTAACTAATAGAAAAAGAAAAAAATGGAAGGAAATGCTAGTTATTTGAAAAAGACTCATATGCCTGACTCCAGCCACAGGTCTAAAAAAAATCCATGACCAAGTGTGTCACAGTGGTATGACCGTAGACCATACAAAGTCAAAAGAGAAAAATTGAGGGGAAATTATGAAATAAATCCCAAAGAACTAATTTTGATAATAGAGACTTCTCACAAATCAATAAAAAAAAAAAAAACAGAAAAGTAGATAGTTCACTGAAAAGGAAATAAACATTTAAACCCTGTATTATTGAAAATTTCACATTTCAAAAACGAAGAAGAAGAGCATAATAAACTAATATACTTATTGAAAAGTTCTCCGATTAATGCCTTTCCTCCCACTCTGGACTTTAAACTTACGCCTTATTTCTTTGACGTTTCAGCCCAGTGTCTGGTTCACGATAGATATTCAACATATGTAGGAATTCATTCTTTCATTCAACAAATATTGGGTCAGGTGGGCACTGCGCTACATTCTGAGGACAGGGTGCTGAGCAAAGCAAACTAATTCTCTTTCAAGGCTTCCATTCTAGAAGCAGTTAGAAGATAACTAAACACAAACAGACACACACACACACACATACAACATAGAAGGTAATCTAATGGTCTAGATCCTGTTGGGTCTCCAAACAGGTATTAATTACATGTTTCCATACTGATACCCTCATTAGGCATTTTCATTTTCAATGATTTCTTCTGATTAAAGGAACTTTAGTACTTTAACTCTTAAATAATTAATTTATTTTTCACTAGAACTTAATAACAGTTACAAAATAGAGAGGGAAGAAAAATCTACAACGTTATCCAAATACAACTACTTTCAGCATTAAAGTGTATTTCTTTCCTGTGTTTTCCACAAATCTTTACTATCCCAGTGGGCACAGAACATGTAATGTTCTCTGCCTTTTAGATCAGACGCTTCATCTTCCTGCATTCTTAACCAAGACGAAGGAACATGGCAAAAGGATCTCTTTCCAAAAGGAAAATGGGTTTCCACAGCAGCCACGGCTTCAACTCACTCAACCCCTTCTGCCCTCTTCAAGACCAGCAGTTTTACCAAAGCTGAGCCGCCCTCCAGCACCTCCCCCTGCAATGATTTGCTGCCTCCAAGTTTAAATGGGGTTATTTTTAAATAGACAAAAGAGGTGCCTCACACATGCCAATCACTCTCTTTTCTCCCATCTTCCTCTCCTCCACATTCTTGACATTGAACCTTGAGAGGATTTTGTTTCTTTTACCTCTTCCTCACGCTTTTCCTATTTGTTAATTATTAAAGAACTTCTTCCAGCTTCTTGGAAACAAAAATGCTATGAAATGCTCACGGGCTAGATTTTGGGAAAGAAGCAGTAATTACACAGCAGGAGAGGAAGAAATGGGTAATGAGCTGCCCAGACCGCAGACCACATGAGCCATCTGAAACTGAAGACACTGCCTGTCTTTCGGAGGAAATTATGGGTGGTAGGAGGTTCTGGGAGATTAGCAAAGCACATGTTGCTCTTATGTTTATAGCGAGTTGGCAACAGGAATTGAATATTTTTCTTTAATAGTAAGCAGAGGTTTATATTCATAGATTATGAATGAACAGAAAGACTATCTCTCCAATAAATAGACAACAGATAGTTTGGCGGGGGGGTCCAGTGTCAAAAAATAAGTGGTTCACCAAAGTGATTTTTTAAAAAACTGGCTGTGGAAATATTCTGACTCTGCAGGAAGTGAAGCATGACAATTCACTAGCCTGGTTCCTTCTTCTTTTCTAGCAAAACAGCACACCACATTCTCTTTACATAAAGACAAATGAAAACAGGCCTGCAATGCATCACAACCAGACTATATTTAATAAGATGATGCTGAACAATAAAACTTTTAAGGAAAGTTATAGTACTGGTATCTTGCCTCAGAGTAGCATTTATATGCTAATGATCTGGAAGAGGTTAATTCACTGGGGGTGAGGGAAAGAATGTACATATTGGGGGTAAAAAAGGATTTATGGTTCTTTTTACCTACATTCCAACTTTAAGAAAACCAGATTCTTGTACTTTCACATAAGATTTCTTGTATTGTAAATAATATGAAGTATTATGACTTCTTTCTAAAATAAATGCCACTAACACATCCCAGTACAGTTTGATGAACATAAAATACCATGCAAGCTTCAAGGGATAACCTGACAATATCCCTTCTAAAATTTTCAGCTTCTAGAAGCAACAAGGCCAATCACTTTTGAATGACATTTTCAAGGTCATTAATCTGTGAATTTTAAGGCACCTGCAAGCAAAGAGCCACCACAGACTAGCTCAAAATTATCGGTCATTTGGAATCCCAGCCTAAGACTCAAGAAGAGAGGCTCACCCCCAAAATTTGTTCGCTCTCAACTATTTTCTCTCTTAGTAGTTTGGGCTCAATTTTTCAGATTTGTACATTTTATAAAATGGGATCGTGTTATACACATGAAACCAAGACCAGCAGCTTGTTCACTTGCCAGTGTCCAATATATCCTGCCTGCAAAAGTACTGAATACCAACAACAACAAAAAAACGTAAAGGGGTGGGGGGGGGCGGTGGGGAACCCTTCTGCTAACTCATTCCTCACAGAGGAAACATTTATTATTTCCTGGGGCAGTATGCTGAATTTCTACTTCTACAGCTGTAATTTCCACTTGTGAATACTGGAAGGGGCTTAGGGAATGGAAGAGGAAGGGGTCAAAATCCTATGAAAGACACATTGCTTTTAAGGGTACTGTAATGAGATTTGCAGAAAAGTTATTGATCCGTGCCCTTTCGTTCTATTTCCAATATACACTATAGTCATGTTATTTCCCTATGAAAGTTCAGTGTATTCATCTAGGGACTTGCAGCAACATGGCAAATAGCAAGCCAGAATTTTGGAGTGTTCATTAGTAAGGAGGCAAAAGGTCTTCACGGAAATCCAGGCACCAGGCAAAGAAAGAAGAAAAGCAAAGTTCAATTTAGAACCATTCCCCAGCCGCTCTGGATCACAATGTGAGTGATCAAAGAACACGGCAGTTCAGGAAGGAAGCAAGAATAAATAAACGCGTGTGTTCATATATACCTAGGCATGTCATAGTTCTTCCTGGCGCTGCTCTACTAAACTCTAATCACGTGACCTCACCTAGGGCAAGCAATCCTATAAAATGGGGATTATTTTCTTCAGATTATAGAGCTGGCATTCAAAAGCAGGTCTGCCTAGCTCCGAAACCCATCAAAACACATGCTTTGAAATGGTCTATGGCAGGAGATGGGTGGAAGACGGTTTCTTCACCAACTGCACTTTTTTTTTTAAAAAAAGACTTAGTTATTGAGAGACCGAGTAAGGGGAGGAGCCGAGGGAGAAAACCCTCAAGCAGACGCCCCGCTGACTGCGGAGTCCGATGGAGACCTCGATTCCACGACCCATGAGATCACGACCCAAGCCGAAACCAAGAGCCAGACCCTCAACCGACTGAGCCGCCCAGGCGCCCCATACCAACTGCACTTTTGAATGAAGTTCAAGGGAATTAACTTTTGAAGAGCTTTAAGGAATAATCAAAATCAATGTTATTTAGGTATTTAGATACATCAAAGAATATAGAAAATACAAATAGAACACATTAATTTTTCTAAAATATTTAAAGTCTGAGAAATTCTAAGTAAGCTCTTCTTTCTCCTTAAATTTGTTATTTGCTTTAAAAAACAAACAAAAAAAAAACTTAGTCCTACATACAAAGAGTAGAATTCCCTTAACAACAGGTCCACGAGACTATGATCCCCTCCACATACTGTCTGGCACCTCCCAGGAACTGACATCATTTGAGAGAAGACCCACTCCACTCTGCCCTCTGCCCCTACATGAAAGTAGTTTCCAGTGGTCTCTCCCCGCCCCTCCACTGTCACAAATCCCTGCCCTGGTAAGCATGGAGGGTTGGGAGAGGGTAACAGCAAAGAAGGAGGTGGGGAGGAACAGAGACCTATGTAGAGTATATCTTGGATTTTCTAGAAAAGTCCATTTCAAATATCTTGTCCCACGGTCAAGAGATATTAGTCTATTATGCCCTGAATTTTGGTTTGGCAGACATGATCTCTCAGTGTATGAGTTAAGACAGAGTTGGGACTGTAGTACAATTTCAGTTTCCCCTTATGAAACAAGAATTACGAAATCCAAATCCTATAAGCTATTTTAAATAGATACAGGTATTCCTGAAGCCTACTTGCCTTATTGACAAATATCACCACACATCAAAGGAGAAAGCTGAGGACAGAGGAAAGACCACAGAGATGCATTCAACTCCAAGGCCAGCCACTTCATCTGTGACCTTGAACTAATTATTAGTTTCTGAGCCCCAGTTTCCCTAATTGTAAAATGTAGACACTAATAAGTAGCTCATAAAGTGGTGGTGGGAGTAAATGAAATAATACACATAAATGCCTTAAATGATGCTTAGTACTTAATATTCAATAATTACTTTTTTTTTTCATTTGAGTACGAACAATATGCTTTAAAACTTTTCAACCCAATAATGCCTATTCAGCAATTTTCACCAATCTGAGTTTGTATGGGCTCTAGTACCCCAAGCTCAAGAAATAACATCAACAGAAGCTTGTTCACCTAGCCCCCATCCTAGAAAATGTAGAATTCTCCAAACTACAAACTGTACACCCATTTACCTTGGTTGGTTCTCCACAGTGAGGTTCTCTCCTCTCTGATAGCCACTGTCTGCTACCTGGGTTGTAGACCTCTTCACAATTTGCTGTAGCTCCTGCTCCAAGCGTTCTTTGATTGCCTTAACAGTCTCTGGAATCTTCTTCAGCTTGGCCAGTCCCTTGATGAGGATGCCCATAAAAAGGGTGCTGTTCTCCTCTGGATCCGATTCCAAATCCTCCTTGATGTCCTGCAGGTTCATTTCCTTTGCTGGAAAAAAAGAAAAAAAAGAAAAGAAAAAGGTTCCATTATAAGATTCAAAAACAGAACGCATTGAATAAATGGGATCACAGCTTTGATTACTGCCTTAAAGGAATTAGAGAAGACTTTTCAAGGGGAAACAAACCGTAAGAGACTGTGGACTCTGAGAAACAAACTACGGGTTTTGGAGGGGAGGGGAGGTTTTGGAGGGTGGGGGGATGGGCGAGCCTGATGGTGGGTATCAAGGAGGGCACGTATTGCATGGAGCATTGGGTGTGGTACATAAACAATGAATCTTGGAACACTGAAAAATAAAACAAAAGTTTAAAAAAGTATATATCCCCCCAAAATTATATTCACATAGTGACTAAGAATCACAAAGTAACAGTTACATTCCTCAAATCATAGCCATCAGTTAAAATAAGAGGGGGAAGCCATTAAAAACAAGGAAATCTCCACAGAAAGTTTTCCACGGACAGCCACTTCTACAATGAGCCAGCCCGTTCATGACATTTATTAAGCACTCGCTGTTGATAAAATGCCATACTTGGTGCTACAGGAGAATTCCTGAGAGCCAGTCTCAAAACTCTTATTTAATACTTACAAAAGATAAGTAACTTGATAAAAAGAGGTAAGTTAAATAAGGTAAATTAGTTTAAACAAATGACAATAGATGAAGAAAACTGAAGAACAGTATGTGCAAAGTGAGACACGACTCTGAGGAAAAGAATAATGAAGACTTTTCATACATACAAAAGAACCACCTTCTACTTTTCTCTAAACATAGGTCTACCATAACACACTCTACTAAAAATGGGTCTTGCAAATTCATGTTAGTTTTCTGAGAAATAATTTCATATGTCAAAAGTCCCCATAGATCTACAGGCTTTGGGATGGAAGAGGGCAGCCTAGCACAGTGGTTCTTACCCCCCAGTGAGGAGCTGGGGAGAGCGAGCGATGGGGATCTGAGACCTCCATTACTGACTGAAAACCAGAGGCCCTCCCTTCCGACTAACACACATACACACAAATATGTGCCCCAAAATACCCAAAAATAATTATCTCGTTTTAACAATGGTTGGATTTAGATAGAGTAAGGCGGAAGTGAGTAAAAGCCAGAAGATGGACCCTAACAGTTAAAGTCTTCCCCATCCTTCCCTCTCTATTCTTCAAAACAACTGACAAGTTTTTAAAATATGTGATATCCTGAAAGACTGCATACCTTCTTCTTTAAGGGAGTCAAGCTCAATGACACTATGAGTCCACTCCACGTTGTTCAGCACCACTGGAATGCACTGCAATCTACTGATTAGGGAAGAATGAAAATATCCCACTACAGGCAGTAAATCCATGTGACCACTGCATACACTCTCCAAAACCCCTACTTCAGATGATACGCACACTATTCTCCTCAATCCCTTCTATTCATGTTCCCAACTCGTAAAATGCACTTCAATATGAACCAAAAGCATTTAAGGACATGCAGGATATAATTACTTCAACAAGCTTGTTTTCATTGAAGACATCCTCTTCGTATTTATCCATGAGGCTGAAAACCATGTGGAGAGACAGAAGCACAGCAAGAAGAACCAAATTCCTAGGATTTTCTTTGCAACACAGAGGACATTTGATGAGGTGGTATTTCATTTAAAAAATTTTAAGACTAGTAAAGCGGGAGTAGAACCAAGGTGACTTAAGCCTGTGAAGATTACAATTTTGATGGCAAAAAAAAAAAAAAAAAAAACCACAAACAAAACATAAGGCATTGATATTTCCAAATGTGACATTCCAAAAATTGACATTTTAGTTACTGGTTTTGTTTTATACATTAAGAACTGGACCCCTCAGGCCACAGACTTCCTCCATCATGCAAAACCAATCCCGGCAGCAAGAAGAGAGAAATACTTAGCAGCCAAGGAGCCATCTAAATTCAGCATGTTGCAGGTTGGGGGGCGGGGCGCAGCTGGAATAAAGCACAACTATAAGCAGAGCCTCAGGCAGGGAAAAAAGTAATGGAAATTTAGCCGAGAGAAAATGATCTTCACAAAAGAGCACATATGAGTCACAAACAGATACAAGCAAGGGGCCACCTGTGTGTCACAAGCACCTGCCACAAGAGTGACTGGTGAGGAGATAAATGTAGTAAGATCCATGAGCCCCTAGACGGTGTGGCATATAGCTACTTATATGTGCACTAATATGATAGAGAGCCTATTAAAAAATAACAAATAAGCAAGGTATGAATAATAACATGCCAGAGTCTCAAGTGGCACATTTGTTTCGAACCTTATCTTTGTTTGTCTCCTAAAATCTCCTAGAGCATAAACAGTGAACAGATCCAATATTAATTAATTTATATTATCTATTTCATTTACATCAGCTGAAAATTAAAAGGCAATTTAAAAGGATAATATAATCAACCATGAAGACTAGTCCAATAATCACGGTGAGGTCAGATAGAATTATTGGTGCTTTATGGAAAAAGCCTTGTACAAAAATAATATAGCTGAAATTCAGTACGGGCCTCCCACCACAATCAGAACAAAATGTACATACTTCCAAACAACTTAACACCAAACCATTCATTCCCTTGTATCTACAGTGATACAGTACTCAAAGTGCAGGTTTAAGAACACTTTATAATTAGAAATACTATACTCTCTCACCCAGTTCTCTCTGATCTTTTTGCTCTGAAGAGACTTATCAAGTGAGGATTTCCTGAACCTGCTTTTGAAGATCCTCAGTGGCAGAACAGTGCTAAATACTAAGATTTTCATGTTCTTCCCCACTATTACTACTAAAATCCTATTGGCCCCAACTGTTCCTTATTACACGCATAGACAGGGAAGGAAGGAGGAAGATACGGATGTGTAGGTATACATGCCTAAGTGGTTTGAGGCTAAGCATGGATTCATGAAGGTTTAACAACGACACTTTGGGGGAGGAGTCAAGATGGCGGAGAAGTAGCAGCTGAGACTACTTCAGGTAGCGGGAGATCAGCTAGATAGCTTATCTAAAGATTGCAAACACCTACAAATCCAACAGGAGATCGAAGAGAAGAAGAACAGCAATTCTAGAAACAGAAAATCAACCACTTGCTGAAAGGTAGGACTGGCGGAGAAGTGAATCCAAAGGGACGGGAAGACAGACCCCGGGGGGAGGGGCCGGCTCCCGGCAAGCGGCGGAGCAACGGAGCACAAAATCGAGACTTTTAAAAGTCTTTTCCGCTGAGGGACATCGCTCCAGAGGCTTAACTGGGGTGAAGCCCACGCGGGGCCAGTGTGGCCTCAGGTCCCGCAGGGTCACAGAAGGATCGGGGTGTCTGAGTGTCGCAGAGCTCGCAGGTATTAGAACAGGGAAGCCGGCTACAGAGACGGAGCCGAGGAGTGAGCTCACTGCTCGGGCTTACCTTGAACCGGTCGCAGGCTCGGTGAGCTCGGAGCGCGGCTGGAGGCCAGGCAGACGGGAGCAATTGGGCGCTGTTCTCTGAGGGCGCACTGAGGAGTGGGACCCCGAGCTCTCGGCTCCTCCGGGCCGGAGACTGGGAGGCCGCCATCTTCCTTCCCGTCCTCCGGACTCTACGGAAAGCGCTCAGGGAACAAAAGCTCCCGAAAGCAAACCCGAGCGGATTACTCAGCCCGGCCCCAGGTAAGGGCGGTGCGACTCCGCCTGGGGCAAAGACACTTGAAAATCACTACAACAGGCCCCTCCCCCAGAAGATCAACAAGAAACCCAGCCAGGACCAAGTTCACTTACGAGGAGTGCGGTTTCAATACCAAGGAGAGCAGCGGAATTCCAGAGGAGGAG
This sequence comes from Lontra canadensis, assembly GCF_010015895.1. NCBI lineage: Eukaryota > Metazoa > Chordata > Mammalia > Carnivora > Mustelidae > Lontra > Lontra canadensis. The sequence continues at coordinate 12,347,154 of NW_022630996.1, forward strand.
AAAGCAAAGCACGGAACTCATGGCTTTCTCCCCATGATTCTTTAGCCTTGCAGTTAATTTAATTTTTTTTTCTTTTTCAATTTTTTTCTCTTCTTCTGCTAAATTTTTTTAAACTTTTACCCTTTTCTTTTTTAACGTTTTTTAACTAGTTTATCCAATATATATATATTTTTTCCTTTTTATATTTTTTTCATTATTGGTTTTCTTTTTTTTATTTGTTTCTTTTTTCTTTTTTATTTTATTTTCTTTTTTTTCTTTCTGAACCTCTTTTTATCCCCTCCCCCCCCCTCACGATTTGGGATCTCTTCTGATTTGGCTAAAGCATATTTTCCTGGGGTTGTTGCCACCCTTTTAGTATTTTACTTACTCCTTCATATACTCTTATCTGGACAAAATGACAAGGCGGAAAAATTCACCACAAAAAAAAGAACAAGAGGCAGTACCAAAGGCTAAGGACCTAATCAATACAGACATTGGTAATATGTCAGATTTAGAGTTCAGAATGACGATTCTCAAGGTTCTAGCTGGGCTCGAAAAAGGCATGGAAGATATTAGAGAAACCCTCTCGGGAGATATAAAAGCCCTTTCTGGAGAAATAAAAGAACTAAAATCTAATCAAGTTGAAATAAAAAAAGCTATTAATGAGGTGCAATCAAAAATGGAGGCTCTCACTGCTAGGATAAATGAGGCAGAAGAAAGAATTAGCGATATAGAAGACCAAATGACAGAGAATAAGGAAGCTGAACAAAAGAGGGACAAACAACTACTGGACCACGAGGGCAGAATTCGAGAGATAAGTGACACCATCAGACGAAACAACATTAGAATAATTGGGATTCCAGAAGAAGAAGAAAGAGAGAGGGGAGCAGAAGGTATATTGGAGAGAATTATTGGAGAGAATTTCCCCAATATGGCAAAGGGAACAAGCATCAAAATCCAGGAGGTTCAGAGAACCCCACTCAAAATCAATAAGAATAGGTCCACACCCCGTCACCTAATAGTCAAATTTACAAGTCTTAGTGACAAAGAGAAAATCCTGAAAGCAGCCCGGGAGAAGAAGTCTGTAACATACAATGGTAAAAATATTAGATTGGCAGCAGACTTATCCACAGAGACCTGGCAGGCCAGAAAGAGCTGGCATGATATATTCAGAGTACTAAACGAGAAAAACATGCAGCCAAGAATACTATATCCAGCTAGGCTATCATTGAAAATAGAAGGAGAGATTAAAAGCTTCCAGGACAAACAAAAACTGAAAGAATTTGCAAACACCAAGCCAGCTCTACAGGAAATATTGAAAGGGGTCCTCTAAGCAAAGAGAGAACCTAAAAGTAGTAGATCAGAAAGGAACAAAAACAATATACAATAGCAGTCACCTTACAGGCAATACAATGGCACTAAATTCATATCTCTCAATAGTTACCCTGAATGTTAATGGGCTAAATGCCCCAATCAAAAGACACAGGGTATCAGAATGGATAAAAAAACAAAACCCATCTATATGTTGCCTACAAGAAACTCATTTTAAACCCGAAGACACTTTCAGATTTAAAGTGAGGGGGTGGAAAAGAATTTACCATGCTAATGGACATCAGAAGAAAGCAGGAGTGGCAATCCTTATATCAGATCACTTAGATTTTAAACCAAAGACTATAATAAGAGATGAAGATGAACACTATATCATACTCAAAGGATCTGTCCAACAAGAAGATCTAACAATTGTAAATATCTATGCCCCTAACGTGGGAGCAGCCAACTATATAAACCAATTAATAACAAAATCAAAGAAACACATCGACAATCATACAATAATAGTAGGGGACTTTAACACTCCCCTCACTGAAATGGACAGATCATCCAAGCAAAAGATCAACAAGGAAATAAAAGCCTTAAATGACACACTGGACCAGATGGACATCACAGATATATTCAGAACATTTCATCCCAAAGCAACAGAATACACATTCTTCTCTAGTGCACATGGAACATTCTCCAGAATAGATCACATCCTTGGTTCTAAATCAGGTCTTAACTGTTATCAAAAAATTGGGATCATTCCCTGCATATTTTCAGACCACAATGCTCTGAAGCTAGAACTCAATCGCAAGAGGAAATTTGGAAAGAACCCAAACATATGGCGACTAACAACGACACTTTGGGACTCATGAAACAATTACCTGGATGTTATCTCCAGTCTTCCCAAATTCCACAATTCCATGATTCTATCAACTTAGAGTAAATCTATACATCTCTGGTTCCATGGCCTATAACCAATTCTGTGCACCTAAATTACAGATAGCCCATTTAAAAAATAACAGAGAAAGTGAATAATCCATTTAGGCAGGTAAGTCTTTTATAAAAGAAAACTACCTTTTGTTTCCCAGTGAGTACAGAAAGCAACGAGACTTGTCCATAACTGCTTTCTTTTCTTGGTATGTTTGGTAAGAAAATATGAGTAACATGCACCATGGCTATATACACATGTCATCAAATCTGCACAAGAACCCTGGTGATACACTTTAACTTTGTACTGAATAAGCTTCATTACTTAACTTAAGATTTGTACATGTTAAATTGTAAGAGATAACGGTAGTGTTTACCACAGAACCTCCTGGTAAATGTCATGCTTTATGCTGTGCATGGTAACTAAAGTATACAGATATGGCAGATCTGATTTCCACCTACATACATAACTTCATTTACATGTTGTATTCAAGAACATTATGTCTATATAACAGGGGAACTGTGTCACTATTGAACAGAATTCAATATAAATTCAATACAAAAAGGAAACTTCAAAAAACTCACCAAGCCTACTTAACCCAATAAAGTACCAAGAGAATTAGATACCCACAACCTGCCCCCACAGGCAGGAATCTCGCCTCAGTAGAATGACAATGCTCTCAAATAGGAAATAAGAAAGTTACCACTTAACAGTAATTCTGGTTAAAGTGGCACTATAAATTCATACTTGAGATACCCAATCTCAAGACAGTTATACACAAAATAGAAACTAAGAAGTTATGAAGAAATAGTCTGATTCAAAACTGGAAGTAACATCTCTGTGGACAAGCAATAGAAAAAAGGAATGGAGCCAGAATATGTGTCCAACGATGACTGTGTGGAGAAGCAGGCCGAGGCAGGCAAGATCTAGCCCACGGGGTGTTACAGAGACTTCACACACACCACTGGCTAGATGAGCCAACAAAGTCCTCCACGGAGGGCTACAAGCACAGGACCAAATCAAGCTCTACACCTACAGACGCTTCTGGTCTCATCAAATCCTTATCTTCCATCCACATCCCAGTGGAGATACCTGGTCAACTATTTATCTTAAATACCATTCATCTCACCAATGAAAAATTACCTCTAACATCTTTTATTCTAATTAATGTACCCACTGGTACAGATGAGAGAGCAGTCTCTGATGCACAGGTTGCCCCTGGAGTATAGAATCTTGATTAGGGTCTTTCAAATGTTAACTAACTACCCCTGAAGTGTGGATTCCTGATTAAGGTACTTCAGAAATGTTAACTAAGCACCCCTAAGGTGCAGATTAAATTACTTTAAAGGAAACTACAGACAATATAACACCCTACTCCTGAAAAGAGGCTGCCAAAAGTTATTGCCAACTCTGTACTAGGGACCATCATTTACATGAAGCTAGGGGTCTTTATAGTCCCAGCACAGGAATAGTTTCATCTCGGAGGTGGAGAATGAAAGCACAATGAATGTGCCCAGTCCGCCCATAAGTGAAAGTGGGCTAAGGGGGCAATTATGGTATGTTTCAGGGGGAGGTAGAGTGAAGGGTAGACTATTATGATAAAAACAACCAAAACAATACTGTTCATTCTCCCTTGGGACAGCGCTTAACATACATGATCTCTTTTAGAGCAAAGAGGATGCATCTTTGAAAGTCAAGGAGTAGCCACCAGTGGAAAAGTGGCTACTAAAAACTTTAAGTGGGCAAGAGGATAAGACAAGACACAAGACACAGATGAAAAAATTGTTTATATTAATATTCAATAATATGTGTTGGGTTTTGTGAGTTCAATTGCCTAAAGAGATAATATGATGTAGTAAAAAGAGCAAGAGTGGGGCCTCATAGGACTTTAGATCTGATTATCAACTCTACCGCATTCTAACTGGGTAAATCTCTCTGAAGTCATTAAATCTTGCAGGACTTCAACTTTCCCATCTATAAAATGGAAATAATATTACCTACAGAACTGTGTATATTAAAGGAGGTAATATGACATCAAAACACAAAACAAACCCCCAAGTAAGGGGGGAAAATGTACTTTTACAACATCTAGCTTTAGGAACTCCTGGATTGCTAGAGACAACGGAAATTACTGAATTCCCCATTTCTCCTTATTTCCTCCAAAAACAATACAGAACAACCAGAAGAACAAACAAGGCTCATACAAATCATACCCTCAGAATAACCTGCAGATTGAAAATGCCCCAAATTCACAACAACTATAAATAAAAATAAGAAAAAAACACCTAATCCCATCAAAGGATCTCCCAGGCTCCTGGCCCACCTCTGCTCTGCCACAAGGCTTTGTTGCAAGCAAAAGCAGGCTGTTGAAGAACCATTAAAAAACTAGGACAGTTAGCGATGATCCTAAAACTGATCTAAAAAAGACTATGACCACCCTACATTTCAAATACTCAAAAAGTATGGATTTTGGATACTCAAAAAGTATCCAAAGAGATGAGAGCGAAGAGGGAAAAGAGTTTAAGAGAAGATAATTTGTAGGACCAGTATTTGAGAGCTCCAGCTTCTATGGGAGAAATCAGACAAAAGGAAGATAGAAATGTCCTTTGGCTACTGGATAGTGAAGGGAGAAAGAAGCATAAAGAGAAAATTCAGGACACCATGAGAAAGCCAAAATTCTGAGACCAACCTTCTCCTACCATCAAAACAAATAATACACTCAAGTATTTGGATTTTGCTATGCTGACAGAAGAGGGAGCCAATGATCTAGGAATTCAATTAAACACCCCAAACCCATAAAAAGAGAACAGGAAAAAATGAACAAATTCTTATCAAGGTATGGGGGAGAAGGGTTGTCAGAAAATCCACCACACATTAAAAGAGGAAAGTTTCCTGCAACAAAACTACCATGAAGCACAAGAATATTAGTTAGCAACACTCCAGATGGAAGAAATATATTCAAACAAGAACCTGTGGATACAAAAGCCATCTTGAGTCAGAAATCCCAAAACTAAGAACAGACATGGACAAATAAAAGAAAGGTCTGAGAAGCAAATGGACTAAACTGAGAAGAGATAATGGAAGAAAAAGGATATTATTTCAGACAGGAATAAATTATAAAATACCCAAGAGAAAACAGACACAAATGAGTATCTTATAAAAGTTATTAAGGAAATTCAGGGAACCAAAATAGAGAATAAAAGGGATATAAAGAAGAAAGTACAAAGACCAAAGAGAAAGTAGTAGAAATGGAAGACAGGCAAAGAAAAAGGTAACATATTAGAAGAAAAACAAACAACAGGTTGTTTAAAATTATTTTTTAAAAAATCTTGAATCTACAAAATGAAAGAGCCTATTGGGTACCTGGGAAAATTAGCCATTCAAAAAATAAACAAACAAACAAACTCCAGGGCATACCCTACTACAACTGTTAAGTTCCTAGGTTAAAAAGTCATCAAGGTCTACAGGCTCACAACTTACAAGGCCAAACAAGGCAAACTGGTGCAGCCACTCTGGAAAAACAATATGGAGATTCCTCAAAAAGTTAAAAATAGAACTACCCCATGAGCCAGAAACTGTACTACTACGTATTTATCCAAAGGATGACAAAAATAGTGATTCAAAGAGGCACATGCACTTCAATGTTTATAACAGAAATGTCCACAACTACCAAAAAATGGAAATAGCCCAGATGTCCATCAACAGAAGAATGGATAGAGGAGATGTGTTACATATATATATATATAATGGAATATTGCTCTGACATCAAAAAGTATGAAATCCTGCCATTCACAATAACGTGGATAGAACTAGAGGGTATTATGTTAAGCAAAATAAATCAGTCATAGAGTGCCTGGGTGGCTCAGTGGGTTAAGCCTCTGCCTTCAGCTCAGGTCATGATCTCGGGGTCCTGGGATCGAGTCCCGCATCGGGCTCTCTGCTCAGCAGGGAGCCTGCTTCCCCCCTCTCTCTCTCTGCCTGCCTCTCTGCCTACTTGCAACCTCTCTCTGTGTGTCAAATAAATAAATAAAATCTTTAAAAAAAAAAAAAAGTAAGTCAGAGACAAATATCATGATATCACTCATAGATGGAATTTAAGAAAAAATCAGATGAACATAGGAGAAAGTAAGGAAAAACAAAAGGTGAAATCAGAGAGGCAAACCATAAGAGACTTTTTTTTAAAGATTTTACTTACTCATTTGAGAGAGAGCAAGCAGGCACAAGCTGGGGTGGGGGGCGGTGGCAGAGGGAGAGGAAGCAGCAGGCTCCCCACTGAGCATGGAGCCCAACACAGGGCTCAATCCCAAGACCCTGGGAATCATTATCTGAGCCATAGGCAAACACTTAATGGTCTGAGCCACTCAGGTGCCCCCAAGAGATTCTTAACTATAGGAAACAAATTAAGGGTTGCTGGAGGGGAGGTGGGTAGGGATGGGCTAAATGGGTGATGGGCATTAAGAAGGGCACTTGTTGTAATGAGCACTGGGTGTTATACGTAACTGATGAATCACTAAACTCTACCAGGAACCTAATAATACACTATATGTTAACCAACTTAAAGGTAAATTAAAAATTTTAATTAAAAAAAAAAGAATTTTCATAAAACACACAAAGAAGATAATAATGAAGTAGCATTTTATAATAAAAAAGAAAGAATATCAGTAAGCAAAAATTACAAACTAATGAATTTATACCCATCTAAGCTGTCCTTTAAGTACCAAGGCTATAGGACCTACTAAAGGAATTCTGCACCCATGAGCCTTTTCTTAAGGAATCTTTTGATGAGCCAAGAGATAAGTGGAAAAACTTCAGCAAAAAAGATTGATGATGAGCATTTAAAACATTAAAGTGTAGATTTAAGATAAAAACACAACTGGCAGGTATGAATGGAAGATAGCTAAGACAAATACATTATAAACAATAAAAAGTAAAAAATAACACAAATAGAAGCTAGCAGAAAAGAAAGGATAATGAAGTCATGTTGTTACTTAGGCAAAAGACGGGTATTAAAGGATATCCACAAAAACAGAAATGTGAGAGGGAAAGATTAAAGCATTAAAAAGGGACTAGGAGCATTTTTCTGTTTTTAAAAACATTAAAAAGACAATTGCTAGTGGAAAAAAAAATCTCCTAAACAACAACAACAAAAAAAAGTGTTTAAGGAGCAAAGAATATCTCAGAGAAAAAGAAACATAGCAAATATACATATTTATAAAATACTACAATGGAGGGGCGCCTGGGTGGCTCAGTGGGTTAAAACCTCTACCTTCAGCTCAGATCATGATCCCAATGTCCTGGGATCCAGCCCCGCATCGGGCTCTCTGTTCAGTGGGGAGCCTGCTCCCTGCACTCCCCACCCTGGCTTGCCTCTCTGCCTACTTGTGATCTCTGTCTGTCGAATAAATAAATAAATTCTTAAAAAAAAAAAAATACTATGATAGAGCTGAGACAAAACATTAGTCTTACCAATATACATCAATGGATCATACTCACCTATTATAAGAAAAGGATTTTCAATTTGAGTCACAAAGCAGGGCCCAACAATAGGCTATACACAGATCTCAAAACTAGTGATTTAGAAAGGCTAAAAATATAGAATAAACAAAAGATGCCAGTCAAAAATCATTACCCATTATGACGAAAGGCATCTTTTAATATCACATGCCACAATTTGCAACAAGGCTACAACACTTACAAATACTGACATACCAAATTAAACAGCAGCCACCATTTTGAAACAAAAACTACAAGGGAGGCAGAGATATAGGGGAAAACCCACTAATAGAAAACTTGAATACATCACAAAAAAAAAAAAAAAGAAAAAAAGGAGATCGAAGACCTAAACAATAATTAAATAATGCAGATCTTATGGATATATATCAACTCTATACCTGATAACCAAGAATGTACCTGTTAGGGCCAATTTAACGTTAAAACCTATTTAACTATTAGGGCCTGCTTAGCCAGAGCGACTCCATATTGCCTAGGTAGCCATACTGTTCTTTATATCCACGGACTTCATGCCGGGAATAAATGCCCCCATAGTTCCTGATATTGGTTCCAGGTATCGATTCCGGCAGTAAACACCTTAACAATAGAAGCCACGTACCTTGGGTCTGCGGTTACGCCCTATAAAACCAGCCTGTGAGATCCAGACGGGGTTGCTCTCTTTGGAGGCGGCCCTGGTCGGTCAGTCTGACTTCTAATGCTTGGCATAGAATAAAGCTTTTTGCATAACTTTCACTTTGTCTCAGTCTCATTCCTCTGGCCGGTCAGTCTAACTTCTAATGCTTGGCAAAGAATAATGCTTTGCATAACTTTTACTTTGTCTCAGTCTCATTCCTTTGATAACGGACCCCAACAGTACCTTTTACTCAAGCACCTATGGGACATTCACAAACACTGGTCATGTATTGTTACAGAGAAAATGTAAGTTCCATGAAGTAAAAGTATTACCAACAATACTCTCTGAACAACGCAAAAAAAGCTAGAAAGGATTAAGAGAAAATAAAATTCTTCTGTTAAAAACACTGTATCAAGGGGTGCCTAGGTGGCTCAGTCAGTTAAGCGTCTGCCTTCAGCTCAGATCCCCGGGGACCTGGGATTGAGCTCTGCAGCCATCAGTCTCCCTGCTCAGTAAAGAGTCTGCTTCGCCCTCTACCTCTCCCTCTACCCCTCCCAACACACCCCCAACTCATGCACTTTCTCTCTCTCCCTCTCTAATAAATAAAAAAAAATCTTTAAAGACAATGGATTTTTATCAAATACAAATTGAAATGAGACAATATTTTTAAAATGATAATGGAAACATTAAATATCAAGGAATGGAATGCATTTAAGGTGTTGAGAAAAATTCTTGTCACTGAACACTTTTATTAGTAAAACTGAAAGAAAATATATGATTTCAATGTGTAGATCAGAAGAAAAAATAAACCAAAAGAAAGCACAAAGAAGGAAATAAAGATAAAAGCAGAAAATGAGGTGGAGAACAGAAAAATGCCCTAATCAATAATCAAAATACTAGTTATTTCTTGAAAATTAAAAACAAAAACAAAACAAAAAACCCTAACACAATAGACAAACCACCAGCTATTTTGATCAAGAAAAGGGAGCTAGTGCAAATAAAAAGACAAAGAGAAAAGGAAATTTCAAAATCAGAAGAAAATACTGATCTCTATATAGATAAAATTTGAAAAATTAAATGAAATCAATAATTTCCTAGAAAAACACACATTATTAAAATTGATCCCAACAGAGACAGAATGCTTAAAGAGAACAATCTACACAGAAAAAAAGACAGAAAATTAACAAAAAGCAAAAATATGAAAACGTATCAGATCCAAATTTTCACAGGGAAATTCCCTAACCTTCAAATATCAGAGAATCCCAATGCTCCATAAATTGTTCTAGAGCACTGAAAATGATGAAAAACTTCCCAGTTACTTTTATGAAGCAAATTATTATATTGAAGGCAAAATCCAGTGTGATTTAGACAGTAGGCTAATATCCTTCATAAACATCAATGCAAAAACTCAAAGTAAAATATTAGCAAACAGAATTTACCCCCACACTGAGAAAGTAACACACCATCACCAAGAGGCATTATTCTAGGAAATGAAAAATTGGTTCAATATTAGGAAATCCATTAATATGTAACAGAGTAAGAGATTTAAAGACAAAACAGGAAAAAAGTGGATAAAAGACAATGACAATTCACAAAAAAATCAAAATGGGCTTTAAAATTTCCTTACAGAAAATTGTTCAAACTGACTCATAGTAAGACAAATGTAAATTAAATAATACTGTGATACCATTTTTACCCATCAAATGGGCACAAATTAAAAGGTCTAACAACATAATTTGGCAAGGCTGTGGGGAAAACGAGCACTCTCACACACTCGTGGTACAATGTAAGCTGGTACAACTCTCCTGGGGAATTTAGTCATACCAAAAAAATACGTATGGCCTTCTCTTTTGACTGAGCTATCTCTTCTAGATGTTTACCCTAATGATACACCTCCAACATTATGAAAATACATATGCACAATGTTATTCATTACATCACTACTTATAAAGGCAAAATAGGGTAAACAATCTATATACCCATACATAAGAGCGTGGCTGAACTATGATAAATCACCATAATGGAGAAGTATGCAACGGTTAAAAAAAATAGTAAGAAAGCTGGGGCACCTGGGTGGCTCAGTGGGTTAAGCCTCTGCCTTCAGCTCAGGTCATGATCCCAGGGTCCTGGGATCGAGTCCCACATCGGCCTCTCTGCTCAGCGAGGAGCCTGCTTCTCCCTCTCTCTCTTTGCCTACCTCTTTGCCTACTTGTGATCTCTGTCTGTCAAATAAATAAAATCTTAAAAAAAAAAATAGTAAGAAAGCATCATCTTTATAAACTAAAATGGAGTGATTTCTAGGATATAAAGTGAGAATAGCAAAATATAAGAGAGTATCTAAAGTAAAATTCCCCTTCATGGAACATTTAAGAAGAAACACAGGAAAAATAAATGAGAAACTCATGAAACTGATTAACTACAAGGCATAGGTAGAAAAACAGAAAAATGATTAGCATCCACTTAACTCTCTTATAACAGTAATAAAGAAAAGGCCTAACAAAAACCTGGCAAATGACAGACAATTTATAAGAGACCCAAATGGTTCATACACATGGAAAGATTCTCAACACCTCTAGAAACCTCAGAAATGCAACTAAAATTACAAACTAAAATAATAAAAACACAGAGCCTATCAGATTTGTGAAAATCCATTTGCAAAAATTAAAAGTCAAACAAAGCCAATTTTAAGGGAAAGAAATAGAGAAACAAAAGCTCTTGCATAATTCAGAGAAATCTACATTGGTACAATAACTTTTAAAAGCTATCTGCAGGAGCACTTGTGTGGCTCAATCAGTTAAAAGTCTGACTCTTGATTTTGGCTCAGGTCACGTTCTCAAGGTCATACAATCAAACCCAGTGTTGGACTCCACTTAAGAGTGTCTCTCTCTCTCCCTCTGCCCCTCCCCACCTGCTCTCTTGCTTAAAATAATAATAATAATAATAATAAAATAAATAGCTACTTGGCAAGTGAAGTTTAAAATGCACAACATTCCTATACAGATACAACACACATGGCCCCCAAAGAATGGGGCTTCCTCACTTTGGAGGCATCGTGGCACATACAGAAAATAACAGTACTTACCCAGCACAACAAGGATAAATGGGGATGGCTGCATGTAGCTAAGAGAACTTGCCTAGACATTCCAATTGCCCCAAGACCAGACTGGCTACACCATTGGCTGAAGGGTTCAGTATCTCAGATATATCTACAACCCATTCCCAAGAGATCAGTAGCTGGGAAACTGTACAACAATACTCACTGCTATAAGTTTCCTAATAATGAAAAACTGTAAACTCATAACTTGTCTATCAATAGAAGAATGGATAAATTGTGATTATATAATAAGATACTACACAGTAGTTAAAATAAATGAGAGCTACGTCGTAACATAAGAAAATCCAAAAAAGTGCAATGTTGAGCTCAAAACCCAAGTAGTAGAATGATACATATATGATACAAAATCAGTACATTCATTAAATTATATCAATAAACTTAAGTAAATATGTAAATTAAGCTACACAATTTACTTACGCCCTAAAATTCTCAAAATAATATACTTTGTATATATAAACAAACATACACAATATTATAACACTTACATACAAATATATACATATATAAATGTAAACTATACATATTGTTTCTGTATTTACAAATACACAATATATATACATACATACACACAGTAAAAGTATGCAAACATACAGGAAAAAGATATGGAACAATTTCAAAATAGTAGTTACCAAAAGGGTAGAAGAGAGAGGAAAGGAATTGAGGAAGAATTCATGCATTCATGGGGGGTTTTCAACTGTACCTATAAATTTTTTTTAAAGAATCTGAATCAAATCTGGAAAAATACTAAGATTTATTAATCTAGAAGGAAATACATAATGATGGTTATATTTATCTCCTATTCATAATAAATAAATATATTTTAATTAAACTCTGGCCTTGCTTCATTTTTACATTTATAAATATCTGAACCATTAGTTCTATTTTGCCTCCCTTATATATAGTCCTCAACTCCACTTATGATTAATCATAGAAATCAACCAACATATTTAATAGCAAATGAAGGATACTTGAGGAACAACTGATTTAAAATGCCAAGGGAGGCCCCAACCTCAGGACAGAAGTACCTCAAAAGGCATCATATTGTTGTGGAGAACTTTCACTATTCTAGACATGTGAGTTCCAAGAAGAAAAATTTCATCTCCTTTTATGTTAGGATTCATAGCTCCCACTCCATGTAGAGAGAATTTAAATATCAAATCCTAAATTTTTAAGAAAAGTATCAAATCCCAGAACAAGATTTCATGAAATAAAATACACATGAGAAAACAGCAGCAAAAGAAAAAAAAAATCACTTAATTTGTGCTCTCTTTAGGTTTTATTGCTTAACCTATGCTGGTACCAGAAAGAAAGGAAGTAAGAAGTCCAGTTTCATTATAGTTACATTCACAGCAATCCCAGCAGGGGCATGCATAAAATGAATAAAGAAGCCACAAATGAAATGCCTGTGTACCCCGGGAGTAATTGCTCAGTCAAAACGTTCCAAAGGCAGTTTGCCAAATGAAAGGACATACTGGGAATCCAAAAGCTTAAACCAACATTTTACTACAATTATTGGCTTTTCTCCATACTTCTCCCATCCTTTTACCTAAGTTCTAGTTGAATTACTACATCTAAATTAGACACTAGTTTCCTGTACATTACAAAATACTGTGACTGATGAGAAATAGGAGAAAGACTTGCAAAATACATCGCTTACTCATTTAGAGTGGGAACAGCATGAGGCTACCTTCCAACAATTACCATCTGGTCAACCTGTACCCATCGCTCAACCTCTGTGAGCAGAATATATTTATAAAGTGAGTTTTAAAAATACCTGATTAACTAGAGTGTATAAGCAATCTCCTATATTTACTACACAAACTGCCTATTCATGTTTGTGCTTAATTTTTAATATTTCACATTTGCATATTTTTGCTTATTAGCTGGTTTTATTGATTTACAGGGGTTCTTTATATATTCTGGATACTTAACCTCTGTTGGATAAATGCCAATCTTTCCATGTTCTATGGACTCTTCTGTAAATTGCCTGTCATTTGCTCAATTCTTTAAGAGGCCACTTCTTTTCTTCACTAATGTGCAGGAAAGCTAAGTGGATGCTAATCATTTTTCTCTCACTGGATTTCTTGCTTCTGCCAACCTGTGCCTTGATTTTACATTTTGTAATTAAATTTTTAATTAGATGATACATACACATTTATAGTTCTATACTTTTATAACTTAAGTATTTAATAAACTGAAATAGGAGAGATACAAAAATAATCATCAGTTAATGACAACAGTACCTGCCATAACTACCTCATAGGACTGCAGCCATCAGTTGAATGATGGAATAAGCCTTACAAACCGTAACATGTAAACTATAATGGAAAATCTCACAGAAAAGTCACTCACACCTCTACCTGTAAAGAAGACATTTGAAAAAGACTCATTTGCAAACAATCAAAATTCTTGTTTAATTGAAAGTCCTCAGGAACCACCTCCAACCTAAATTTAAGGCACCCCAATAAGATCTGTTCTATCTGGGGATTCCCTATTGGAACATCTGCTATAAAAAACGTCAGTTCTAATGGATTACACCCTCCATCCTACTATTTCACAAGATGAGAGGTGAGTTTTAAAAGCCTATGTTAAATTTCCTGCTGAAAATGACTATTACTTTCAAGGATGACTTGCAGGGCACTTCACAGATATACTCTTAGGACTTACTGTTCATTAAGAATAAGAAAATATCTGCCCTTTATTTATAGCGTATTTCATCAGCCTCACACTTTTATACATACTTGGTAACATTTTATGCAGTTCTCTACATAATTTCCATCTTCCTCATTTACATAACCCCCTTTAATAATGTGACCCAGATTAATATAGTCCTTAAGACTGAAACTGCAATGATTTAAAAAGACTTCACACATAATTTTAAGAAAGTCGAAATTTTACATCTTGGCTCCTCAAGATAACTCAAGTCAGAAAATAGGCAGTGCAGAATGTGGTAAGCAGAATGACTGTCCCCAAAAGATACCCATGTCCTAATCCCCAGACTCTCTGTATATGTCTCATGGCAAAAGGAGACTTCGCAGATGTGTTTAAGGCAAGGACCTTGAACTGGGCAGAGTAGCCTGAATTAGCCAGGTGGAAACAATCCAATCACTCACGTCCTTAAAAGAGGAAGGAGGCAGAAGAGTGGGTCAGAGAGATGTGACACACTGTCGCTGGTTTTGAAGAGAGAGGAAGAGGGCAATAATCTGGGAAAGTAGCAGCCCCTAAGAGCTGCAAAAGGCAAGGAAATGGACTCTCCTGTAGAGCCTCCAGAAGGAACAGAGCCATGCCAACATCTTGATTTTAGTTCAATGAGACCCATACCGGACTTCTTTAAAACTGTAAGATGATAAATTTATGTTCTCATAATTTGTTGTGGCAACAGGAGAAAACTAATACCCAGGGCATCCCTAGCTTTTTTGCAGGAAAACAAACCGGTTAGAAGAGCATATTCTGGAACCCAGATCCTTCCTTGAAATCACAGCACTACTCCTTGTCAGCTGTGTCAACTTAAACCAATTATTAACCCTCTATGCCTTGGTTTTCTCATCTGTAAAATGGAACTATTGTAATAATAGTACCTACCTACAGAGATTCTTAAAGGACTGAGCTAATTCATGCAAAGCACTTAAAATGTTGTTCTACATAGGGTAGGCACTAAACACATTACTAATGACTGCATTTCATCAGTAATATTTCAACCATCTTCTCTTTTGGTCACCCACAGAAAAATGACAAGACCAACAGCCTTCAACAGTGAAAGAAATTGAGCCCTTCTAAAAAGAAAGGTTTGTAACTTAGGTACAAGCATTCCCCATGATGGTCCCAGCGCCACTCAAGTACCACTCGGCTCTTCAAGAGTCGTCCCCAATTAGGAAAGAACAGACTCCCAAAGACAAAGTGTTACCATGAACTCCATTAAGTGAGAAATGCTAACTCAACTACAGGGCTTGACAGAAAAAGTACCCATCAAAGAGTAAGCTGTCTTATTAAAAATAATAGATGTAGCAAAATGAGTTTCTACTGAAATTTGCCATAACCGGCATTTTTTCGACTTACTTAGTATTTACACAGTGCTTTTCATTTGCAAAATGCCTGCCCTATCATTTCTTTGTAAACAATTAAAATTTTTATTTCATTTGGCCATTGACTCAGCAACCATGACTTCAACTGCTATAACCAGGCTAAGAAGTGATGGTTCACGCTATAAAAACACAAAGATAAAACAACTGATAATTTCTTCTAGAGGAAGAGGTAAATTACAAAAGTATAAATGTATAGTGTTTCAAAATTCCACGCTCTACAACAGCTCAAAGCAGTGTCAAAATTCAAAAGAATAGCAATACTACGTCACAAAGAAAAAGAAAATTTTTAGCTCCAGGAAGAGGCTTGAGTACAAACCTTTTAAGTGTCACAGTAAACGTAAATGTTCGGAGTTTTTTGGTTTTTTGGTGTTTTTGTTTTTTGGGGTTTTTTTGAATCATTAAGTAAACCAAGAGTAAAATCTATTACAAAAGAATTTCTATGCTTTTCCTACACTAAAAGCAATAAACCTCAAGATTCCAAGCCTAAAAAAACCTAAAACTTAATTAAATGATATTTTAAAAGGTAATTAAATATGCCCAGCAACAACAATATAAATAGTCAGGCTCTCAAAAGAAACACTTTCAATTAGTTACACAAAATGTATTGACTGACTCCAAATTTTTTTTCTGCCTATCCACCTTTTCATTATTTCAAGCTCTATAGGACTATAGAACTAGAAAAGAACTATAAGAACTAATTTACACCTGCAAAGCCAACAATAACTGACATTCCTCATTCCTTAAAAGGTACTGAGGACTTTAGCTGTGACACAAGGCACCTGCAGGACATCTCACAGAAACAAATCCCATCTCCTTCTCCTCAACCCAGCGCTGCCATAGTTGAAGGCTCTTTGCAGAGGCCCAGAGACAATCTGGGCCAAGCTCAGCGAACCCTCTGACAGGGCAGGTCTGAGCCATTCCAGAAGAAATCCCCTAAATCTGTGTTCAGATTCAAAGCATACTCTCCCTCTCCAACTTTAAATGCAGGCCAAAATGGCTCTTATTCAACAGAATAAGAGGTAGCCCAAGAAGAAACATGGCTAATTTGTGGATATGACCTCAAAGTACATTGTATGTGTGCGCGTGCACACCCGTATGTCAGCACATGTGGAAAAAGGGAGGGCACTGGAAGACACAAGGTCTCTGTATAGAGGACACAGGATCTAGAGCAGATCTAGAGCACTCAGAAGCTCTCAAGGACCAGAGAGCGCATGTAACTTGTATAGCAGCTGGGTAAAAGCTGACAGAAACAACTGAGGTCATGAGGGGGAGGGGCAGGTGGAGGGATGGCAGGGGGTAAGACTCCCTGCATCAAAGAGCATTCAAATTCAACTTCAGAAACACAAACAGTGCTGGTCAAATAAGGCCTAAATAGATCTGGATTTAGGAGACGGGCCAGATTCAGCTGCCAGTTTTCAAAGCTGATAATACAACAGGCCCAACCAGTCGTCTTCTATCTTACTCCCTCTGAGGGTGGCACAGAGCTCACCAGAGGCTCCAAGGCACTAACCTCAGGACCTCCCAGGCCTGACCCCCCAGATTTCCCCAGGTCTTTACCGCGGAACTACAACATTATGAAAAGAAGGTGCATGGCTAAAGAATTAAATACTTACCACTTGAGCTTCCAGGAGTAGAAAACTGAGAGGTATCAAGGAATTTTCGAGGCGTAGGAAGGTTTGTAACATCAATCAGAGGAACGGGAGAAGCATCTTTTATAAGGGAGCTGAAAGGGAAAGGTAGGTAGTTACCACTTTCTCCAAAACCCCACTACCTGCTCATCCCTTATCCCTTTCGTTTTGGCATGAGCCTTCTGTACACTGATTTCAAGTGTCTTCCAAGTGTCTTTCCAGTGGTGACTGTACAGAGACGGGTACAAAGATGTAGTCTAAGGGTTCCAAGAACTCAAATTTTTGTCTTTTTATCTCAATGCTAGCTGGGTCTAAAAACATTAGCATAAATATATTCTGGATCATCTGGATGACTACCTTACCACCAAATTATGCCATGCAATTTCAGTACCCTCCTCTGTTCCTATATTAATTTATCAGCAAAGAAAGATCACATGGGACCATATCATGATAACTGAACTATAGTTTAAGTATTTAAGCTTTGTTTAACTTGTGTTTTTCAAGCTGGAGTTTTTTATATACTCTGGGAGTTCACTACATTTAGTTTTCTTTCAAAGAGGCTGACTGGGACGCCTGGGTGACTCAGTCAGTTAAGCATCTGTCTGCCTTCAGTGTAGGTCATGATCCCAGAGTCCTGGGATCGAGTCCTACATCAGGCTCCTTGCTCGGCAGGGAGCCTGCTTCTCCTTCTGCCTGTTCCTCCCTTATTTGTGCTCTCACTCTCTCTCTGACAAATAAATAAAATAAAATCTTTAGAAAAAGAAAAAAAAAGTGCATAAATTTCATCAAGTTGAGAATCATGACAATAAAAGATGATTTAAGGAACTCAAACAGGTTAATTCAGTATTTGATTACCCATTTCACCTTTTCCATAAAGGCCTTAGCAACTCATCTTAATGATTAACTTTAGCATCTCCAGAATAAACACATTAATTTTAAATGACATAAAGACTATAAAAAACAATTAAATTTTCAAGTTAATTCACATTTATAACCATCTGGTAAGTGAAAGAAGTAGGCAATTCCAACGCAAGTCAAACTTATGCTCTACTCTCAAGAAACTGAATCATCTACAGGGTGCCTGGCTGGCTCATTCAGGAAGCACAAGGCTCTTAATCTTGGGGCCAAAAATTCGGGCCTCATGTTGGGTGTAGAGATTACTAAAAAAAAAAAAAAAACACTTAAAAAAAGAAACAAAATCGTCAAATCACATTGTAACTAAAACAGAAAAGCTTCTCTAAGTTCCAAGGGTAGACAGGTCAAAGCCGTAGTTCTCACCTCTTTCCTGTCCCATCAACATCAGGAGCCGTGGCTGCCACGGACGTGATTCTCACAATGGGTTGTAAAAGGTGGGCGGGCAGAGCAGGGGAAGCGGGGACAAAACTACAACTTAAGGAAAGATTTCTCCAAATGGGAAAGATGTTGTACATTTTGAACACCGGCATCCGCACATCCCACAGGAACACAACCCCACCTCCCTCCCACCCCTCCATTCGGACCCACAGCGCTAGGTACGCGTGTATTTCTGATCTAATAAGCATATGCGTGTTCTTCAGAAAACTGAGAAACAAACTTCAGGTTGAAGGCAAAATCACCATTTAAGGTTTATTTTTATCAAGTGCCAATAACATGTGAGCTATTGTCCTGGGCCTTCAGGATAACGGACGGTTAGTAAGGTCCCCCTTCTCACTCACTACATGGAAGAAGGGATCACGACACTATCAAGCAGGCAGCATCTCAGTGTCCGGCACAGGGCTCAGCACTGAGGGTCCAAGTATGACTACGAAACGACTGAAACCAAACAGCCTATTTCCAACTGCTGGAATCACTCGCAGACTCAAGCGAAACCTCAAGCATAAGATATAAAACTAACAAAAGTATCGCTTACCTAGAATTAAACTGACATAGTTACCCATCATTCTTTTCCTCCATTATAAGGCTGTTTAGCTCCTATTTACACATAAACTATCTTAAGAAACAGAGTCTTCAAATCCACTGATTCGTCACAATAGTTTGTCTATTTATAAAGTCAGTAAGGTCACAGATTTACCAGTCCTCCTTTCCATACTGACCACCGCTCCATCTCCGGTCTTCCCTCGGCTGCCTCACCTCGTCCTCTGACCTGCACGCTGCTCACAACCGCCCCACGAGCTCCATACCCCTGTCTAGCCTGGATTCACAAACCCAAGGAGACGGAGGATCATCACGGACGTTTACAGTGCTGCTACTCACTAGTAAGAAAAAGTTCATTTCAATTCTAGATGATGGGAAAAATACACAATAAATATTTCTATAACAAAAATGGAGAAGTTTGGGGCGCCTGGGTGGCTCAGTGGGTTGGAGCCTCTGCCTTCGGCTCAGGTCGTGATCCCAGGGTCCTGGGATCGAGCCCTGTATGGGCTCTCTGCTCAGCGGGGAGCCTGCTTCCCTTCCTCTCTCTCTGCCCACCTCTCTGCCTACCTATGATCTCTGTCTGTCAAATAAATAAAATCTTAAAAAAAAATGGAGAAGTTATTTTTGAAGCATTGGTCCACGAAGGTATCAGTTAACAGGAAAGTTCAGGTGCAGAGCTGCATTACAGTCTGCCATCCTATGAATGAAGTCATACAGGGAGTGCATATTTGTGTGCAGTGATATGTGTATTTCTGTGGGTATAATACAGACTTCTATAAACACAGATGTGCACAAGCCTCACGTTAGATTAAAACCTACAATTATTTTCTCAATTTTAACCTAAAAATATGTTTCTGTTAAATACAGGGTGGTAAATGTCTTGCCATTTTAACTCTGAAAAACATAACCTACTGACTTTATTACCAGAGCCAGAAGGGCCCTTACACTCCATCAATAAACTTTTAGAAAGTCAATTTACCGCAAGACTATTTTCATAGACTCATCTCTCTAAAATTTTCCCTTGGGCTTCAATTTTCTCCTTTGTGAACACCGACCCAAAGGCAAGTAACTCTGGAAATGACTTTTGGTTTTTCTCTTGTTCCGTTATGAAAGGACTTAGTCTCCGGAGTTCAAGGGAAAGCCACTCATTTAGCTACGACAGACACGAAGCTCGACACAACGGCAGGCGCTATCACAGAATCCTGCATTCAACTCCTGTGCACCTCTGTTTCCATTTCTGAAGAAACAAAGCTGAGCATGGATGGGTACCTCCAAAGGGTTCTGACTCTCTCTGAGGAAGTATTTTTGAAAGCAAAAAAAAATAAAATCAAAATTAGCTGTTCTTAATCAGGTTTGTAATTAATTTGAATGCACTGAACTGCTTTATTTTGAAAGAAATATTGGTACAAGTTATTGTTCTTTTTAAGTATCTATGATTATAAGTTTTTATTTTAAATCCATTTAGAGGGCGCCTGGGTGGCTCAGTGGGTTAAGCCTCTGCCTTCGGCTCAGGTCATGATCTCAGGGTCCTGGGATCGAGTCCCGCATCGGGCTCTCTGCTCGGCAGGGAGCCTGCTTCCCTCTCTCTCTGCCTGCCTCTCTGTCTACTTGTGATCTCTGTCTGTCAAATAAATAAATAAAATCTTAAAAAAAAAAATAAAATAAATCCATTTAGAGTCATTCGGAGCTAAGCTGTACAAGGACACGTGACTACATAAAATACTTTCTGGCATAAGACCGCCCACCTCCTTTGCCCCTGACAAATCACTAATTGCTTATTGTGATTGAACGAGGTTTGTTATTTACTAACCACAGGGTGGCAGACAGGAAAAGCACAAAGCAAATTACACCAAAAACAACCCCTACTCACATAATCCTATGGACCTTCTGACTATTAAACTACCCATCCATCTAGGTAAGGATCTACCTCTTTGCCTTTGACTCCAATAGCCATGAAAGGTTTGGGTTTTGTGGGGTTTTTTAAAGGATTAGAAGTACCAACAGCTTGGGGCGCCTGGGTGGCTCAGTGGGTTAAAGTCTCTGCCTTCGGCTCAGGTCGTGATCCCAGGGTCCTGGGGTCAAGCCCCGGAATCGGAATCGGGCTCTCTGCTCAGCAGGGAGCCTGCTTCCCTTCCTCTCTCTCTGCCTGCTTCTCTGCCTACTTGTGATCTCTGTCTGTCAAATATATAATTTAAAAAAAGAAAGAAGTACTAACAGCTTATTAAACATTTGCTTTTTAATTAGAACTCATTTCTGTTCCTTCACTTAATAATACGTCCAAAATTCACAGGGGCAGCTCCCTTGGCTGATTTTATCGTCAAACTAAAACTTGACAGAGGAGAGTTGAACTTTAAGTTGTAAATCTAGTAATGAATGGATTCACCTCTATAACCCCAACAGCTGGCACGGTACCTAGCAAAGAGCAAATGTTCGTAAAAGTTTGTTAAATCAAACTGAGCTGAGAAATAGCTGTCAAAGATAATATGCCCTTAGTAAGAAAATTTAACTGAATAATGAAACAGGAATGGATGGCAAAGTAATCCTCTATAGTTCTAAGTTCTGCATACAGAAAGAAAAATGAATGATTCAGAGGGTATAAAAGTCAAAAACAGTCATGGTCTCAAATGACAGATAAGAGTGAAGACAAGTAATACAAAATAAGGTGAAACTAAAATCCAGGCAAAGAGGAAAAAAGAAGAAAAAAACTGAAAGATACAAAGAAAACAGACATAAAAAGAAAAAACTTCAGAAGACAAAATAGGGAATAAATAACACAACAGGGTCAAGCACGCTCTTCACACCCCCCCCGGACAAATATGGACACCAAAATCCATGGGGCTGAAATTTTCTCCCCCATGAGCCAAAGAGCATCCAAAGAAACAAGGTCAAATCAAGTTTTAACCCAGGATGCATGAAGTAAAAGGATGAACTTAAAATAAACTTTTTATTGACTTTATCAACTTATAAAGATATTATAGGTTTTTAAAAAATATTAAGAAAATAAAAATAATCTACTAATATAATTACAGTCTAGTGCTTTTCAAAACATTTAACAGAAAAGCATCTGTCCATCTATCCCTGCCCCCCTACACATACACATACTCATACATACAGAAATGTACACGCTTTCTTTTCCAACCTTATTTGGATCATCCCATAGAGAATTTTAAATCTAAATTTCATTTCAGCAGTAAGCATTTTGCCATTTCACTAAAAATGATCTTTGGGGTGGCTCAGTTGGTTAAGCGTCTGACTCTTGGTTTTGGCTCAGGTTGTGAGCTCAGGGTTGTGAGAATGAGCCCTGCTTCTGGTTCTACACTTAGTATGGTGTCTGCCTAGAGCTTCTCTTGCCCTCTCCCTCTGCCCTTTCCATTCCCCGCCACCAATCTAAAGTACATCTTTAAAAAAATAAAAATAATCTCCAAAAGCATCACCAATAATTATATTACTCTTAAAGTAAAAATACATGCTTATGATGAATACATTCATAGTCCTAAGGTATGAAGGAGTCCTTCTTTCCTATTTCCCACCCACCATTTCCCTTTCTCATAGGTAATTCTTTTGATCAGTGTCAGCAATCCTTCCAGGAACTTTCTATAAACACAGAAACATCTACGTCTACAAATAAAGGACACATAGTTAAGTATGGGTCCTCTCAATTCTTACACAAATAGGATCATCCTGTATATACTGTCTCTCAGTTGGCTTTTTTTGGACCCAAGAATATATCTTGAAATCTTTCTCTTCATTTAAGAATTACATTGCATTGATATGCCATAATTCATTTAACGATAAACATGTAAGTCCTGTATTTTTGTTTATCAATATCCTTTATCCTTTGTTTATCAAATACCCTTATCAAAAACATTTCGATGAATATCCTGTTACATATATTTTTTATGATACAGTACTATATTTCTAGGATATGGGCCTCCTCCACACACATACAAAGCCTCCTCCACACACATACTCTTCATTTTTTCTAGTGGTAGTAAAGTTTTATCATGTGATTTTAAAATTGACTTAGATTTTTTTTGTATACAATAACACATAAACATCTAAATTGACCTTCCTTAGTCAAATGTCTCAATACCAATTTCTAAATAGCCTTCATTCCCTCTACTTACTTGGATTATTATTTATATTAAAGTCCCCCCCAAAATTATATTAAAGTCCCATACATCCTGCATCTGTTTCTAAATTCTGTTTGGCTATACCAATCTGATTTTCTATTTGCATACCTGTATATACTGTTTTGGTTAGTTTTAAAATATATTTTAATATTAGATAAGAAAGGCCTTATTATCTCCCTCCAATTTTATTCCTTTTTTTTTTTTTTTTTCAAAAGGTTTTATTTAATTAGCGATTCACAGACCTGTACCGCTGGGGCTAATAATATATTATATGTTTATTAAAAAATAAATAAATAAAGGGTTTTATTTATTTATTTGACAGAGACACAGTGAGAGAGGGAACACAAGCAGGGGGAGTGGGAGAGGGAGAAGCAGGCTTCCCACTGAGCAGGGAGCCCGATGCGGGGCTCAATCCCAGGACCCCAGGATCATGACCTGAGCCGAAGGCAGACGCTTAACAACTGAGCCACCCAGGCGCCTTCCCTTCAATTTTTTTTAAATAATTCTTATTCATTTATTCTTCTATGTGAACTTCAGATCTAACAATTTCAAAAAACTCAACTGGGCTTTAACTGGGACTGATCTCTTTAAGTAAATGGAAGGTCTCCTCATTTATTTAGGTCTTGTTTCATATCCTCCAAATACCATTTTTATTACTTTTTCCATATAGCCATATAACTCTTTCTTATTGTATCTACTAATTGTCTGTTTCTACTTCAAAAATATCCACTCTTGGGGTGCCTGGGTGGTTCAGTGAGTTAAGTATCTGCCTTCAGCTCAGGTCACGATCTCAGGTCCTGGAATTGAGCCCCAAGTTGGGCTCCCTGCTCAACATGGAGTCTGCTTCTCCCTCTCCCCCTTCCCTAACTCATGCTGAGTCTCTCTCTCAAACAAATAAATAAAATCTTTAAAAAAAAGTCTACTCTTTATACAGATGTGTCTTCATGTGATTTTTTTTGTTTTCTCCCATAGTAGAAATGTGTTGGATGTTTATGTGTTTCTTTTTGGATACCAACAATTGGATCAGTCTTTGCAAAGACCCTCCATTGTCTGGGTCGAAGCCAAAAAGAGGGCCCAATATCCTGCTGTAGAAGTTGAAAGAGGCCAAACATGTCTCAGGCTCAAAAAACGGCATGCTTTCACCAAGGACTCTGAATCTTGAGGGGTAAGGACAGATGCAGGGACATTTAGAGATCACTGAAAAATCCAGCAACTGCAGGCATGGTGATAGTAGGGCAACAACCCCACCAGACCCTTCCCTGGGGCTTGTTGATGGTGTCCTGGATGTAGTCGGCTGCTTCATCTCTCCTGGGTTTTAGAGCCTGATTTCAAAGCCTTCCTTCCCTTGGAGTCTGTGACCTACCTTACCACTTTCCACTTAGTTCCTTTCCTTGTTTGACTTACCAGGATTGATTTCTGCTACTTGCAAGCTGGAACACTGGCTAATAGATCATCCTGTGTCTGGAGAATATTTTATTTGCTTCTCCTCTCATGACTTTCAACACAGAAATCCTTAACACTCATATCTAGGTTAATAAATATGAGATTAAACATTTCCTCCCATTATTCAAATCCAGAACAAAGTCTAACTCATCCTCTACAAGATTTCAGCATTCCTTTTTCTCTCCTGCCAGTCAAAATTTCCCAGTTTGGAATTTAATGTGGAGAGAGAACCCTGTGTATTGTGGAGTACTCTTTGACCACATAGACCTTTGTCAAAAATAGCTTCAGCTTATATTTTTGATTTCATAAAAATATGTCAGTTATGTAAATGCAAATTTACATATTTAATGATGTGTAGTTCTTATAGTAGTTTCAACCTACCTACAACTTTATTGTTCTCAAGTTAATGATTTTGGTTTGTACCATCTTTGAGTATTTTTCTTAGGAAAATAAAAACACTACTTCTTTTTGTTGTTAATTTATATCTCAGAATGTCTCTCTGCTGCCCATGCTTATTAGTGTCCATTTGGCTGGGTATAGAAATCTTTGGTCCCAACTCGGCCCCATTCAACACTTTGTAGACTCTGTTCTGCTGTCTTCTGGCTTTTCTTGTTCAGCAAATCCTGGTGATCCTGATTTTTGCTTCTGTTTATCAGGCCTAGGTTTAACTGTTTAAAACAGAGGACTTAAAACAGCAATGGCCTGAGTACAATAAAAATTTTTCCCTCCTCTCATATAAAAGATGTAATCCATTTAGGAATACATAGGAGGATCAATGCTATTAAGCTGTTTAGGATGGGCCTTCCGTCTTCAAGGTCACCTAGTATTCAAGATGGCTTGATGGCACCAATCCATGTCCTTGACAGGAAATAAAGGAAGGCAAGTGAAGGGTTAAAAGAGTGAGTATACCAGTTTGGCTAGCACCTTTAGAGAATTTTCCTATGAGCCCTGATTCAAAAGCTTGCAAGCAAAAATCTCACCCTTAGCTATGTAGCATGATGGGAAATAAAGTCTATTAGCTGCTAGGAACAAAATGAGGGTTGTCATTAAAAATGAAGAACGAGCAAATGGATATCAGGCAGGCAAATAACTATCTCTGTCACAGAAGATAACAATTTTTCTTCCTATTCTGTACAGAAATTTTTTAAAATTCATGAAGATTTCCTGATCCCATCGAAGACTAAGTTTTTTCCTTAATTTTTACCTTAAATCCTTTTGATTTGCAGATCAAGGCCTTTTGGGGTTTTTTTTAAGTAGATTTCTTTACATACACTGTAATTATTCCTCTATTTCTCTCTGTATTCATTTGCTAGGGCTACCATAATAAGGTATCCCAGACTGAGTGGCTTAAACAACAGAAATTTACTTTCTCACAGTTCTGGAGGCCAGAAATCCAGATCAAGGTGGTGAGAAGGGTGGTTCCTTCTGAGGACTCGGTCCTTATGTTGTAGATGGTATCTTAGCACTATGTCTTCATGGGATCTTCCCTCTGGGCAAGTCTGTATCCTCTTAGACACCAGTCATAGTGGGAGTAGGGCCCATCCTAATGACCTCATTTTAACTTCCTTACCTCTTCAAAGATCCTATTCCCAAGCTTAGTCACAGCCTGATGTCCTGGCAGTTAGGACTTTCATACCCCAATTTTAGGGGAACACAATTCAGCCCCAAACACTATCATGTTAGCATTGTTCTACAGAATAACTAAAATCACAATCCTCTACTATCTATACAACTACGATCTTTCTATCATCTTGTCTTTTTTCCTCTTTATGATGAGGAAATTGCTCCCTCCTTATCACTGAGCCAATTCTTCTCTCTAATGCTTTAAACAACGACTGACTTTCCCTACTTTATTTCATCTGTTCTTAGATTTTGCTCATGTTCTAGTTAGTTCTTTTTGTATCTCTACCAATTTCATTCTTCTTGCTCCCTCCCCATCCACCTCTCACAGAAGCTATATGCTTGTTGCAAACAACCACAAAATCTCAGTTATGTTCAACAGGCACGTATTTTACTGGCTGGCTGATCCAGGCTAGGTAGCTCAACGATCTTAGCTCAGTGCCACGTGGCTCTCCTCCTCTGTACCTAACGCCATCCTCACAAGAGTCTTTAACAAGAGGGTATGCTCCCCGCCACGGGCACATTTTGAGTCCCTCCTTGTGTCACATGCTAACAGTATGAAAACATATGACCTCCCCGCCTCCCGCAAAAAAAAAAAAAAAAAAAAAAAAAAAAAATCAAAGATCATATACTTCTCCCACTACAGTGGAAGAAGAAATAATAATTTTGAATAATCTAATCTATTACATCATCCTGCATCTTTTAGAGAACTCAAGGTTAAGCATCTTAAATTTTCATATTTTGATTTAGAAAATTATTCTTTCAAATAAATGCTCTGCTCTGAGACTTTAAGGTAATGCTCATTTTCCATTATGTTACACAGTATTTTCACAGGACCCAGAGTGGTTTTGTTTTTGTTTTTGTTTTTTTTTTTTTAATCCTTACATGGGAAGCAATCGATTCAGACCTGCTATTTGCCACCACACACTACAGAAGGAATTTCCTCAGCGTTGGCCCCCACCTAACACTACTCTCCACCAAGGAACTAACGTTCTATCCAGATCCAGTGTTGAAGTCATGTCTCAGATACATAACCCTCAGGTCAATTTGTGTGCCCAGCAGAAGATTTTCTAGTGCCCAAATGCAGGAAATAGATAGAAATTTCGCTTTCCGTCAGAGCCTTGGACTAAACTGAACAGGACAGGACTTCAGAGATTTCATCCCTGGCATGCACTGCGTCCAGCGCTCCTCTTGTCTGCAGCTGGAGGAAAAAGCACGAGCACCTGTATTCTGGCAGACACTGCTGCAAGTGCCCTCCTAAGAGATCTTCTATTTTAAAGGAATGTTAGAAAGACTAGGACATGCACAGCTGTCTGATATGTGTTAGTAACGTCAGTATTCTACTGTCTTAATTGTCTTAAGATCTAGTCTTACTCCCTGCCAGGTCTAGAATAACCTAATGAATTTCTTGAGTCCACACCCAGGCCCTTAAGTATAGGCCTATGCTACCATCAGCCCAGGGATAAAAGGAAAGCGTTTGCTCTGAAGCTCTCTTGAACTATTCTAGAAAGAAGATTGTCTTAAGCGGAGCACAACCCTAAGTAACAAGGAATCTTTTAAGTCCAGTTCAGACACTGCAACTCCTTCATTATGCTGAACGTACCATACGATTTAAGCATCTTTACTCTTCCTTCGGAGGTATGCCAGAGTATCACCCTGATCCAGTAAAAGGGCCCAGAGTAGATGTTTCTTATCTTTACATAAAACAACCATAATAAATGTACAACGAAGGAATGAAGAAACTTTGGATGTCAGCCTTTCAGAATATGGAATACTTGCTATTATAAAACCATCTTATAGCTTCAGGGACAGTATGTTAAAAAGTTTAAAAAAAAAAAAGGCAAAAGCAAGAAGTAAATCAATGACCACAGTATCCTGGGAAACAAATAACATTCCTTATAATTCTGCGCTGCCACGAGACACGCAGCCGGGAGCCTCTTGAACCAACCTCACTCTCCCTTTCTCCTTGTTCCTCTGCACAACCCGGCTCGTGGATCTGATGTACAAGTGCCGATGCAGCTCATCTATGAGAACCAGGTGGAGGTTCATCTTCTTGCTGTGAAGCTCCAACCTAAGGTCACTCAGTCCTTCCACCTGCAGCAAGGGGCCCTCCAAGGACTCAACTGCTGACACCTGCACAGGAGAGGGAAAAAAAAAAATGATTAAGTAGGACAACGACCTAACTGAGCCGTATTAGAAATAGGAAACTACTACTGTTGGAGACCTTCTTTTATGAGACTCTGAGACTTTCAAGAGGAGAGTTGATTTTAGAAAAATATATGACCGTATTTTTAAAAAGTCTGGTCGAAAAAAGAGTTCCTGAGAACCTTAGTAACATATATCAGACTTCGAAGAGTGTAACGTGGCTAGGTCTCCTACTTTTGCCTTGGGACGCTCTAAGGTCTAAAGAGAAATAATGCTGATGAAAACAATCCTGTAAAACAAGAAGGCATCTGAAGCGCCGCAAAGCCGTACATATTACCTGTTCCCACACATACTGCCTGTTAACAGACACAAGCTAAGTGACCCTCCTGATTAAACCGTATCATCCATATTCTCACAAGAGGTCCTATACATACTAATGATTTCAATCAGCTTTTAATCAAATGTAGCTTTTTTTTTTTTTTACAATTTTACTTTTTTTATTTATTTGGCAGAAAGACAAGAGAGACAAGGAGAGAGGCAACACAAGCAGGAGGGTGAGAGAGGCAGAGGAAGGCTTCCCGCTGAGCAGGGAGCCTGATGTGGGGTTTGATCCCAGGACCCTAGGATCATGACCTGAGCTAAAGCAGACGCTTAACGACTGAGCCACCCAGGCACCCCAAATTTAGCTTTTTAAGACTAAGTGAGAGCCCACTGCATAAATCTTTAAATAATTCCCATGGTGCTCATGAGTCAGAGCTTCACTGGCCTAAGTCTCCACGCCTGTCTACACACAGTCAGATACAAATCTCTTTTGCTCTTTCTAATATACACACACACGGAGGGAAATGCATGTGTTACATGAATGCTACAAGGAGAAAATAGCAGTCCTCACCTCTCCTTGGTCTGATCCAGTTCGATAGAAGAAACAGGATATGAATGCTTAATAGGAGATAAACTATGGAGACAAAAACACTCCTGGTGTAAAGTACAATTTGGGAGATTTTAAGACAAAAAAGACTGGATGAATAAAAATGGCGTGAGAATGTCTACAACGAATGAAGATGAGGAATTCAGGGAGCCTGGAACAACTCACTCTGAAACGAAAGCAATAACTAAAAAGGAAAAAAAAAAAAAAAGCAAGTATTATATGATCCCATTTATCCATGTATATAAAGATTATATTTGTCTTTCTGTAGAGATTTTTTAAGATAGATTTATTTATTTATTTATTTATTTATTTATTTGACAGGCAGAAATCACAAGTAGGCAGAGAGGCAGGCAGAGAGAGAGGGGGAAGCAGTCTCCCTGCTGAGCAGAGAGCCCGATTCAGGGCTCCATCCCGGGACCCTAGGGTCACGACCTGAGCCAAAGGCAGAGGCTTAACCCACTGAGCCACCCAGGCGCCCTAGATATTTTTTTTTTAACATGGGGCCTGAACTCACACCTTAGATCAATACCTGAGCTGAGATCAAGAGTTGGATGCTTAACTGACTGAGATACCCGGGCACCCCCAGATATATATATATATATATTTTGTTTTTTAAAGAAAATAACAATGTGAAGAGTGTACTCTAGGTACTATTCCTTAGGAGAAAAATAAAAGCAAGAAAGAATTACAAAGAATGTAATAACAATAGCCATAGTAGTAGTAGTGATAATAGGAAAGAGAGGACTACAAGCTGAACTCAGAGGGAAAAGAGCCTTACCAAGCTCCCCAAAGGGACTCCTGTGCTATGGCAATTCCCTACCCAGGTTATACTTGTAAATATGCCTAAAAGGTACAGATAAAGGTAATAATGAATGACACTTCAGGGTAAAAACAGTAAGTATAATTAGGGATATAAACATGCATTCGCCTACGTGTCAGCATGTATAGAAAAGCAAGAGAAAATAAGAGCCCCGAACCATACCAACAGTCCAGAGTGCTGACCACTGACCCACACCAGTACAAACGGTCATTTGGGAGCAGCCAGACAGCGAATACAGAAAGCCTGGAGCGGCCGAATACAAACTGGCCTGAGATGGGGAGGAAAATGCAAAGGCTTCCCCACAAACACATCGCTTGCTTTGTGATGTGCTATAATCAGATGCCAGTAAACAAATAAGTTTCCTTGAGTTAACTGAGAAAGAATGGAGGCATGAAAAAATGACAAGCCCTGGGCCAGCTCTGTCCTCTGCAGCCTGCCAGTCCATTTTCATGCTGGCTGGCAACTGCCTCTGGGACAAGAGCCCCTGGGCCGCATGCGAGCTGCCAACGATTCTAAATGGAAAAGCAGCCTCACAAAATGACCACTGCGTCCCCAAGGAGGAAAAACAACAACAAATTCATTTACACGTATGCTCTAAAATGGATTTTAACTCGGGTCTCTAACAGAGAAAAGAGGATGCATTAACCTTTGGTGACATCGAGATCCAGAAAATGAAAAATAATTTGGTAAGCCACTGGCCCATCATGTAGCCTTATCCCTTAAGGTAATTAAATCCAGATGAGATATTTAAGCTTAAAAATCACCCACCGCACATCCACGCTCAATTTGTTTGTAGGAATTTGTATATGGATTTTTAACCCAAATAGTTCATGTTTCAAATACAAAATTATAAGATAATGTCAACTTTCAAAAGCCACTTAATATATATATATATATATATATATATATATATATATATATATATATA
>NW_022630996.1:12378246-12534075 GCF_010015895.1 Lontra canadensis
ATATATATATATATATATATATATATATATATATATATATATATATAGGTTAAGCACTAACCACAGTGCCTGGCACATACTGAGTGCTCACTGAAATTAGATTTTTAACAATCTATTTATTCTGTGGATAAAGGAACCTCACAAGGTGGGGCACCTGGGTGGCTCAGTGAGTTAAGCCTCTGCCTTTGGCTCGGGTCATGATCTCGGGGTCCTGGGATCGAGTCCCGCATCAGGCTCTCTGCTCAGCAGGGAGCCTGCCTCCCCCTCTCTCTGCCTGCCTCTCTGCCTGCTTGTGATCTCTGTCCGCCAAATGAATGGATAAAATCTTAAAAAAAAAAAAAAAAGGAAAGAAAAGAAAAGCAACCTCACAAGGTGTTACTAACATTGCTAAATGCAACATTTTCAGTGAAGTATTGTTTGTTCATAGAACCATTATAACCACTTAGATGACAAACTTTCTGAGTATGTTTTCTGGACCCAAAATACAAGTACAATTAATATATATAATCAAGAGTACCATAAGAATTTCAAAGACTTGAAAACCTTACCACACGGAAGACAGAGTAGTCTTATTTTTATATGAAAATACAGTGCTCTAGTTTTCTGGCCTTCATTTATTAAAAGCTATAATTATGAGACCTAGGCAAGGCCATTGTCCTCCCCTACTCTAATCTCACTAAGTGGTACTATAAGTGATTTTAAGAAAATAGTTGTCAGAAGACGACATACAAACGGCTAAGAGACACATGAAAAGATGCTCAACGTGACTCAGCATCAGGGAAATACAAATCAAAACCATGACGAGATACCACCTCACACCAGTCAGAATGGCTAAAATTAACAACTCAGGAAACAACAGATGTTGGCGAGGATGTGGAGAAAGAGGAACCCTCTTACACTGTTGGTGGGAATGCAAGCTGCTGCAGCCACTCTGGAAAACAGTGTGGGGGTTCCCCAAAAAGTTAAAAATAGGGCTACCCTAAGACTCAGCAATTGTACTACTAGGTATTTATCTGAAGGATACAAAAATGGTGGTTCAGAGGGGCACCTGCACCCAAATGTTTACAGCAGAAATGGCTACAATTGCCAAAACATGGAGAGAGCCCAGATGTCCTGAGAGATGAATGGATAAAGAGGATGTGGTGTGTTTATACCATGGAGTATCACTCAGCCATCAAAAGAATGAAACCTTGCCATTTGCAATGAAGTGGATGGACCGAGAGGATATTATGCTAAGCAAAATAAGTCAGTTTAAAAAGACAAATACCATACGATTTCACTCATGTGTGGAATTTATGAAACAAAACAGACAAAGATAGGGGAAGGGAAGGCAATATAAAATAAGATAAAAAAGAGAGGGGGGCAAAGCAGAGGAAGAGACTCCTACCTCCAGGGAATAAACTGAAGGTTACTGTAGGGGAGGTGGGTGGGGGATGGGGTAACTGGGTGATGGACATTGAGGGGGCCGCTTGATGGAATGAGCACTGGGTGTTACTTGCTACCGGTGAGTCACTGAATTCTACCTCTGAAACTAATAATACCCTATATGTTAGTTAAATTGAACTTAAATTAAAATTTAAAAAAAAAAAAAAAGTGGTACCAATATGTTACAACATGGGTGGAATTTGAAAACATTCTGCTAAGTGAAATAAGCCAGACACAAAAGTACAAATACTGGGTGATTCCACTTCTATGATGTACCTAGAAGAGGGAAATTCATAGAGACAGAAAGTAGAAGAGTGGTTTCGGGAAGCTGGGGGGAAAAGAGGTATTATTGTTTAATGGGTACAGAGCTGCAGTTTGGGAAGATGAAAAAGTTCCGGAGCTGGACGGTAGTGATGTCGCACAGTGTAAATGTTCTTAATGCCACTGCCTGTACACATCAAAATGTTTAAAATGGGGCACACCTGGCTGGTTCCGTCAGTGGAGCATGCGACCCTCGATGTCGGGGTTGTGAGTTACAGCCCCCCACTGGGTGTAGTGATCACTTAAAAAATAAAATCTTTAAAAAAATAAAATATTTGTCAGTGCAACATATGATATCTAGAACATCAGTTTATAGAAACTGGACACTTACCTGGTTTCAAGCAGCTCATACCATAAAGCTTACACATAAGCAAAACTTGGTGAAGCAGAAAACAGTCAACCCAACCAACTACCACTGATGGTCACACTGTTGTGTGTTTGGGGCAGGGGGACAGTAGTGGGGAGGAGAGGACCTGATTTCCAGGCATTTACTAATACTTAGGCTTTATTAGAAGTCATTAAATATCCTTGGGGTGCCTGGCAGGTTCAGTTGGTAGAGCATGCAACTCGATCTCAGGGTTCTAAGTTCAAGCCCCACATAGGACATAGAGATTACTTATAAAGTCTTAAAAAAAAAAAATCATTAAATAGCTACCCACATTTAGATACAAATAACTATTGGTAAAAATACAACTAACGAGTTGTTCTGTTTTTTTCTAATGTGGTCATTTTATGAATCATTTCACTGTTTTCCAAATTTAATGTCTACAGCACACTTTTTAAATACCACTGATGAAACATTAACAAGAATTCAACAGATGCAGTTGGATTAAAGGGGACAGCAACAAAATGGTCTAAAATGGTCTTACAGGTGAAGTGCTATGAGAAATTACTAAAACTGGGTTTTTAAGTGTGACATACAACATCAAATATGTATTATTACAGAAGACATACCAGATGAAAAATCAAATAGACAACAATATAGGAGGTTATTGCTGTCTACACCTCTCCCACAGAGGAATAACATACACTCATGCCCCAAATGATCTCTAGAATGACCTTCTAGAATTCTCAGATAGGCCACACCATCTCTTAAAGGTAGATTAGTATAAAATGAGCCAATTAAATGATTTGGAAGTTTTCTTACACATTTGCAAAAATAAAATTAGGGGGTTGGGGGAGTTACTACAAGTAGGGATTGTTTTCGTACAATTCCAATTACTACTCAATTGAACATCAGTATTCTACTCACCACAGCTGGAAACTTCTTAAAGAACAGAACTCCATTATAGACTTGAAAAACATTTCCTTTAGGATTATGAAATAAGCTAGCATTTTCAAAATGTTTTAATACATAATATTGAACAGCATGTTTTGCTACTAAAAATGTATCCATTGAAGAAAACGGAAATCCCTAAAAATGTTTCCACAACTAAGTAACCAACTTAACTAAAGTACAGTTAAAATGCACATAATCAGGAATGGTCTGGTATTTCAAAAAAAGTTCACCATGAGCTGAGAGATAAGTTTACAACAAAGGCCATCTTTCTGATTAAGAACTATAGTACCCTTAAATTTTCTTTACCAAATGTCTATTTCTCAATTTCATTTTAAAGTATGAAATTATTATTTCATAGTTAAGTGTTTCATAGTTAAGTGTCTGTCTTCTGCTAATCTCATCCAAGTTGATTAGGTAAAAAGCTCTAGTTTTATGCTTTAACATAGATCAATCGAAATGTTTTGGAGGAACACCAAAGTTGGCCATTCTCAACAGCTGTTTCATTGAAGAGATACTAGAAAAGATTGATCTGGCAATCAAAAGATCAAATTACTGATCTTTTATTATTATTATTATTATTATTATTATTTTAGTTGGGGGAGGGGAGAGACACAATGGTAAGGAACATTAGTAACTAACTAAACTATCTGCTAGCTAAGGAAAATGCTTATTTTGGCAATCACGTTCCCCTAAAGAAAGCAAATGTGTTCCTACTGCTGAGTCCAAACAAGTGTTTCCTTCAGGATTCCAATAATTACATGGTTCCAAAATGTTTTATCACTTTTCAGTATGTCTGTATGTCTCCCTTAAGGAAGTGTTTTTCTAGGGAAACGACATGACCCTATTCTGAAAATGTTACCTTGTTTCAACTTACAGATGCAGTAACAGTAAAAAGATAAGAAATTAGGCTATTCCAGAGAATGGACACCTTCTCCCTTCCTATACTTAGGTAAGTAAGTAAGACAACACAAGTTAAACTTTTGGAAGAGTCTCAACTAAGAATACCAGAAATCTTTGGCTATGGACAAAAGAAGCGGGCCCTGAACACAGACATTGACTTTGAGCCCAGGTCACTTGGCAACTGCCACCCAGGCTCCCAAATGGCTAGAAGACAAACTGGTGACTTCAGGCCCTATCCCTCACTATCCGCCAAGACAGCCCTCCACCTGGAAGTCTCCGTACACTGTCAGGCTCAGGGAGTCCTACATGCACACAAGAAGTCTCCCTCTGATTGCAGAATGAGCCATACCCACATTACACAAGCACTGAAGATGTTTGCCACCAAGAATCCCAGATCACTTACCAAACATTTCCATTTGGCTACACCACATTGCCCAAAGTAGAAATTTGGCTCTCTATCAGACAGGAATTTTGAAAAAAACAAAAACAAAAACCCAACAACAACTAAACGCAGCTTGAAACCTCCCCAAAACAAAAACACAGTATCTTTCACGCATTAGTTTGAAATTTGAACCACAGCAAACTGTTTTTACAAGTAAAAAATGAACTAGTATTGGCTGTTTTATATGGTTTAATCTATTCGTTTTAGGAGATCTAAAAGCTTTGATGCATCTAGGACAGCACGGTGCTGTTTGTAGACCACTATGGCCTTATAATAATAGAACCTATGTATTTAATCACATCACAGAATCTACGAAAAATTTAACAAGTAAGTGTGTTATGTGTGTATACACACACACACACGTACACATATATTTTAACATAAAACCACAAACGTGACCCCAAGGATTTTGTTGAACAACATCCTGTTAAACGTAAACTTAAAGCAACCTCCACTCGACTTGTGTTTGTAATAGGACAGCAGCCACGACAGGGGACACATGCAGAGGACGGCTTAGTCTGCTCTTCACACTAACAGGTTGGGGAAAGGGCAGGAGAAGGAAGTCGGGAGGCAGAGCATGGGGCATGCGGAGCAAAATGAGGGACTCCGTTCAAGGCCCAGGGCTGTAGTGGAGGTTTACAGAAGTCTTAGGGGATCTGTAGGAAAAACAGAAGCCTGGATCCCAGCTTTCCTGGAGACGATCTGGCTTCCTATGGCTGTGTTTTGCCACTGACTGCAGGCCTCTGGGAGATTAACAGCTTGGAACTTAACAATAGACTTCCCAAGAAAGCGGCATCACAGGGCAAGGCCAAGGGCCTGCAGCAAGAACACTTTTTTCCACCCTAACTCGTCAGCCAATCCACAGTGATCAAATCCGGCAGTCAGAAGTGCCCATTCTTAAAGTCAGTTGGCTAACAGAGTATCGATCAGCCCCATTCAGGTGCCCCTGCTCCCTCTGGAAACCCAATACCTATAATGCAGACTCAGCATGCTCTCACCATTAAAAACAGGATGCTGTCGTATCCTTCCATTCTCCTTTCATTACTGCCACGGCTATTACATGTTTTTATTTAATAAACCTTCATCAGTTCAAATGAAGGGCTGTTATTAGTTGTGCTAACAACCAAATGATAATGCTCCAGAGAGGCATCCCAGCTTGTCGGTGCATTAGCAAAGAGAGGAGAAGGGCTGAGGTCAAGCATGTGTCAATGTAAATGAGGCGGTATTAGGTAGTAAAGGCTTAATGCAATAGACTGCCGGGGAGTTAATGGAATTTACAGGATAAAGCAAATGAGATGAAGTTATTGATAAGTGAATGAACGGAGGGGGGCCTGCAAGATAAAGCGCTGTCAAAGAAAAGCACTTTTTCTTGTGGATTTCTTCTTTAAAGTATCTTCAAATCTATCTCAGAAAACAAAACTCAGGAGAGATCAAATGGGACTGCAGGTTTCACCAAGGAGCTCAACCCACCACTGCTGCGAGACACCGGCGTGTTCTCAAAGCATACCATTCGACTAAGCTATTTAAGTCTTCTTTGGGCCTTCCCCCCTCTTTTTGGTTTTTGGGTTTGTTTGTTTTTTCCTAAACATCAGGGTGTTCCACCACAAATAATTCCTATAACTTCAGCGAAAATCTTTGCTTTTTCTTTTTTCCTCTTGTAACGTAGGGGTGGCAGCTCTTCTAAGATATTCCATCAGTCCAAGCCTCACAGAAGGACAGTATCTGAGAAATGAAAGGCTGTATTTTCCATTGTAAGAAACCTTCAAAGGCTGTCAGGACAGCCTTAGGGTCCCACCCTAATTTCACAGGTTTAAAAAAAAAAAAAAAAAGCCCAGATATGTTTCTTAACCTTTGTTTTTCTCGCAAATTATAAAACTACATGATCAAGACAACTTGAAAACCACA
This sequence comes from Lontra canadensis, assembly GCF_010015895.1. Lineage (NCBI taxonomy): Eukaryota > Metazoa > Chordata > Mammalia > Carnivora > Mustelidae > Lontra > Lontra canadensis. The sequence continues at coordinate 12,384,519 of NW_022630996.1, forward strand.
AAAATCACAAAGGAAAAAGATGGTCCACATTCTCACTAATCAGGTAACATGTATTTTAACCTGATTCTTTCCAAGTGTTTTTCCACACAAAGTTTTTAAAAAGTATTGTTGTTTTTAAATGTGCTTTTTCCATTTGGCCATATATTGGAAACATGTGACCATTAGCCAATATATTTTTGGCATTCATACACATAAAATGAATATTCCACAAATGACTTAAACCATTTCCCCATACTAGGTAATTGCTATTCTCTTATTTTCACATATCTTCCTGTGATAAAAATTGTATACAAGGATAATTATCATATAATTAAAATTCTTAACTCTATCCTTAACATTCTAGAAGTAGAATTCCAAGTCCAAAATAATATATTTATTTAGAGCTTCTAATACATAATGCCAAATTAAGAGCCTTATTTGTTCTAAATGGACTTAAAATGAATCAGTTCACAAATACTTTCTGATGAAATTAAACAATACCTCACACTTTAAGAGACAGTTAAGAATTTTAATTGCTTATGGAAAAGATCACACAAACAACAATCCTTCACTGTTCCTAATCTTAGGGTCCCAATGGTTCCTCCAATTCTCAATGCCCATCAGTGTTCCATAAAGACAGCATTAAATCCTAGGTTTCTATTCCAAAATACAAGAGAAAAGACCACTAGGTAAGATATCCTCATTTGACAAATGTTCCAAAGTCACTTACTTCCTATATCTTATTTGTTATTCTGGGACAAGAAACAGTTACAGAGTTGGCAAAGCAGGTCTCTGAGAGTCACTGCAGGCTCACACTTAAATCGAGACAATTTCCCCCAATCTCCAAGACCCCAAATCCATTAGAAATGCTCTGCACTGGAAAAAATATACAGTGGAAAAAAGACAGTCTCTTCAATAAATGGTGCTGGGAAAACTGGACAGCTATATGTAGAAGAATGAAACTCGACCATTCTCTTACACCCTACACAAAGATAAACTCGAAATGGATAAAAAACCTCAACGTGAGACAGGAATCCTTCAAAATCCTAGAGGAGAACATAGGCAGTAACCTCTTCGATATCAGCTACAGCAACTTCTTTCAAGATATGTCTCCAAAGGCAAAGGAAACAAAAGCGAAAATGAGCTTTTGGGACTTCATCAAGATCAAAAGCTTCTGCACAGCAAAAGAAACAGTCAACAAAACAAAGAGGCAACCCACGAAATGAGGAAGATATTTGCAAATGACAGTACAGACAAAAGGTTGATATCCAGGATCTATAAAGAACTTCTCAAACTCAAGACACACAAAACAGATAATCATGTCAAAAAATGGGCAGAAGACATGAACAGACACTTCTCCAATGAAGACATACAAATGGCTATCAGACACATGAAAAAACGTTCAACATCACTACCCATCAGGGAGATTCAAATTAAAACCACATTGAGATACTACCTTACACCAGTTAGAATGGCCAAAATTAGCAAGACTGGAAATAACCGGTGTTGGAGAGGATGTGGAGAAAGGGGAACCCTCTTACACTACTGGTGGGAATGCAAGTTGGTGCAGCCACTTTGGAGAACAGTGTGGAGATTCCTCAAGAAATCAAAAATAGAGCTTCCCTATGACCCTGCAATTGCACTACTGGGTATTTACCCCAAAGATACAGATGTAGTGAAAAGAAGGGCCATCTGTACCCTGATGTTTATAGCAGCAATGGCCATGGTCACCAAACTGTGGAAAGAACCAAGATGCCCTTCAATGGATGAATGAATAAGGAAGATGTGGTCCATATACACTATGGAGTATTATGCCTCCATCAGAAAGGATGAACACCCAACTTTTGTAGCAACATGGACGGAACTAGAAGAGATTATGCTGAGTGAAATAAGTCAAGCAGAGAGAGTCAATTATCATATGGTTTCACTTATTTGTGGAGCATAACAAATAACATGGAGGACATAGGGAGATGGAGAGGAGAAGGGCGTTGAGGGAAACTGGAAGGGGAGATAAACCATGAGAGACTATGGACACTGAAAAACAATCTGAGGGTTTTGAAGGGGTGGGGGGTGGAAGGTTAGGGGAGCCTGGTGGTGGGTATTATGGAGGGCACGTATTGCATGGAGCACTGGGTGTGATGCATAAACAATGAATTCTGTTACACTGAAAAGAAATTTTTAAAAATGAATAAAAAAAAGAAATGCTCCGCACTTGCACAGCTCTTTACTAACATCAACTATTAAAATCCCACAAAGGAACATGAAAGGAATATTATTTTTTGCATTTTCAAAGCTAAGAACAAGAAGTCATCAGTACTGGGGTGAATCGAAAAGAAAACAGACTCCAACAAGCTCCTCCTTTCTTGTCAAGCCAAGCAAAAGTTACCAATCCGCCTTCTCAGATCATTGTCAAGTTGACGGAGTGCTCCCATCAACAACACGTGTCATCACCTGCAGCAATTTATACATTTTTAGGGTTCCCATCTGGCCACAGAATTATAGGGTCCCCATCTGGCCACATCTTGACCAATCAGAAACCTGTCCAAGCAAGTCCATGTATGAGTCTGAAATCCGGAATATGACAGAGGAGGTCAGCAAAGAACTCGTGTATTATTCTTGCCTGAGTTTATTCCTCCTACAGACCGAAGTGTATAAATGTGTGTGTGCACACATCTGATTAAAACAACATGTATGCATCAGCGATGGTAGCTCCAGGAGAGAAAGGCTGCTCAGTATAAACACGTCCTAGATGACTGCTTTTTCTCTTACCTGGCACTGCATGAGGGTAATGATGCTACTTATACTTTTTTAAATGTGTATATTACCTTATGTTTTACAAAGCACTGTGCTCTTACAAAATTTCATTTTTATTCTCACAGCCATTCTATAATCTAGGCAGGGTATGTGTATATTGACTCTACAGAAGAGAATACTACGAAACAGAGAGAAAGTGATTTGTCTAAACTCACGGAACTGGTGAGATGTTGAGTCAGGGCTAGAATTAACATCTGGCTTCTAAATCCATTTTCTTTGCACTATACCACAATGTACCTAGCCACCACTTGTCAATAAGTCAATTTTGTGCCCCAATTTCAACCCATGAAATCCCAGCGAGGTCAGATAAGAAACCACAGTAAGAAATGCAGGAATTAGAGCACCAAGGAGAGCCCTAAAGAGTTCAAGTCAACCCAAACCCGGGGCGCATCTGATTTAACCATTTACCAACGCTCCTACTGACCAAATCATCAGGCTATAATACTAGATAAGAGCCAAATACTCGGTCAGCTCTATCCAAAATCCGCAACAGAGGATGGCAACAAAGCAACTTGAAACTACAACATTTCTATATAAATGTGAGTATCAATCACAGTCTGATATCTGTCATATGCAAATACATGGCTTCTAATTCCTTAGAGCTGGTGTTAAATGAAGTCAAGGACAATTAGTTTTACTCTGCTGCATAGCATAGATAGGCTATACCCTAAATCTACAGCCCCAAATTTATCCGTACATTGGAATCACCTGAAGAGCGTTAAATTACTGAACTTAGTATCCAACCGCCGGAGATGTCAATGTCATCAGTGTAGGGTGTGGCTTTAGGGCTTTAGAATTCTTGAAGGAGTCCCTAATGCACAGACTTTGGGAATCACTGTCCTACAGCCAAGCAAGCCAACTGAAAACTGGTGAACCTTATGAGGTTTAGTGCAATCTAACAGAATTTCTATGTGCTTTAAAATAAAACAGGCAGGGGCGCCTGGGTGGCTCAGTGGGTTAAGCCTCTGCTTTCAGCTCAGGTCGTGATCTCAGGGTCCTGGGATTGAGCCCCGCATCGGTCTCTCTGCTCAGCAGGAAGCCTGCTTCTCTTCCTCTCTCTCTGCCTACTTGTGATCTCTGTCTGTCAAATAAATGCATAAAATCTTAAAAAAAAAAAAAAAAAGAAAGAAAGAAAAGAAACCTTAGCCTTCAAAAACCAAATATAAATAAAAAGGGCATTGAGCACCAACAAAAATAGTTTACAAGCCCTGTACTTTAACTCTCCAGGAGAAAAAGAAAGCTGCCACACTAAGGTTACTCATTTAATTTTAGACAAACACTAAGGTTTCTTGCTTAATGACTTTGTTTTCAGCTCTTCCTAAACCTTTTTGGAAAAAGACAAAATAGGTGTTTGAGGGAATGAAGGAGTCATCCAAAAAAAAGCTCAAAACAGCTACAACTGACCGCCTTATTTAACTAGCCAGCCATATTATCCCACCCCACCCCCAATATTCCTGGTCCCCATTTCTTGTCATGCTCATGATGACACGAGACACTACTTGTTCATGTGTCTCTCCTTATTAGCATCTAAGCTCCTTCAAGGTTAAGGCCACATTCAGATATGTATACCAACAACGCAATGATCAACAATGGCATCATCCCATTCTTTGTTAAGTCTATCAAAACATGTGCCTGGGGCGCCTGAGTGGCTCAGTTGGTTAAGCGACTGCCTTTAGCTCAGGTCATGATCCTGGAGCCCAGGATCGAGTCCCAAATCAGGCTCCCTGCTGAGCAGGAAGTCTGCTTCTCCCTCAGACCCTGCCCCCTTCCATCTCTCTCTCTCAAATAAATAAAATCTTAAAAAAAAAAAAGTGCCCAATTCTTGCCTGTTATTAGTATAGAATATCAGCATTGGTCTTTCAAATCAATATACTACACTAGGAACAGATGGGCTTAATGGTATCTATTTCCTTATTGACCATGGATATATTTTTTATCATGTGTAGAGAAATCTATATGGAATATTGAAACATTTTTGCAGTCACTTACCACTTTCAGGTTAGGTCCAATAAGTTCACTGGAATGTTCCAGCTCTCGATATTTATAGAGCTTTCACCTCAATACCATTCCCACATCATAATGAGAAAGAACAGTCCTGTGAGATCTTAGAAACTCTCAAACCAGATGAAAGGGATGTGCACTTTGGCCCCCTTTCTCTTACTTGTACATTAATCATTTGATAGTGGATGCATGATCACCCCTTCCCTGTCCAGAGTCTGAAAAAAGAATTCGTCTATTTGCTAATGACACAGTTTTAACAGCAGCAGAAGGAACAATCTCACGGCTCCACCATTCCTGCCACCTAAGCACTGACAGAAAGAATAGCTTAACAGCAACTTCTTTGTAACACTAAAATCAACACTATTGATAAGCACCCTCCAGTACTGAACTGGCTTATACTCAATTACAATACTAGCAGAAAACCACATTTAGCTACCTAAGAGTAGATTTTACAACAAACTGCTCCTAGATCGTTGATTGACGAACTGCGTTGCTTATGGTTAGACAGCAGATACTATGAACTGTGAACATATACTCAAAGTGGGCCAAGAAGGGGATACAGAGAATCTGAAATTTGTCCATGTCAAATACCAAACAGATGGCAAAGAACTTCGGGGTCCTGATCACCCTCTGTGCATGTGTTAAGTCAGGCTAGATTTGTTTTTGGAGGAAAATCTCTGTGCCAGCAGGAACTCCTTTGTATACAGTGTAGGGTAGTCTTTCATTCAGAGAAGTGTCCATTTGAGGGAAGAAGGAATCAACAATGTTTACCTAGCAAGCCTACTTCATCTCTCTCAGCTCAAAACAAGTCCACCTCCAACCAGTTTTTGAAACTGTAACAAGGGAGCCATCACTATATCCTTCTTACAGTATCAGTTAATCAATTCATTATAAACAACATTTCTAAGCACTTACTGTATATATAGTATGGACTTAACACAAATAGCTTAGTATCTCATTTAATCCCTTCCACAACCCTCGGGAATACATGTAGTTCTCAACTCCAACTTTCAGCCAAGTCAAATTGAATAATTAGCCCCAAGTCAACCAGCTAGTAAAAGTCAAAGCCGGGATTCAAACACAGGTCCATCTGACCCACACTAACACCCATGCTGTCATTCACAACTTTGATTGTTTATCCAACAAACGCAAAGGATCTTGTGAGCTGAAAATACGACAAATACACTTTTATTACAGGAGCTTAGAAAACTATGCAACTAAGTTGCTTTACTGCCTTACTGCCTTACTCCCTCTGTACCGGTTGTGGCCACATTTTCACCAGCAAAAGTGACCTATTTCCACCATACCATTCTCTCAAGGCATCTCTGGGATTCTCTGGGAAGAAGGCAGCTACATAAATATTAGTTATTATTATAATAATCCTTATCTCACTATACAGCTATGATTTTTTTTAATGTAAATAAATGATTAAGAGACATTCAAAATCTCTATCATCTCAGGAAGACTTGGAAATGAAAACATTTAGCGACAGGCCCTGTGACTGTCAGCTGAAGTGCTTCAAAACCGCTCGCGCTGGCTTAGTTTCCACTGATTGAACGCAATTAGGAATGGACTTCTATGGGCTGATCAATCCGAACTGGTGTAAGTGGTTTCCAAAGCTCATCTGTGCAGTCTGAGTCTGATGCAGACTTCCACATAAATTTTCCTTTTAAAAAAGTTCATAAAAATATTAACTATCATAAAATACCTTCCTAGTTAGCTCGTGCCACTGGGAAGAAGCTGTTATTCTTATATTAATAATTCTTCCCAGAATTAATCAGTCATTGTACATTAGAACCAGCAGCTGGAGTGTTTTGAGTGATAATGAAACCTGTAACAAGGCATCTTCAGCCGTCTTTTCAAGACAATAAGGGAATTAAAATTTCAATTTAAATGCAGAGGTTTGAAACACGCTTCACTGGCAAAATTACTTCAATTAATGTGAGTGGAATACAAAGGACAGACTGCAGAAATGTGATGCAGCAACCAGAAATTATGTCATTAATGTGCTTGCATCAACCCAGCACAATGACTGCAAAGGTCTAATTTAAACCGTACATATCACAAAGCTACAGGCTACAATATTAATCAAGTCTCTGATTTCAATGTGACGGATCCGGGCTTCTTGTTGGACCACTTTTAGCTTTTCATAAGCTAACAGCAGCTGTTTACCTGGAAGAAGGAAACAAAAGGCCATGCCTATTTGCAGACATTCCATGTCATGACAATTTAATTATTTTATGCAATACTCAGGTTATCATATCAAAAGAAGAAATAAATATCCCATCTAGGAGCCAAGTCTACAGCTATCAGACCAGGGTGAGGGTGAGGCAGGAATTGCAGGAGCTGACAGAAGCCATGGGTCACCACTGATTTATTTACTCTGGATTTATGAACCTGAGTAGGGATTAAATTACTGGCCATCTGCACCTGCCTTCCAACGGAAATGCAAAATCTTTTGATAAACAAATCCAAGGAAATCAGAGAGTTTTGAAAGACTCCACTTTTTGTATTCACTTTCCTCTGATGTCTTTAAGCAAAGATTTTTTCATTTGGACCCTTGAGATGACTTAAGTAGATTTTACTTCTAATACCACGTAACGGTGGGGAAAGGAAATGTGATTTTTTTTTCCATAGGAAGTCCAATGAAAGAGCAATTACAGACCATAGTATTCACTCATATACAAAAGGTCAAATTGAAGGAAATTTCCAACCTTTTAAGCACACCTTGAATCCTACCTTCATGAAATCGTCATTGTACATTAGGATCATGCAAAGCAACTACCTCATCTGGGAAAATAGGGATCATATCAGAAAACTCTGTCTTGTAGGGTTATTGCAAGAATTAAATGTTAACAAGTGTAACCAACTTAAAACAGTACCAGAACGTAATGAAAACTCAATATATATTAGTGGTTATTACAATCATTGTTTGCTGTTCATTTAAATATTGCAAAAAGGAAAGGTTAGAAACTAGACACTGAAATAAACACTGAAACCAGACAAAAATCAGACCAGAACCCCTAGAGAGGAAACCCCTATTCTCTGTTTAATGATATTAAAGTCTTTCCCATAGTTACCCACTTGGCCAATGATCTAGGAACCCTGACTAGATGAGGCGCACTATGCTAAGAACTGGGCAGTCAAAAATAAGTAAAATAAAGCTCTTGACCTCAATGACCTACCATACAAACAAAAGCAATTGTATTACAAGAAGTACACGCAGCTTATGGAAACAAACAAATAAAAAAAGCATCTACTCAGGCTAAATATTCTTACCACAATAAAAACAATACATCATTTTTTTTTTAAGAGAAAAGCATCTAATCACCTGGGACATTCAGAGAGCTAATGAAATTTGAGCCAAGCCTTAAAGAATAAATCATCATTTTCCAGGCAGACAGGATTGGGATTAGGTTCAGGGAAATATGATCAATTAAACAACGTCTATCACATCCGTACATCAGCAACAAATAACTGGAAGTTGTTATTAATAAAAAGCCACTGTTCTAAAAAATACAATAGCAAAAAATGATATATTTAATACCTCTAAGCGATATATTACTAAGCATTATTATATAGAACATAAATGAAGAAATCAATAAATGAGACCTATTCACTGAAAAAGACTCAATATTACAAAGATGAAATTCTTATATTGAATCTATCTCATGACACTTTTTGAGGAATATGACAAGCTGATAACTAAAATTCATGTAGAAGAGTAACAGGCCAAGAATAGCACAGATAATTCTGAAAAGCGAGGTGAGGGAACGTCTCCACCTGCTATCATCAAGATAGATCATAAAATAATAGTAATTAAAACAGCATGGTTTCGGTGCTGAAATAAACAGGACCAACTGAACAAAATAAGGAGCTCAGGGACAGACCCATGCATACATGAAAAGTTGGTATGTGACCAAGATGGCTTGAGAAGTCAGGAGGAAATAAATTCAGCAAATGGTCTGAGCCACATGGCTATTTATACAGAAGATAAAATTAGATCCCTAGTTCATACCATATATGGAAACAGATTCCAAATGGGTTAAAGACGACATGGGAGATCCTCTATATGACACTGGGATAGAAAAAAAATTTCTTGAAATAAAAATTGGATACGGAGCAGTGGATGGCTCAGTCAGCTACGCATCCAACTCTTGATTTCTATTCAGGTCATGATCTCAGGGCTCTGCGCTGGGCCTGGAGCCTGCTTAAGATTCTCCCTCTCCCTCCCTCTCCCTTTCCCTGTACCCCTCCCCGACACTCATGCTCTCTCTCTCTCAAAACACTGAAAAAAAAAAAGAAAGAAAGAAAAATAAAATGGTTATTCTTAAAAAAAAAAATGCTGCATTAAATTGTAACACTTCTTTGCAACAAAAGCCTTCATAAACAAAGTAAAAAGATATACCACCAACTAGGAGAAGATATTTCAAATATATCTAACAAAAGATTAGTGTCCAGAATATATAAACAACAACAAACAGGAAAAAGAAGGAACTTCTGGAAAACATAGCTCATATACTCACCTCCTTCCAGAGGTAACTGCTCTTCCTTCCCACCCCACTCCCCAGATCCTCACTCACTCCAACCACATAATTTTTTTTTTTAAAGATTTTATTTATTTATGAGAGAAAGAGAGAGAGAGAGAGCGAGCACAGGCAGACAGAATGGCAGGCAGAGGCAGAGGGAGAAGCAGGCTCCCTGCAGAGCAAGGAGCCCGACGTGGGACTCGATCCCAGGACGCTGGGATCATGACCTGAGCCGAAGGCAGCTGCTTAACCAACTGAGCCACCCAGGCGTCCCCAACCACATAATTTTAACTGGAACTGACAATTATAATATTCCAGCTGACCCAACCTAGACCCTACCCCCATATTTTCTAATTAAAAAAATTTCCTCTGCAAACCTGGAAAGATACAGGCCACAGCCCACACCCCTTCTTTCTCTCCCAAACCCCACCTACATGTGGAAGAAACAGTCTACAGGAGAACACTGAAGACAACAGGCAGAAGGAACATATCGGTGGCATTCCACATGTACTCCTGTCCTTTCAGCTGATTGGTTAAGTGAATTGCTTACTATTCACTCCTTTTTTTTTTTAAGTTTTTATTTATTTATTTGACAGAGAGAGATCACAAGTAGGCAGAAGCAGGCAGAGAGAGAGAAAGGGAAGCAGGCTCCCTCCTGAGCAGCGAGCCCAATGTGGGGCTCAATCCCAGGACCCTCGGATCATGACGTGAGCTGAAGGCAGAGGCTTAACCCATTGAGCCACCCAGGCACCCTTACACTCCTATCACACAACCAGGTTTTAACATAGGATAGAGTATCATCGCATATCTCACATCTTGGTTACCAGATTCCCTTAAATGCTTCTTATGAAGGACTTATGGCAAAATTCTTCTTGAAAATCTCAATTGGAACCACTTGGATGGTTCTTCTCCCACCAAGCCCTCTAGGTATTTTTCCCAGTGTTAGAGCCAATCTAATTTGGTGAAACAAAGATAAGGGATGTTCACCTATTGTGGAAAAAAGAATCCAAATGTAGTCATCTGCTAGAGGGCTTCTGTAGCCCCCACACAACTGAATCAGACAGGAGTGGGGGTGCTTGTGTGGAAAGGAGAGGCAGACAGAGCAGCCCTCTAAGAGCCACAGGCCCTGAGAAAATCAGTCTTAATAAATAACAAGATGGATATTATTTTTTATTCATCTTCTAGACACTCAGCCACATGCAACAACAGCTGCAACATTCTCCAAATTTTCGTTTCTAATTCAAAAAATAACAGAATGGGGGCAGCCCGCTGGCTCAGTCAGTAGAGTGAGCGACTCTTGATCTCAGGGTTTTGAGTCCAAGATCCACGCTGGGTGTAAAACTTACTTGAAAAAAAAATAATAGTGGGGCGCCTGGGTGGCTCAGTGGGTTAAGCCTCTGCCTTTGGTTCAGGTCATGATCCTGGGGTCCTGGGATCAAGCCCCACATTGGGCTCACTGCTCAGCAGGGAGCCTGCTTCCCCTTCCCCCTCTGCCTGCCTCTCTGCCTACTTGTCCTCTCTCTCTGTCAAATAAATAAATAAATAAATAAAATCTTTAAAAAAAAAAAAATAGTAACAGAATGGACTCAGAGGCTAAAGGCCAGGCTGTGGAGTACTCTTGCTTAACAAAGTCCCTCCCAGAATTATTGCTCCAGAATTATTTTCCTTCTCAACGTTGTATTATTTTCCTTCTTATCAATTTAAAGGGAAAAAAAAAAAAAGCCCTCACATAACAATCCCTTCAAAGAACTTGGAACATCAAGTTTGTCAATCTCCTAAAGCTGTCTCTCATACAGATTTCATTCTTTAAAATGGGATTCATTAGGGGAACCTGGCTGGCTCAATCAGTAAAGCATACAACTCTTGATCTCAGGGTTATGAGTTCAAGCCCCACAATGGGTATGGAGCCTCCTTTAAAAAAAAAAAAAAAAAAATCAGTAAATAAATCAATAAAATACAATGGGATTCATTAACCATCTTCCTCTGAAACTCAAACACTTCTCATTACCATACCAACACAATCAAGGTACTGGATTTTTTTTTTACCCTTATACGACTTGCCATGGTTCCAAAGGCCGACAATACAGTAATAATTGTCTACTATTTCGAACACTAGAATTAGGAAGAGAACCAGTCGGGCTTCAACTGCAAGGGCTCGTGAGTCCCAAGAGGGCAGTTTATAACAGGCGACACGAAAGCCAGCGCTTGGGGAACGAGAGCGAGGCCTCTCCTAGCTTAGCGGGAATGACTGTCAGTGTGACCGTCCTCTCACCAGCATGTCGGTGGCACTGAGGTAGTGCTTGCTCGCCATGCACTGTTCCAGCTTCTGAGGCACCTGCTTGATATTCTCAATTTCATCCAGCAGGTTCAGGACATGCTTATGTTCAATTCCTTCGATCCACAGTTTCCGAAGCTCGTCCCTCTTGCAGTGCAACAGCATCTTGCACGAAAGCAGATTCTCTTTCACCTACAAGAAAACAGGGTCAACGTCAAGTCAGTCCAAAGCCTTGCCATCTGAAACCTATAATCTGGTTAGTTGTCTTCGTTAGTGTCACTAGAAGGCAACTGTTCTTAATCCCCCCTCCCACTGATCCCCATGGCTGGTCGGCTTGCAAAATTCTCATCCTGGTTCTGACACTGACTCACCTGGATGGGTGGCCTCCAGCTTTGGGTATATTTCACTCTCCTGTGAAATGAGAAAACGACTCCTAACCTACTTCTCAGTGAATCTAGGAAAAGGGACTTAGGACTAAGAGATCTCTGAAAATACGTTAAAATATCCACCCACTGAGGTTAAAACATCTAAAAGAGAATGACTGATAGAGTCCATGCTATTATCCCTCGCCCATTTTCTCTGCATGTTTCTTACTCAGCTGATAGGTCACTTGGACCAACCTACATTCCTAAGTCAGAGGAAGTTTACAGCCAAGGAACTGTGCATTCATCTCGACTGACATGAAAATAAGCCCGTTTTCCAGAAAAGAGTAGACACATCTAGAGATAATCTCAAAATAAGAGGAACTAGCACATACCAAAGATTTTTAGATATTAAATAAGACAATCTCAAGCATTCTCATCGATCTGCAGTTTGGTGACCAGTACGGCACAGCTCAACAAAACTGGAGGAGGAGGAGCAGGGAGGGGTAGTCACAAGGTACATGAGGAGCACATTTTCATATTCATAATTAATACTTTTTTATTTTTATGACAAGAAATAAAAACAATCACGGCCTTCCACAATTTACAGAGCTACTCTCCTATACTTTTGACATTCCTCCCATGTATTTTTATTTAAATTAGAATTCAATATTTGTTTACAGTGTTTGTTGTTTCTGTTTTTCTGAGACAGAGAGAGAAAGAAGCGGGGAGTGTGGCAAGGGAGAGGGAGAGCAAGAATCTTTAGCAGTCTCCATGCCCACCCAGCACAGAGCCCAAGGCAGGGCTCAGTCTTACTACCCTGAGATCATGACGTGAGCCAAAATCAAGAGTAGGATGCTTAACCGACTGAGCCACCCAGGCACAACACCCAACTTTTTTTTTTTCTTAAGAGAGAGAGAGTAGTAATTTTGTGTTTTCTTTTAGGTAAGATTTATGAACACATGTCCGGTACACTATTTGATTGGTTTTAGCTAATGCAAGACACCTGTACAATCCAAACAATCAAACACAGACATTTCCGCCACCCTAGAAAGTCTACCATGTTTCTGACTATTGAAAAGCTGTCTTCTGCGAGATTTGGTGTGGTGGTGCACCTACTCAGAAATATGATGCTTCTGGTCATTATGAAACTAAATTTCAACATTTTTCCAACACACATGGGAAACATAAAGACAGAATGCTAAGGCCAGAATGCTTCCTGAGAAAGCATTCACTCTATTCCAGCAATAACTTCAGGGTAATACTAAATCCCACCTTTCAGAAACTCTCTAATGTAAAAAGAACACTTTATAAATAAAGAGATTTTGTAATCTCTCTTGATAAGCACAGTAGAATGATTATTCGCTTTGGGGGGGGGGAGTCATGGACCCCTTTGACAATCTACTGAAGATGGTCCTAACTACCGTCTTCTGCACTTCCAAAGTGATTAAAAAAGAAAAATCTCCTAAGCATAAAGCACCTAAAAAGGAGAACAGAGAGGCGGGAATGGCATATGAGATGGTAACAAAACCTTTCAAGTTGGCAAGAAGGCTGGAACGTGAGTAATTCAGCAGAGGAGAGCAACGTGAAAGGCTTAGCATGGAGTGGGGTTTGCTACCGTGGACAAGAAGCACCAAGAACACCGAAGGCGGGAATACAGGGCTCACACCTTCCATAAGGCGTATTTGGAGCCCTGGAGCCTCATCAAACCACACAGAGGGGAAATTCCAAATAGAAGGTTTATGACCTGAAAATCAGAAAGGATCCGGGCTAAGGGAAGGGTGTGAGGCACTGAACAGCAAACCCAAAAACGAGATCAAAGTGGGCCTATGGAACAGTAACATCCTCAGTCCCCTGCAGACCCTTGGCCTGGGGCCAGGGGGCTCTGAACACACTCAGCTGGACTTTCAGCCCCAACACAGGAAACGTGGGGCTCTCCCTGGGAAAGGTGACCAGGCAAAAAGACCTCGAGTCAGCGACATCTGGGGTTTCACCCAGGAAACCGCGGGGTCCCTGCCCACTCATCACTAGACAAGGCCCACGAAAATGCTCGGAGCTCCCTATCAGCTTTGTACCTCCTCCCTCTTCCATTCAGGTAGTTAGCCAAGGAAAGCCTGGCATATGCAAAGTCAGGCACCAAAACAAACAAAAAGGAAAAAGTGCTGAGGGGGGGAGGGGCATGGTACAGGACAAACATCTATACATGAAACAAAAATTTTTTAAAACTATAATTAAGATCCCTTAGGGAAAACAGGGGAAGGCACTTCATCAATGAAACAAGAATAGGACGTTATTAAAAAAAGACAACAACTGAGAATCAAAACAACTCTTGGAAATGAAAATATGATAGAAAAAAAATCCAATATAAAGGCTAGAAGCTACCCTTGAGGAAATCTCCGGAGAATAAAACAAAAACAAGAGAGAGAAGATAAAACAAAATGAGGGGATTGATCCAAGAAGTCTACTACTTGCCAAATAGGAGGTCCAGGGGAGGAAAAATGAGACAAATGGAGTGGAGAAAAATACCAATAAAATAATAAAAGAAAGTGTCCCAGAAGACACGTGTTTTTAGATTGAAAAAGCACACCAAGTGCTCAAGAAAATGGACTGAGAAAAGACCCAAGCCAGGGCACATTATCCTGACATGTGAGAACACAGGGATAAAGAGACAATCGTAAAAGCTTTCAAGGGGGGTGGGGAGAGGAAGGAAATCCATACAAAGAACTGTGAATCAGAATGCATCAGACTTTTCTCAACAGTAACACTAAAAGCTACAAGACAAAGGAATAATATAGCTTCAAAATCCTGAGAGAGAATTATTTCCCAGAAAAACTATCAATCAAGTGTGAGGGAAGAATAAAGAGATTTTCAGACATACAAGCTCTCGAAAAATAAATAAATAAATAAATCTTATACTCACGATATCTCAGCAAGCTAGCAAAAAACACACTCCATCAACACAAGAGAAAAACAGAAGATGGCAAACAGGGGATCCAGGGAAGGGGAAAACCAACGCAGAATAAAGGCAACAGGAACAATCAGTAATTACAAGGAAAGTAGCAACAACGAAATTGCAGAAGCACAAACAGTATGCCGGATGGCTTAGAGGTAAATATTTACGTAGTTGTAATAAAATTAGCACCATCTATTTAACCAAAAACTAGGATACAACAGAGACAGAGAGGTTGAGGGAAGAAGATGAAGTGGGGTAGGGAAAAGAGTGGGAGGCAGACCTAAACCCCATCTTCCATAGCTAGAGGCTCCTACACCATGTCTGAAATAGAAAAATCGGGGCACCTGGGTGGCTCAGTGGGTTAAGCCTCTGCCTCCGGCTCAGGTCATGATCTCAGGATCCCTCGATCCAGCCCCACATGGGGCTCTCTGCTCAGCAGGGAGCCGGCTCCCCCTCCCCCTGCCTGCTTCTCTGCCTACTTGGGATCTCTCTGTCAAATAAATAAATAAAATCTTTAAAATAGAAAAGTCGAGACTACTGTAAGCATTTCACTAAGACTAATAGTGCCTTTGAGGTTTTGCAGTTGGGACTGGGGAAGGATGAGATGGGGAAGTACCATTTTTGTCATCACTTGTGGGTTTGACTTCTTAAATTTTTAATTGAAGTATAGTTGACAAGTAGTATTGGTTTCAGATGGACGACACAGTGATAGGACAATCATATACATTATAAAATGCTCACCACGATTAAGTGTAGTCATCCTCTGTCACCATACAAAGTTATTATAATACTATTGACTATATTTCCCACGCTCTACTCTTCAACGCTACTCAATACCCTACAATTGTGTATCTCTTAATGCCAATTACTAAGGACTTTCGAAACCTATTTCTCAAGGCTGTCATTCCCAGATCCTCTTTGGAGTTCTTGGTGTCTGGGCTAGGATTTCCAGCTATTAAGTCCATTGTCTCTTAAATCTTAGTTAAAATCTGTTAAAGTTTGATTTCTAATATTCACTCTTCTCAACTTGGTTCTATAATTCTCAGATTTTTTTTTAATAGTTACTATGGAAATTGGTAAAAATAAATTTCATGTCATGCAACACCCAACTAGGCTCTGGAGCAAGAGAGGGAGGGATAAAGTTACTAAGTGTCAGTAAAGCTTAGCAAACTCCTTTCTCATTGGAAAAA
Organism: Lontra canadensis; assembly: GCF_010015895.1. NCBI lineage: Eukaryota > Metazoa > Chordata > Mammalia > Carnivora > Mustelidae > Lontra > Lontra canadensis. The sequence goes on from NW_022630996.1 coordinate 12,400,622, forward strand.
AGACCATTATGGCATTTCACACTAAGATACATACAATGCAGTCAGCTCACTTCCCCTCTTTGCCTACTACATGGAGGGAAACTGAAAAGGAAGGTAGAACTTGTGTCTGTGTTTGGGGGTGGGGGAGATGGCATCAGGCTATGTGGAAAATGTGCATCACCAAAATTATTCCCTAAACTAAGTTATTAGCCAAAGCCGCAGATGTAAGAAGCTACAAGAACTTTTAATATTAGATTGCCCTGAGGCTTCAACGTTTTGATTAGAAAGTCCCAGTTATGAAGAAATGTTATTTTAAAACTTGGCCGACAGGGGGGAATACTACTCGGCAATAAAAGAGAAGAAACAAGAAGAATTTCAAACATTTTGATGAACAAATGAAGCCAGGTGCAAAAAAGTACATACCGAAGTTCTAGAACATCCAAAAATAAAAAATAACCTATAGTGATGGGATTTATTTAATTTTTTTTAAGATTTTATTTATTTATCTGACAGAGAAAGACACATCGAGAGAGGGAACACAAGCAGGGGGAGTGGGAGAGGGACAAGCAGGCTTCTCACCAAGCAGAGAGCATGATGCAAGGCTCCATCCCTGGAACCCGGGATCATGACCCAAGCCGAAGGCAGACGCTTAACGACTGAGCCACCCAGGCGCCCCATATAGTGATGGGATTTAAATCAGGAGTTGTTTGGTGCAGGATGTGGAGGGGTTAAGGGATAAGGAGGGGAACACAGAATTTTAACTCCAAGGAAGCAGGAGGGAACTCTCTGTGGTGGATGGGAATACATTCGAGGATATATAAATTTGCCAGAACTCACTGAACTGTACTCTAAAATACTGTATTTTATTGCAGGTAAATTACAGTTTGATAAATGCTTTTTATGCAGGAAAGAAAGAAACTGCACTACAGCCATCAATGAGTAACAACATCTAAAATGTGAGAACGGTACCAAGTTACATCTAAACTTTTATTTCTCAGTGTGGTTACAGCATTTTAATTCCACTCTACTGAATTTATCAGGATCATTAAGATTGAAAACTTATGCAACTGGGTGTCCCTGCAATAAATCCATAGTCAAGCTATTCAAATCAACACATTGAAACCCGAGTATAGAAATCATTCTTCAAACACAAGTTTCCTCTGCTTCCTTCGACTTCTAGTAACTTCATGGTTGTTCTTAATCACCTGTGTGGCCCCAGCAAGAATTTCAGTTTCAATATACAAGATCCTCCAGCCACTCTAATTAGAGCCTATTAGAAAAAGAGAAGATAACCAAGAGGTTATTGTGAAGGGGTATGTGAGATGATACAGAAAGCAGAGAAACAGAACTATCTGCAACCTTGTTCTGGGGAAGATAAAAGAGAGGAAAACTGCCCAGGGCCTCTGAGTAACAACGTGGTGACATTTGTGAGATAGAAACAGAGACAGATGTAAGAGAGGCTGATGGATACAGGCCTCGCGCCATCAGATTCCACGATTTTCTGATTTTGTTCAAGGATTACCGGGGGCGGGGGGGCAAGGGGGGATGCCTTTGGGTGCGCATAGTATCTGTAATAAAGAATAACAAATATGCAAGCCCCCCACTGCAACTACAGACTAGAAACAGTCTACAAAGTTCCCCATAAGCAAGGGATATTAACTGAAAATTAATGTAACAGTCGACATTATTCTTAATTCTGAGAGTACAAAATTTATTTTCTCTTCTGTAGCTAAAAATAAATCTACATATAAACATGTTCATGGGTATTTTCCTGGCATGTGTCCGACCCCTTTTTTCCCATAGTCTTATACAAAGTGTCTGGAAGGAATGTCATGCAGAAACACTACTCACTGTCCTGTTCTAAAGCCCTTTAGAACTACCGACCACTTTTAAATTACCCTCAAACTTTTATTCCCATGCTTTTGTTCCCTTCAGGTTTTTTTGTTTTGTTTTGTTTTGTTTTGTTTAGCTGCCATTCTATGGTCTTAAATTCTCTGAGAGGCTCCACTGAACCCTTTCCAAGAGTAATACTTTTCCTTTAGTCGCAGAGTCTGGACATAGTACACAAATACAGATACACAAACTTAATGGAAACACGACCTCATAATTCTTGTGAACGCCTTCACACACTCTACTGCCTAGATTTTAAATTATGCTATCTCATTATTGCCCACTGTTGAGCATGTCCCTTTCTAGGCTTTTCTCCCTTTCTCCAAGAAGCAGCCAGGGTTTTCCCCCCTTACATTTGGGCTGTAAATAATTTCCTGCCACATCCATGTTGCTCTACTGGACATTTTCTTGTATTAAGGTTATTCTTTGTTCTTATTCTATCTCTCAAGGTATACTTTCTTTTATTTTTTTTAAGATTTTATTTATTTATTTATTTGACAGACAGAGATCACAAGTAGGCAGAGCAGCAGGCAGAAAGAGGGGGGAAGCAGGCTCCCCGCTGAGCAGAGAGCCCGATGCCGATGCCGGGCTCGATCCCAGGACCCTGGAATCATGACCTGAGCTGAAGGCTGAGGCTTTAACCCACTGAGCCACCCAGGCACCCCTCAAGGTATACTTTCATATAAAAGCCACAAACTTGGGGCACCTGGGTGGCTCAGTGGGTTAAAGCCTCAGCCTTCAGCTCAGGTCATGATTCCAGGGTCCTGGGATCGAGCCCAGCATCGGCATCGGGCTCTCTGCTCAGCGGGGAGCCTGCTTCCTCCCAGACCCCACCCCCTGCCTGCCTCTCTGCCTACTTGTTTGTGATCTCTGTCAAATAAATAAACAAAATCTTTAAAAACAACAACAACAAAAAGCCACAAACTTATTTTAATTGTTAAGTAATGAATGTGGCACTACTCAATGATTAAACCCTCAACAACTTTGAATAATCACATACAGTTATTTCTAACTATATGCAAGAGAAAGGTATTAAGAGCTTGATCTAGTACCAACTTGGGGCAGCTGAAACTGAGGTGAAATGTAAAGTGCACGCATTCACCATAGAGACATTTTCCCTTCACCAGCTCCTGGGATGAACATGAGACAGATACTTAGTGTCTTTAAAGAAATCTGATGTCCTCTCATCCACACCCTACAGCGCAGAGCAAACATTCCAATTCAAAGACCAGCAAGTATCACCTGTGCCACCCGAGTCCCCATTCATATCCATCTATTTTGATGCTGCTGCTGTAACCGTCATTATTAGGAGACCAGCAGAACCCACGGACTCTAGGTTTCCTAGTACAGTAACATGTCATTCTGACTGGTATCAATATGTATTCAACAGTAATAGGATAGCCTAAGGATTCTGATTATCCACATTACTTGACCTGCTCAGTCATACATGCTCTTTTATTTACATGTATTTTTTTTAATCTAGAAAAAAAATTCCCAGTAGATTTGACTCTCTAGGAAAAGAGTCAACTCTATCATCTCATTATCCTCAAGGACTTAGATTCTACTAATATACATCCATAGATGAAACTATTATCAGGGAAATGTCAACAGTTCTGTGTTCTCGAGCTCTAAAAGCATGAATATGAACATCTTCACCTGCCGTGGTGCCCACTGAAATCTACTCAGTGTGTCAGGTACAGTAATTTTAAATTTAAATATAAATTTTAAAATTTATAAATTGTATCATGCCATTCTTGCGTTCAAAGGTTTATTGCAATGGATTCCCACCACATTCAAGAGTTATAAACCAAGTCCTTACAGTCACCAAAACCCCCGGTGACCTGACCCACCACACTAAGCCTCATCCACCAGCTCTGTCTCTCAAGCCACTTTCTCCTTTCCTTCCCTTATCCCATTTTGCTCCAGCCCCACTGGCCTCCTCGCTGCTTCCCCCAAATTCCAATCATGTTCTTGCTTCAGGACCTTTCTGCACCTGCCAATCCTTCTTCCTAAGGTGCTTCCCTTGACTCTCCCTCACTTCCTTCAGGTGTTGGCTCAAACGTCCCCTCAGTCAAGCCTTCCCTGACTAATCCATTTAAACAGCAACTCACAATTCTCCCTTCCTTGCTTTTGGCTTTGAAAGCACGGCACTTCTTACCATCTGTTATAGCACACTGTACTAATGTATAGTGGGTTTCCCTTGACTAGAATGGAAACCAGAACGTAAACTCCACAGGCCAGGAATTTGTTTTATTCACTTCTATACCCCAGAGCCTCGATCAATGCTCAGCACAAAACAGACACTTCACACGGAGACTCAATCCACGTGGTTAAACATCACCTTTGTTTTTCTGTTCCCGCCCACAGCACGTCAGTTCCATAAAGACAGGGATAGGTGTCCTCCGTGGGGATAACCCCAGCAGTGAAAACAGAACCAGACACACAGCTAGCGCTCCACAGATATTTGCTGAATGAATCCTCATTACATTCGTTTGGCAGAGAGCAGAAAGAAAATTTCAACGCACATCTGCACATGCTCACTATCTTACTGGATATAAAATAACATAGCACCATCATGATTCAGTCATCCCCACTTTTATTTTTAAAATATGCATGATTATTTATAGGTGTGTAAATATATACACCTATATTTTGTACATAATCCAAAGTGCAATTAAAAACCAAAAATGACAGGAAAAGATGAGTAAGAACACATCAGTGTTTCCTTGGTGATAAGAAATGGACTTTTACAGTACACAACTGTCAAATTATACAATAAAAACAAATTCACATCCATTTTTCTTTTCTCACTTATCAATTGTTACAGGCTTTTTTGAAAAGAGCTTTAGCCCTTTCTCTTCCCAATACTGAGCTAATTCATAATAGAATTAGGTGACATTTACTTTGACAAGTGTCTGATGTAATAAAGTTTTTTTTGTTTTGTTTTGCTCAAAATTCCAGTGTACTTAAAAATGAGGATGGCGAACAGGCTGTGGCTGCTAAAACAAATGTGAAATAATCAAGAGGAGACTCTTTCTCAATACGAGCCAAAACTCTCTGGGCAAAGAGGCTATCGACTCCAAGTGATAGGGAGTCAAGGCAGAAACCACTACAGGTTTCCCTTGACATGAGGACAAAGTCCATTCAGCCAAGCAGACTAATCAGAAAACAGAAATACCAAACCTTCAGCCTTACTGTGATTACCTAGGGCAAAGCCAGAAGGTCAGCACTAGACATTCATTTTCGGACTCCTCTCGAGCTCAGTATATTGGGTCAAAATGGACTACAGTTGACTTTAAACTGATCTATAGCTTTGCCTAGTTTCACAGATGAATCCACAGGATGAACTCACCATTTGTAAAGGCAAAGAATTAGAGTATCCCTTTTGAAAATGCCCGGTTAATTTTACAATGTAAAGAGGTCATCAAATTGCTTCAGAAAAGGTTAAGAGCTTGCTGATTCTCAAAATGGTCCTCTTAGAGGCTGAAACTCAAGTGTCAATAGCATTTTTCTAAGAATAATTTAAGAAAGTGCTTGGAAAACCTTCAGGTAAGGTCTAGAAGACAGACAAGAGAACATGTGGGAAAGCGATGCACACAGCTGTGTTACTGGGCAGGGACAGTCCAGCGAATTTGGAACCAATCAACAGCACTGGTGGCTCATTTCAAATGGTCTGTGCAGCCCCGTGGGCACAGAAGTGCTGCAGAGGCAGCTGCGGAGTATGGAGGAGACCAAGCATGAGGCTCTGCATCTCACACCCCAACACCACACAAGAGGCAGTGAGGATGTCGGGGTTCCACAAGACAGCTCATTTTAAGAAGCGCGGTTACTGCCTAAAAGAGGTCTGAAAACCAGCAGCGAGGAGCTTAAGAGTTAGGGAGTCCAGCGTTCAAATCCTAAATCTGTTGAGCGAGGAACGGTCAAGCGTGGCAAGGAAGCAGTGCTAAGCGGCAGCAGTTACCGTGAGCAGACTACTACTAAAAGCAATTTAAGGAGTGATCCTCCAAACACACAGCCAGAGACCCCAGGACTATGATATGACGGTCACCGACAGCCGGTTCTTCCCTTGGCCATATACAAAAATACCCCTGAGGAACCCACTTTGTCCTTTAGGCAGTAACAACATGGCAGCCAGGAACCAGGAGCTTTTTAAGATCCCTCGACCAAAGGCAGGAAGAGAAAGGGGCAAGAAGTAGAGAGAGAGGAGGAAACACAGAATGAGTAAGAAATAGCTGCAAAATTGAGAAAAATGACAAAACAGAAGTTACTGCATGCTTGTCACCACTAAGGGGGGGTATTCAAGAATTTCCATATTCATAAATACATGTATCCATAATTCATAAGTTGGGGTTCCTTGTCACAATCATACCCGGAATGTCTCGTCAGCGCACAGAAGTCCCAACCAACTTCAAATGAGGGGACATACTCAAAGCCCAAATTTCAAAAAATGTTTCAAGGGCTACAGCAATACACGTACACAATGTGTGGCAGGAGCCTATTAAATACACGGGCTACACAGAAATGGGAGCCTCTAATAGCAAGAGGCCCTGGGTCTTCAAATAGCTCCCCTTTCATGTCCTCACGCGGAGGCCACCTTCCCCATGTCCTTTCACAACGCGACGAGAAACAGCAGCAGAAGCCAAGGATAAGACACAGCGAGGAGGCGATTCGAGGACGCCCTCAGTGCTCCTCTTCAGGCAGGCTTTCCAGACACGGCAAAACTCCCAGAAACTGTCATTATGAGTCCCTCCTCAGGCCAGTCACCACTATCTCGGCGCCTCCACATACTACGACCCCTGGCCTAATGGAGGGCAACAATCCCAAAAGGACAAGGAGGCCCACCTGCTTAATTTTGTTTCGGGAGTTGGTGATGCGCTCCGTGATGCTCTGGTACGTGCGGATGGCTGTGGTCAATTCCGTGTAGTGCTGCACAATCAACTCGTCCAGGTCCCGGTCGCACTTCTCATAGGCCTCCTCGAGGCGCCCCTTCTCATTCTCTCGGTCTTCCACATCATCACTGGTAGACAGAGTCCTGGTGAAGACAGAGGCTGTATCAAGCTCAATCAAATTTAAAAGCAAAAAAGGAAGAGAGAGGAGTTAATACACAAGCACATTCCCCTCACCAAGGGGGTAGGAAATGAAACAAGTTACTAACAGAAAACACTGAAGCCACCTTCCTAGTACATTTCGGGAGCCCATCTAAGTGGATTTGGTGGTTGCCTGTCTGAGCAGCCTTTCCCTCCACTCTTTCCTTGGCACACGAATCTTAATTAGATGGTGGGCAGCAGGAACTCTGCAAGAGTCCGGGCAGGTTCTGATTTGCTTGTCTGAATCCCAGGAATTCCATTCACCATCTCAGTGCCAAGGCTGGCCAAGGAGACCTGAAGACTTCCAGGTGCCGTTTTCTTGCAAGATTAACCGGAAGTTGGATATTGGGTTGTGGGTTGTTGTTTTTTTTTCTGGACACTGGATATTATTAAACAAAGCTAAGATACTCAAATATTTCACCCACCTTACAACCATGGAAGGAAAGTCAAGAGAAATGCCAAACGACTACACTGATACCATGGAACCCCTAAAGCAGCCAACACCTACTGTTGCTTTCCTTCGGGACTTCTCGTTAGGGGGGATAACAGATGCCCATTAGTTTAAGTTGCCCTCAGCTGGTCTTTCATATAAAGCTAAAAGTGTACTACTAACTGATGAAATTACTTATACACTGAGGAACGGAGCATTCCAAATAGCTCATTTAAATGAACTAAATTTGGTACGGAGCCCCCAGAGGCCTGAAAATAAGGTCACATCAATTCTAAAATACATTACAACAGCAATAACAGAAGCTATACTACAAGAAAATCCTGACTTTTACTATTCATCACAGCACTAACAAGACTGATATGAGTCAACAATAACCAGGGAACGAGATAGATACTTATTAAAAGTCTTTCAATAACTTAGTTTGATACATGGGCCACAGATCTTTGTTTTCTTTTATTATCTTTTTTGGACTTTTTCTTTTTTCTTTTTTTTTTTTTAGTGTTCTAATCAGTAACAAAGAAACCTTCTTCTCTTATCTGTTGGCTGCAGTAATTTAGAGTTTCATTAAATTCCCTCAGATTTGTCAGCTTATATACATTCAGCATCGCTTATTTCATTTATCTTTAATTTAGGGAAGGGGTAGTTTAGGCTTTCGATGATGGATGCAATCAATTATAAGTCTATCATGAGAGCTGCTTTCAGAGATGGTCTATCTGTGAATCAATCACACATCTATTTCCAGATATTCACAAGCAAAATACTGTAGAACAGTTTTTCCCCCAACTGTCATTGAGAGCAAGAGATCTTAATTCATGAGCCACATCATATATAAAACTTCCTTCTCAATTTAGAGGGAGATTCCACAAACCAGACTTCGACATCAATCTAATCTCTAAAAAGAATTTCATAAATGTGTTAGGGATGCCAAGAGACCAGTTCTAGCAGGAAATGGTGGAGAAGGGGGAGTGGGCAGGACAAGAAATATAATGAAAGAAAATGCAAAGCCTCTAAGGGTTGTGCGGTACACTCCGGAAAGCAACACACTAGGAACCCCAAGACTTGAAGGAAGGCCTTTACCAGGCCAGATCCTGTGTCCCCCTCTGTCAATTGGTGATCCTATCAGACTACCTACCTCCAAGATTACTTTCAGGTAGAAAATACTGCACAAGTATTTGGCTAATAAAATATATCAGAGTGGACAACCTCGGAGGAATATGGTTTCAAAGATGGAGCTACCAATATCACTTGCAATATTTAGGGTACAGGGAGCTAAGCGTGCCTTCCTATTGTTTCTATGATACATAACTTTGCTCTTTAAATCTGAAACCTTCCAGGCTGGTAATCTAAAGTAAAGCACAATCAGAAAATGCCTTCGATTTATCAGCTGTCCCCAAAGGAAGAGTTCCTAGGTATTTACCTCTGATTTCCCCTTCTAATAGCAAACAGCCACGGATTTGTCAGAGCTACACCAGATCAGTTTGCCATCTTTACAGTGCTTTGATTTCCTCTTCACCGCCATTTGTGCAAGGAAACATGCCAAACATTTCACGTTGTTTACATTAACTAGGAGAATTACCATTAAAGAAAATGTCAGGCCCAGAGAGGACACCTTCTCAGGCATCAGCTGTCACTGTAACACATTACCACCGCATTAGGAGTTATTTATGAAATAGAAAGGGTTACTAAAATGAAGATTAGAAAGTAAATTGGGTCCATAGGGGGTTTTAGCTCCTGTTTTCATTTTTAGAGAAAATATTTGTATAAGGAAAGAGCCTATGCCAGGTTTGTGCCCCTTTAATTTCATCCTCTTAATGGAAACTGGGCGAATGACAGTTTGCCTTTAGTTGGAAATAGAGAACAAAACCACCGAAGGTTTTTTTTTTCCTTAATTAGAGAAAAGGAAGGCAACAAGGTTACTAATTACAATAATAGCCACAAATATTTAGAGAGGCTTACCACAGCTTCCAGAAACCCCCAGGGCTGCACACTGTACAGACTGTACGCGGAACCCTCCTCACTGCCCTTAGGAGTAGTCCTGTTTTCATCCTCCCTCTACAATTTGAATTCTGGCTCCACCACTTAGTACCTGTATGACCTTGGTCATGGCATCCCATTTTATTTATTTTTTTTTTTTAATTTCTTTTCAGTGTTCCAGAATTCATTGTTTATGCACCACACCCAGTGCTCTATGCAATCCATGCCCTCCTTAATACCCACCACCAGGCTCACCCAACCTCCCACCCCCGCCCCTCCAAAACCCTCAGATTGTTTTTCAGAGACCACAGTCTCTCATGGTTCGTCTCTCCCTCCAATTTCCCCCAACTTCCTTCTCCTCTCCATCTCCCCATGTACTCCGTGTTATTTCTTATGCTCCACAAATAAGCGAAATCTCATTTTTTTAAAAGATTTTCTTTATTTATTTGAGAGAGACAGAGAGAGAAAGCACAAGCAGAGAGAGGGAGAAGCAGACTCCCCGATGGGCAGGGAGCCTGATACAGGGCTCGATCCCACAGCCCTGAGATCATGACCTGGGCCGAAGGCAGACACTTAACCGCCTGAGCCACCCAAGCTCCCCCATCTCATTTTGCTCATCTACAAAATGCAGAGAATAAGAATATCTTCCTCATAGGGCCACTGGTGAGAATTAAAGGAGATCCAACAAAGCCTGGGAAATCATCAGCACTCAATGAATGGTGGTGGCTATTTCTGGTTCTCACAGTCACAGTAGTAGCAGTCAGGACAGCAAGGGCGATAGCTGTGTTCCACAACGTCATGCAAAAGACATTCTTTGGAGACAAAGATTCAAATTCTATCACCCCCAAAACGCTAGGTCATTTGGCACTAGGCATGAGATTTAACCTCTCTGACTCACCTTACTCCTCCCTGACATCAAGAATTGTAGAGAGTCTGACATTTTTATCCTACTCACAAGCTAACAAGTTAGCCTGCCAGAGCCTCATGGATGCTGCCAGAAGACACAAAACTCGTGGGTCAGAAACAAAGGACTCTGTTATAGCACAGCAGAGCTGGGGAACTGGCATATCTGCAGTAGCCCCCACCCCTGCCCCAAGTCCCATGAGGGTTAGGCAACTAGACCCAACTTTATGCCCAGACACACTGTGCGTGACTAGAGTGACTGAATGTGGGAAAACTCTATCTTTTATACTGGACAGAACTCTATCTTTTATACTGGACAGTACGCCTGACCTGCCTGCCTGCTCTTGTACAGGGAGAGATCATCTCTCTATTCCAAACATCCAAATACACAACCTTGGTGAGACTGTCTAAAACAAAGGGTTCTCAGCGCTTTGCTCAGAAGAACTTCAGAAACAGCACTCCCAAGAAGAATGGGCTCCCAGCAATAATGAACCATAATTCTCTGGGTTCCTTCAGAGACTGGGTGGTGTCAGGTGATAGTAGATGATATCCCCAACGCCTGTTTTGTTTTCTGCAAAATGAGACCAGAAGCGCAATGTCTCCCACAATAAATATTTGTACCATAAATGAATGATACAGCATAAAAGTAGACCAGAAGTCTAGGGCAAAAGTATTCATGTCTGCTACCAAAACGCAGCAAATTTCAATGTGGAATTATTTTACTTTAAGCCAGTCACTTCACCTCAACTGAGAGCAGGGTAGGAGAGAACACCTGTCATCTAAGTTCACCCCGCCAGCCAGGTCAGGAACCTCTCCCCAGCCTTCCAATAAGCCTCTATGAGGTGGAAAACTCACTAGTTCGCAAAGCCATTCACTGCAGTTTTGAAAAGCTCTCCTTATTACAACAGCTCACCTTTCATTAAAATAAAATCAGCCTCTTTATAATTTCTACCCATTGATCCAAGTTCCACCTTTTTTCGGTTATGTAAGTCTATTCCCTCTTCCACACAATTTCTCTTTAAGTGGTAAAAGGCTCTCGGTACTTCTTACTCAGATTAAACATCTCTAACTACTTCAACGATTTCTCCCACAACATGGCTCCCACGTGCCCCACCATCCTTGTAGATTTCCCTTCCAAAACAGCTAATGCTCACACAGAACTTACTATATGCCCAACATTCATCTGAGTGGATTTAGGCATAATAATTCACTTATTCCTGACAACAACCCTAGAGGTAGGTACCATTACCAGCCCCCCTCCCCACCTTATTACAGATAGGAAACGGATTTGTGTATTAGAGGCACAGAACTTTTAAGTAGCAGAGCCGGGCCTCAAACCTGAGCCGTCTGACGTGAAAAGCTTCTCCATCCTGTGTAGTACCAGTGAATACGACAAAATCCTAATATGGCCTGACCAGTCCAAACAGGAAGAGGTTTTTATATCCTATAATACAGGCACTGTATTTTTTTTATTTTTTTAATGATTTTTATTTATTTATTTGAGAGAAAGACAGTGAGAGAGAGCATGAGCGAGGAGAAGGTCAGAGAGAGAAGCAGACTCCCCATGGAGCTGGGAACCCGATGCGGGACTCGATCCCAGGACGCCGGGATTCACGACCTGAGCCGAAGGCAGTCGTCCAACCAACTGAGCCACCCAGGTATCCCCAGGCACCGTATTTTTAATAATCAGGCCTAAAACTACGTTTTGGTAAATGCCAACACCAAAAATTATCCAAGATCCCCCGGACAGTGAGTGCTGACGAGCCAGCTCTCACTCATCTACTTGGGAAATTTTCAAACTAAATACAGAAATGTACATCGATCCTTGTGTCCTACATTTGAGAAAGGGAAGAGGAAAGTGAAGCAAAGGATATTAGGTAGTGGCCATAATGTGCCAGGGAATGCAGTGGGTATTTTGCACACATCGCTAAGATAATCCTCAGAAAGCCTGGTGAGATGATATCAGAAGAACAGAGAGGGAAGGTAACTTTCACCCACATGCACAGCTAAGATAGGAACTGGACTTGACGCAAAGTATACCTAACTTCACAGCCCATGCCTTTTCCAGTATGCCCGTTATGAACTCCTACTTCTTGTGCCTTCGGCTCCTGATCAAGCTACAGCTCACATGTGAAGAGAAGAGGAGATGGACAGAGATGTAGACAATACTAAAAAACCTGCTAAGTGCTCCCAGAGTCTTGAGTCTGGACAAGAAGCATGAACTGAAGGACATGAGAACGGGAGAAACGATCTGAAGTTGCCACCCCAAGATGCTTTTATGTTACTGAATCACTTAGATTTCCTTCTCCATTCCTATCTCACAACCTTAAGATTTACAAACTATTAAGATTTACAAACTATTGCCAAGTTCACAGAGGAACATTAAAAGCATACACTAAATTCTAGTTAAGCCAGACACAGAGACATTTCTGGATCACCAAGAATTTTGCACAAAGACAGCTCTGGCATTTGGCATGATGAATTACATCTCTAGCCATGACTAATTAGTCCCCAGGAAGGAATTTATTTACCTAATGGGCTAAAAGGCCCACGGTGCACACATTAAGCTACTGTTCACAGCACCTAGTAGGAACACATGCTACATGGTTCTAGTGAATTCACAGCCAGCAGCTCCCAGCGAGACTTCCACACAAGCATTAAACCTGAGGTAAGTAACTGCAGATCTGAAACTGAATTTGTCACTTTCCTTTTTTTTTAACACCAGCTTCTGTATTTCAGTCTAGCCGGTCAAGTGTTCTGAAAGGAAAATAACTAGTCACCATCATGGACTCCTTCTACGGAGCAATTTTGCCTTCACTTTGGACTTAATAGAGTAATGGGAGTCCAGACAGGGGGAAGGCACACAAAAGTCTATATTGCTCTTAAAAAAGACAAAAGGAAGATCAAATAAAAGAAAAAGCACACCTATGAAGAGAAGGTTAGCCACCCCAAGGTGACCCATCCCTCAAGAGAAACAATAACCTTCAGTCAAAGACAAAATGAGTGGATGCAGAAAAAATGCAAAGCAAAAACACTGCCAATTTGGAATATATCCTACGTTTCTGACTCTTCTCATCATGTGTCAACCATGAGGTGCTGGCCACTTTTGAGCTCGTCGAGCAAGTCATTTAGCTTCTGTGTCTGTCTCTTTTCTCACCAAGCAGACAAGATAGAAAGAGTACCTGCCTCACCAAGTGGTTGTGATGGGCAACGTGTGTGAACGTGCTTGGTAAAACATCAAGGGCCATTGATGTGTGGGCTGACACGTTATTAGGAACCAAATAAATCATCAGTGCATCACAATATTGTTAGCCTAAAGCCTCCCCCATTCGAAAGTTCCTGAAGATATATATTCACGAATTGAGGTCAGACCTTTTCTTTATATTCTTAACGGTGCCTGGCACATTCGAAGTGCTCGGGAAAAGCTAAATAATGAGCAGCAGCCAAATGCAGGCTCTGAAGAGGTCAGGGAGGGCAGTTCTCTGCCTTAAGAAACAATTGCTATTAAATTATCTCACAGAAAGAAATGCCTGCTCAAAAATCTCTCAGAAAGGACAAATAATAGTTACAGCAACCCTACTGAGTTCATTTAGTCATTCAGCCAATAGTTCCTAGACACCTAGGACGTGGCAGGCAGGTGCTAAGCAGCCAGCGAGGCAGCCAGGGATAAAAGCAATTCCTCCCCTCAGGAGGTTTACATCCTGGAGAAGCAGGTAACACAAGAGAAATACACAACACATGCAGGCCGGGAAGAAATGGCTATGGAAGAAACAGAGGCTGGGTAGAGGAGGGGGAGTGTACAAAACAAGGAGGCCAGAGAAAACCTCTCAGATAAAGATGGCATTGGAATAGAGCTTTCTAGAAAATGAGGGGGAGAGAGACGGCACTTTCTGGGGAAACAGATTCCAGAAAGAACAGGAGATGCACTAGCCCTGAGGCAGGGTACATTTGGCTTGTTCCAGGTACAAGAAATGGCAAGGAAGTCAGTGTGGCTTCAGAGAAGCAAGAGAGGGGACAGTGATGGATCAGAGAAGAAGCTGGGAGCCAGATTAGGTACAGCTCTGCGGACTTTTCCTCTAAGTGTTCTTTGATGCCACCTGGGGCTTAGCACCCAGGCAAATAACAGCTTTCAGGGCACCTGGCTGGCTCCATGGGAAGAGCACACAACTCTTGGCCTTGGGGTAGTGAGTTCGAACCCCATGTTGGGTGTAGATAAATAAAAGAAAAATAAATAAAAACTTAAAAAAAAATGACAGCTTTCTTTTTTTCTTTAATTTTATTATGTTACTCACCACACAGTACATCATTAGTTTTTTTTTAAGATTTTATTTTTATTCATTTGACAGAGAGAGAGAGAGATCACAAGTAGGCAGAGAGGCAGGCAGAGAGAGAGGGGGAAGCAGGCTCCCTGCTGAGCAGAGAGCCCTATGCGGGGCTCGATCAGGACCCCGAGATCATGACCTGAGCTAAAGGCAGAGGCTTAACCCACTGAGCCACCCAGGCGCCCCCATCATTAGTTTTTGATGTAGTATTCCATGATTCATTGTTTGTGTATAAACACAGCTTTCAACCAGTATTTAATAATGAATACTGAATGCAAATATTCAACAATATTTCAAGTTTCTTTTTACATCTATCCAACCTCTTTCTAAAAAAGATTGGAGACCATTTGTACGAAAATGTAGGTAATACAAATGAGAAAGTGAACCTAGTTAAGGAGATAGAGGACAAAACGATGCCATACAAATGTGGAACTCAGGTATGCAGGGCATGGAGGCAAAAACAGTTGATAGGAAACAAGCCTTCAACCTGACCGTGAGGTTCCTAGCCATGCAAAATGGGAAATGTAGCCAGTTAAGTCATTCTCATTATCAAAAAGATGGATTCCAGGTCCTCTATTGAGGAAGCAAACTTTAAGCTACTCCTAAATTCTAAAAAAAAATCTTTCACTTAAAACAGTAAGGATGACAATATACAATATAGTGAACAAGGTCCTCAACCACCTTCTAAAAACAATAAATTTTATGTGGTCATTTCTTGTAAGTTCCTTCCAGAACAGAACATTAAAACACAACTCAGACCAAGAGATTGTGACTCTGAACACAGTCCGAGCATGAAGCTTTTCCAATAATCCATTTTAATCTAAGAATGGAATTTGGGGAAAGGAGAGGATGAAATGGATCAAATCATGTTTCATTAATTTCCTCCTCTCAGCAAGCCCTTTGATAGTTCAGGCTGACCAGACAGCAGTTCTTTGAAGAGTATCAACAGTACAAGTATTTGGTATTAAGAGGATTAGTAGGGACTGTTAAATATCATAAGCCAGAAAAGCATGTAGGAAGGTTGCCAACTAATTGCGAAAAATTAACGACCTGTCCAGGGCTCTAGCCTGAGCCTCGAGATCACCTATAGGTAATGACAGATCGTCCCTGTGGAAGCATTTTAGGGTATTTTAACAAAGTAATAAGAGTCTCCAGAGTACCACCTGTTACAGACTAAATTGACACACACTGTCCTCCCACTACCAGATTTATATCGAAGCAACCCTCAGTGTGACTGTTTGGAGATTAGAGTCTCTAAAGGAGGTCATACGGATGCGGCCTGAATGAGATACAACTGGTGTCCTTATAAGCAGAGAAAAGCGACACAAAAGAGCCCTCTGTCTCCACACACTCGCAGAGGAAAAGCCATTTGAGGACACAGCAAGAAGGTGGCCATCTACAAGCCAACGAGAGGCCTTGCCAAAAACCAACCCGGCTGGTACCTTGATCTTGGACCTCTAGCCTCCAGAACTGTGAGAAAAGAGATTTCTGTTGAAGCCACCCAGCTTGTGGTGTTTTGTTATGGCAGCTCGAGCAGCCTTATACATGACCCTATGAAACACAGTAGTATTTTGCTTGGCTAAAATCTCAAGGCAGAGGTTATCGGTCATGCCCCTTAGAGCAACACAGATTCTCAACAAATCCTCAAGAATTAACTGCCTAATTCAGCCTCAGATAACTAAACTAATTAACCTGCTATAAGAAATACTTAATGCAACACACCTGAATTTTGGTGACACCTGCAGAACAATTAGCAGTAAGTCCTGCTATCTGAAAACAGTTAATATGCTTAATTATCTACTAAGGGCATTCCTTGTTGGTATCCAGTGACCTCTCCTCCAGGAATAATAAAGATTAACAAAACAATTAATGTAAATCCCTTCAAACAACTCAGAAAAACTCATAACAAGTAAGGTCCCACATATCCAAAAATCAGTTATCAGGAAACTACAGCTCTACAAAGCTCAATCTACAATAGGAATCAAATCTCAGTGATACCCTTTCTGGAAAATACTCAGAATAGGCCTCTTACCTGAAATCCCCAACTCCCCGCACTTTTTACTCCTCAGGCACCTAAACCCCTCAACCAGCACCACCTTCTCTCATTAGGGCAATTCTGATAAATCTTTTTAGTCACATAATGGAAAGAGTACCAGACAAGGGGTTCTCTTCATTTACAAAATATTGTAACACATTATCATAAGGCAAAAACCAGTATTTTTAAACTCAAATACACAAGGGTTAACTAGTTTCAGGCCCTCACTCCAAGTAGTAAAAAAAAACTATTAGCTTATTGAGCTTTCTAGAATATTCCTTTTTGTTACTGATCCCAACACAGAAACAAAAAGTCTAGAGCATACATGATTTTTGAAGACATGTTTCCATTTTCTTTACCAAACTGTTTTTTTTAGTTAGGTTACACTATCCTATACTATCAGATCTCCTTAGCCCTTATTTCAAAGTGTGAGAGTCAGATTTTCTTTTCTTTTAAAGCATGAACTAGCCAATGTTAAGAAATACCTGACAGTAACATGTCAGCAGGGGAATTAAAGACAGGTCTGGGGCACCTGAGTGGCTCAGTCAATTAAGTGTCTACCTTTGGCTCAGGTCACGATCCCAGGGTCCTGGCTCCCTGCTCAGCAGGGAGTCTGCCCCCTAACACCCACCCCTTCTGCCCGCTCCTGCTCATGTGCACCTGCACCCATTCTTACTCAAATAAATTAAAAAAAAAAAAAAAAGACAGTTCTAGGTATGAGTATAAATCCAAACTAAAGAGAAGAAAAAGAGATCGCTAAGAATATAAACACTAACAAGTTGAGAAGAATCTTCAAAGCCTACTCTACTAAGCAGAGCACTTTGTATATGATGATTCATCTACAAATGCTTCCAATGAATTAAAAAAAAAATGAGACTCTCATAATTCCGAGTTTGCATGGAAAGAATCAAACATTAAATGTTTGAGATGTGTATCACTACATAATCACATAAGATATGGCTTCACTCAAAGCATAACTGAATCTATATTACACTTTTTAATCCGATTTTATTATATTCAATTATACACTGCGACTGCTTGTTTCTTAATTATGTCTTATTAGATCCCACAAAATACAAGACAATCCCATCCCAACTGATAACGATTCATGATGACAAGTCCCTCTGAAAAACTTTTCTGATGCATAAAAACAACATCTCTTAATTCACTACAAAAATTCACTTAATATCAAGTGACAGTAAACAATTTCTGCTTTAAAGTCAATTGAAAATTCACTGGTGTCTTGCTTCAGACAGCACTTAGGGCCAATTACTATACCCAACACATGCAGCTTTTCAATATTTCAATTAACTCAGTCATACAAAATACTTCTGGGGACCAAAAGCTCTAAGTCTTATAACCAACAGAGAAGGCCATTATCTAAAATTTAAGTAAAATCACCTTCACTAAATGGGGAGATGGAGCGAAGTGAGTTGGGGGAAATGGGACGGGGAGACGAACCATGAGAGACTGTAGACTCTGAGAAACAAACTGAGGGTTTTGGAGGGGAGGGGGGTGGGGGTTGGATGAGCCTGGTTGTGGGTATTATGGAGGGTATGTATTGCATGGAGCACTGGGCGTGGTGCATAAACAATGAATTCTGGAACACTGAAAAGAAATTAAAAAAAAAAAAATTTGCCTCACTACAGCATAAAACTGAGTCCAGGATTGACAGAGTCAATTTTAAATCTACCCCCTACCCTTTCTTAACTGAGGTTACCTCTTTGCCCACTTCCATTTGAAGCTCCACACCCTCCTCCAAGCCTTCTCCACAGTGATCTTATTTTTTATCTCCAGGGGAATGTTTCAGTTACAACACAGTATGGCATTTGGTCACTTTAAAGGTGAAGGCTACTTCCTAATGTGGAGTTTCCGGTCAGTTCCTCAGAAATCCCATTTTAGAAGACAAGAGTAGGCACTGCATGGTACTAGGTTATCTTGAAATTCTGGATTACACAAATTGAAGCAAGTTTCTTAACTGCAGACATCCAGGAGACTTTAATATTTTCGTGTGCCAGGTGCCTTGGGGAGGAGGGCAGAAGCTGAGTAGACAAGACATGGAGATTATGTAGTTATTTCTTAGATTTAGTCATGTACAGACCCTTGTAATTCCCACCCCCTTGTATCTCCCCAGTCCATAAACACACACGTGCATTTTTATGGAAATTTTCAAACACGTACAAAACCTGAGAAACTCCTCAAATAACCCAGCTTCAATGATTATCAACACACCCCAGTCTTGTTTCATCTATACCCTAACTTGAACCCCTAGTTATTTTGAAGGAAATACTCGACTTGGATATTTTTATCAGTATATAATTCACTATGTACCTCTTAAAAGAAAACAGTCTTAATTCCAATATAATTTACATAGTGTTACATCGTTTCCGGGTGTCCAATACAGTGATTCAACAATTTTATGCATGACTCAGGGCTCATCATGCAAAGTGCACTCTTAATCCCCATCGCCTTTCACCCAGCCTCCCCACCCACCCGGGCTCCTGCAACTACCTGTTTGTTCTCTAGAGTTAAAAGTCCTTTTCTTTAGTGGCACCTGGGTAGCTCAGTCAGTTAAGCGGCTGCCTTCAGCTCAGGTCATGATCCCAGCATCCTGGGATTGAGTCCCACTTCGGGCTCCCTGTTCAGCAGAGAGCCTGCTTCTCCCTCTCCCTCTGCCTACCACTCTGCCTACTTGTGCTCTCTATCTCTCTGTCAAATAAATAAATAAAATCTTTAAAAAAAAAAAAAAGTCTTTTTCTTTATTCATGTTTTGTTACTTAAATTAAGACTCTTTTTGTAAAAATAGCCAGGATACCATTATCTCAGCTTTAAAAAGTTAATGCTAATTGGTTTATTTCCCCAACTAAATTATGTCCTATGGGCTACTCAAACTCTAACTTGCATTCAAATCATCTGGTAATCCTGTTACACTGCGGAGTGGCTCGGCTGGGCCAGGTGGTGACAGAGGCTGCCTCCCCCCTCTTTAAGATTCTACAATCCTAGCAAGCTCTCAAGTGATATTTTAAAAATAAAATGATGTCCCCATCATATTGAGCACAATGACAGGCACCAAATTTTAAATGGAAAAATGCTTCTTGAATTATATGCCACTTTATTTTTTGCAAGGGCTGTATACACAATTAATGAATCATTGACACTACATCAAAAACTAGTGATGGACTGTATGTTGGCTAACTGAACATAATAAAAATATAAAAATTGGAAAAACTGAAAAACAAAAATTTTTTTAAAACAATTATATGGTCAAAAAAGGTTCTCCTAAGGAACTTAAAATATTGAGTTTTCCTACCCGTCAAATGGTACACAAGAACTTTCCTGTTAAATGGTGAGTTCCCATGTTTTTCAAGGCAAAATTCCCAACACATAAAGGATTGGCTACTAAAAAGACCAGAACTCATTTCATGGCTTGAAAGCATTGAAAAATGTAAGTAGCTGCGGAGGAGAAGACCAAAGTGAGCAGAGCTCAGAGCTCACCATTGCAAACTGAAAAATGCAAGCAAAAACAAAAAGCAAAACGAAACCACCACCAACAAGAAACAATCTAAATGCAGTGCCTCCCAAAGAAAACCAATTACCAGCTCTATGAGAGCTCAGGCTACCAAGAACAATACTATCACAGGTAAACAAACAAAAAAAAACACCCATATTTTTAATAATAAAGAAATACACAAACAGATGCAAAATAGTTCCAAAGCATTTCTCGGAGTTCTGAAGGAAAAGTTCCTGGAAAAATACTATATGAAGTGAAAGTGTTTAGTTGTTTAATGAAATACTCTGCAAAATCTGAAATGCTGTTAGGGCCGAGATATCTAGTTCATTCTCATGCTGTACCTTTATATAGCAGACCTGTATAAATGATGACCTTATTCTTCCATCTGCTCATATGCAACTGATGAAATCGGACCAGTAAAAATCTTTAAAGATATTTTTTAAAATATGAAGCACTGACAGACCTCCACTCTGGTCTAGATGAAATAACTGGGACTGGATTTGCCCTAGCATCTGAAAATAACAACAACCAAAAAAAAACAAAAACAAAAACAAAAAACTGATTTCAAAACCTTAAGCATTAAGGCAAAGTTTGCAGGGCACGTGATGGAAAGGAAAGAACTACAGAGCACTCTGGAGATCCTACAGAAGGCCTCCCTTAAAGCTTCCGCTCACTATCATCATGCCTAGGAAAACTACTCAAGGCCAGGAAAAGAACCACCAGTAGGGATTAATGGGCACAAGTACCTGAAATCACACACAGTCAGAGGGGAAAATCTCAGGGTTCACAGAGCATTGGGTGGAGTACTCAAAAGAATTTTGTCATACTAAGGAAACAAAACTGGCCCTAAACCAAACGTAGCTCTGTCCCCATGAGCAAAATTTAAAACAAGACCTGAAAGGACCACAATGTCCCCATAACTTAACCAAATCCTAGAACAAAATTCAGGAATATTTACAAGAAAACAAAGGTATCTGCTATCAGTACCCAAAAGGTAAAATTCACAATATCTAGTATCCAAAACATATGTAAGGTATGTAAAAAGGGGGGAGCGGTTATTAATCAACTGAAACTAACCCAAAAATGACATAGGAAGACAAAATAAGTAAACAAGAACATTAAAAGTATTATAATACCTGTATTTCATAGTCCAAGAAGCTACAGGAAAGACTGAATGTTCAAGGAGAGCTATTAAAGATTTTTTTTTCTTAAAAGACCCAACTCAAACTTCTAGAGCTCAAAACTGTAATCTAGGGTGCCTGGGTGGCTCAGTTGGTTGGACGACTGCTTTCGGCTCAGGTCATGATCCCGGAGTCCCAGGATCAAGTCCCGCATTGGGCTCCCAGCTCCACGGGGAGTCTGCTTCTGCCTCTGACCTTCTCCTTACTCATGCTCTCTCTCACTGCCTCTCTCTCAAATAAATAAATAAAATCTTAAAAAAAAAAAAACTATAATCTAATAAAAAATACATTACATAGGATTAACAACAGATTGGAAATTGTAGAGAAGATTGATGACTTTGAAGACACAGTAATAGAGGGGAAAACATCAGCATTCAGTGAGGTGTGGGACTTGAAGTGCCTAAAATACTTAGATAAATCTGACCAACAATGTAAGACTACACACTGAAATCTACTTAAAAACTTGATGAGGGAAATTAAAGAATTAAATGAAAAAATACACCTATTCAGGGATAAGAAGTTTCAACATGACTAAGATGTCAATTTTCCTATGTCACTTTGTACATTCAATGCAATCCCAAACAAAAATCCCAGAAGGTTTTACTGTACAAATTTACTAGCTAACTCAAAAACTGATATGAGAAAAAAATAAAATGAAATAAAATTGATGCAGAAATGCAAAGGACCTAGAATACCCAAAATAACTTTTGTTTTAAGTAGGCTCCATGGAGCCCAATGAGGGGCCTAAACTCACAACCATGATGAGATCAAGACCTGAGCCAAAATTCAGAGTTGAGCGCACAACCAACTGAGTCAGCCGAGCACCCCATCCAAAATAACTTTTAAAAAGTAGGGTACAGGGGCACCTGTAGGGTACAGGGGCTCAGTGGGTTAAGCCTCTGCCTTCAGCTCAGGTCATGATCTCAGGGTCCTGGGATCGAGTCCCATATCAGGCTCTCTGCTCGGCAGGGAGCCTGCTTCCCCCTCTCTCTCTGCCTGCCTCTCTGCCTATTTGTGATCTCTGTCAAGTAAATAAATAAAATCTTTAAAGAAAAAAAAAAGTAGGGTACAGGTGGAGAGCATACACTGTCTTCAAGACTTAAAAAAGCAACAATCAAGTCTATGTGATAATGTCATCAAGATAAACAGATTGAGTGGGGGCACCTGGGTGGCTCAGTGGGTTAAGGCCTCTACCTTCGGCTCGGGTTGTGATCCCAGGGTCCTGGGATGGAGCCCCACTTGGGGCTTTCTGCTCAGCGGGGAGCCTGCTTCCTCCTCTCTCTCTGCCTGATTCTCTGCCTACTTGTGATCTCTGTCTGTCAGATACAATTTAGAAAAAAAAAAAAAAAAGATAAACAGATGAGTGAAATAGACTAGAGAATCAAGAAATAGACCCACATTAGTCAACTGATTTTTGACAGATATCCAAAAGAAATTCAGTGAAGCAAGCATAATCTGTTTAATGAATGGTGTTGGAACAATAGGATACTCTTGCACAAAAAAATAAACTGGAAAAAAGACATGGATGCTGTAAGTGTTTGTCTCTATCTTGATGTGGATAGTGGTTATATAGGTAAAAATTCATCAAGCCATATACTTAATATATGTGTACTTGACTATACATATGAATACCTCAAAAATGGAAACAAATAAAGTCAGCGTATAAGTTAGCATAGAGAAGGGTGCCTGGCTGGCTCAGTCAATAGAGCATGCGACTCTCGATCTTGGGGTTATGAGTTTGAGCCCCACATTGGGGAGTGGAGATTTCTTAAAAATAAGTTAGCATATAGAGTAAGCTCCTATATTTATTTTAAAAATAATATTTTTTGTTTGAAATAAAAGAATTTCTATCTATCCATCCAATATTTTGTACACACATATACACACACCCAGAGACACAGCAAAGTCTGGAATGAGGTTCAGCCAATATCAATGACAGTGACTAGAATAATCCCATCTTCCTGCATTTCCACTGTTTGAATATGTAACAATATATTGTTTTGAATTATAACACTGTTTAAATTATAACAATACAGTCAATTTTTTTAAACTGGAAGCAAAGTTATTAATAGTGTTTAATTCTGGGTAAAGAGAATATGAGAGTTTATACTTTCTTCTTTGTAATTTTCTATATATTTTTAATTCTCCCACTTAAAAAATATTTATATAACTCCAAACACTATATATAGCAACATGAAAAAACTGTTATGCTAAAAGAAGTTGTTTGTTATAACTACAACTATTAAACTTCTGTAAGTACCTAGACAAGATCCACACAAAAACCTTAAAAAGGAAAATAGGTTAATATTTAGGAAATGAGATTGTTGGACTTGTTTTCCTTTTAGTAACTTTTTTTTTTTTTACAAGTTTTTTTTTTTTTTACAAGTTTTTGTGATACAAAAATGGGGACGTGGCAATGACAAGTATGCACAAGAAGGGAACAAAACACATGGAATGTTGTTGAAGATCCTACAAAGGTCCAACAATGGGAAACAGAAATCACCTTTTCCGTAAATGGTGCTTGAACAACTGAACATCCACCTGCAAAAAAGTGAATCTAGACACAGATCTTACTGCCTTCGGTAAGTAAAAAATTAACTTGAAATGGGTAACGTGAACTGGATAGCCAAGTACAAGACATAACATGAAACTCCCAGAAGTGAACACTGGAGAAAATTTACATGACCGTGGGTATGGCACAGAGTTTTTAGATTACGATGCCAAAGACATGACCCATAACAGAAATCACTAATGATTCATTAGAAGTACAAACTTCTGCTCTAGGAAAGACTCTGTCACGAGAAGAAGACAAGCCACAGACTGGGAGAAAACGCAACACGCATATATCCGCATACATCCAGCTGTAACACACAACTAAATGACAGGGAGACAATTACTCCCCTCTTACTCACAACGGACTTAATAAAGACAATCATCAGAAACATCCAGTTTCTGGCCAGGGCTTGGGAAAACGGGTGAGCGAATACACCACTCGTGGGAGTGAAAATGACCATCTTTCTGGAGGACATTTGGACTCTCTAAAAATACAAAATGTGAAGATACTCAGGCGTGGCTATTCCTCTGCCACTGCCATGATTTTACACCACCGGTCTACTCCCTGGTGTACATGAATGCTCACTGTTTTAACAGAAGATTTAAAAAAAGAAAAGAAAAAGAAACAACTTAAGTGTTTGTTATAAAAAAGGGATGGGAGAGGGACCACTAATCAAACAGATTATGGTGTATCCATATGAAGAATGCTACATAGCCACTAAAAAGATTGAGATAGATCAGTATGTGTTACTAGAAAAGATCTCCAAAATAAAGAAAAACAAGCAAATGGATAAAGGGTCAAAAATGTACATTGTATGATCCCATTTGTTTAAAGAAAATATAATTTTAATGAATATTCCTTAAGTGTATATAAATTCTTAAGTATTATATATTAAAATATTAAATATTAAAGAATGTATATTCTGGTTTAAAGACTGTACATTCAACATTCACACATACTTAAATACAATTTTCTATTCCTCTCAAGGAACCAAAGGTACATCAGGAAGGATATGAACAGAGTAAAAAGTCTTCATTTTTTATTTTATTCCTCTTGAAATACTTGAATTTTCTTATATAACTAAATTTTAAAAATTATGTATTTTAATGGCAAAAGGGTTATGTAGGCAAAGAGATCATGGGCCTCTCAATTCGCTGGTTTATAAACTTTCTCTCTTTAATCTAATAAATGTTTTATACTTTATGTCTGTTTATATTTTATGTTTTACATGCACACATAAGCATATATATATTTAAATCTAGCTTCTGTGGCTGACTCTCAAATTATCAGTAATTACCATCTTAATTCAGCTACACAAGGTTTCTTGGTTACAAAGTGAACATTCTGACAAATGGAATCAAACATTCAAGCCAAACTGGAAAGGTTATTCCTAACAGAAAATTAACATCATATCCTGGGGGCTCTCTGGTGGACATCACAATCAAGCTTCTAACCAGAGAAGCAGCAGATCCTGAAAACGAAGCAATGAACACCTGCAAGCGTTCTCTATGCCAAACTGTGTTAGCCTCTCCTGTACCCTCTTAAATTTCCCCCAGAACCAAAGCTCATATTATTATCCCATTTCACAAATGTACTAGACACAGTGGTCTGAAGTATCCGGTCCAAGGTAATGGTACACGGGTAACACAATCCGGTAAGTTTCTACTAACTATACCTCAACGTCCACCGAACACTATGACCGTATCTATCCACTGTAAGTAGTGGCTTAAAAAAAAAACCTGACCCGTCACCCAACATTACACCTCTCTGCCTCAAAGCCTTCAGGAAATCCCAATATTAAGAATTACACGTGGGGTTAGAAACTAAGACATGGATTCCCAAAATACTAACTCTTCATGTTTAGCAGGAAAAGGGGGGGGATTATTTTGCCCCTCTATCCTCATATGCTGTCACATGTCCCAAGACTTCAAGGAGGAAAAAGGAGTTTAGTCTCCAGACAGCCTAGCAGTAATTTTCAACAGTACTGCATCCCCGGTTCCAAGATGTCCCAGGGTGCAAAGGGAGTGGAAACCCAAAAAACCATAAAGAGCCAGGCTCAGATGAAGAGAAGAGGTGTTACTGGAAACAACACCAACCAGCTAACACAACTTCGGGGACTCTGCTCCAGAATGACCACGTTCCTTTCTGACACAAACTGTGTCATGGACCTCAAAGCTATTTGCTCAAAGCCCTGATCAAAGACTGGACCCCTTCAACAAAGCTTGCTTTGAATTAAAAGTGGGGCTGACCAAAATACACTCGGAGGAGGAAGGGAATTTAACACGTGTCTACAATAAAGGATTTTCTAAGTTTTTGAAATTCCAACTTCTGTGAAGACATGAAAGTTGATGAAAACGTGAGCCCTCGACTGCCTTCAAACCTCCTTGACATCTGTAACCAGAGTCTGTCCACAAAAGCTCTGCTCTGAGGTTTCCATAAGGTCGCCTAAAGTCACAGCCAAAGTTTGTCTTCCCAATTAAATGGTCTATTAAAGGCCAACTTATAAAGAGAAGAGAGTCAACATTTAATTGGAAAGCAAATCACCTAACAGTAAGTGGTAGACACATTTCCCAATTAAAAATCTGACAAGAACTCACAAAAATAAAACAGCATCTCCAAAATGCCATCTTGCCCATTCCCTATTTAGAAAGGCTGCCTGCTCCGATTTCACACCAAGAAAAGGTTAGGGGGGAAAAATCAATAGAAAAGTAGGAAAATGCTGTGTGTGCGTGCACACGTGTAAAACTGTCCAAATTTACATCAGCAGGTGATCGCAACTCTGTACACCCAATTAGTTCCATTTTAAAGGGCCAGCGGCAAGACTTCAAACCAAAAGCTGCAGGTAGCAGTGGCCTCCGACAGACTCCGTCCCAAGCACCATCCATCTCCTCATCAAAGCCCCACTTCCCAGCCTGAGGACCTCTTCTGCAATACCCTGAGAGTCTACCCTTTGAAACATCTGACTGTCCAGAAATATTTTTATTCAATACTTTTTAAATGGTTAAGAATTTCATTTATGAGTCTCAAGGTACTTAAATACCCATCAACCAAAATGTAACATTTTCACTACTCTACACGAGACTTCTTGAAAATGTTTTGATTTTTAAATGCTTGAAAGTGATGAATGATCATACTAGCAAAATAGTTATTATTTAACTATTTGGTACCACAGATGGAAAGAGTGACGAGATTTGGCTAGTTCCCATGTCTATACTTAATGTGTCCTTAGGCTGAACCCTTAACCACCTGTTGTTTTCTTATCCAGTGTTAAAAGATGACTAGCAATAAATGCTGTTTCGGGGCACCTGGATGGCTCAGTGGGTTAGGCCTCTGCCTTTGGCTTGGGTCATGATCTCAGGATCCTGGGATCGAGCCCCGCATCAGGCTCTCTGCTCAGCGGGGAGGCTGCTTCCCTCTCTCTCTCTGCCTGCATCTCTGCCTACTTGTGATCTCTGTCTGTCAAATAAATAAATAAAATCTTTTTTAAAAAAATGCTGTTTCAAGTCCTAGAAATAGCTTTAAATATATATGATGTGTTAGACTAGTACATAATAAGGTATAGGAATGACTTTTTTAGAAAGATTTTTTGAGAGAAAGAGCGCACGCACGTGTACACCAGTGGTGGCAGCTGGGGGCGCGGGGGGGGGGGGGGGGGGGGTTGGGGCGGGGGGAGAATCTCAAGATTCCCCTGTGAGCACAGACTCATAGCCCTGAGGTCACAACCTGAGCCAAAACCAAGAGTCAGACATTTAACTGACTGAGCCATCCAGGTGCCCCTAGAAATGACTTTTTTAACGTATCTGAACAAAAGCAAAGGAGAAGTTTTAATATTGACTATTAAAAAAAAAAAAAAAAAACTCAGTGATATAAAAAGATAAACAAAGGGGCACCTGGGTGGCTCAATAGGTTAAAGCCTCTGTCTTTGGCTCGGGTCATGATCCCAGGGTTCTGTGACTGAGCCCCGAATCGGGCTCTCTGTTCAGCAGGGAGCCGGCTTCCTCCTCTCTCTCTGCCTGCCTCTCTGCCCACTTGTAATCTCTGTCTGTCAAATAAATAAATAAAATCCTAAAAAAAAAAAAAAAAAAAGACAAAGCTAAACTAATCAAACTTTTCAAAGGATTATCACTGACTCACTTATCTGGTGATAAAATGACAGGTCCAAGGAAACATAAAAGAGAACTGACATGTATCAATATATCTTCAAGAAGGCTCAGATTTTATAAACATGAACCTAAAATGGATTCGGGAAAGCTTTGGTCTTTGAGAGAGAATCTGAAAAGAGGTTATGGAGAAGAGGAGGTAATCCAAGTTTAACATGAGGAATTAAGAATCATGAATACAATGTTGCAAGAAGGGGTAACACAAAGAATACAAACTGAACAGAGAGACAAAGCAACTTCAGAGTAACAGAACAATTTACTAACAAGAAATATACATTCCCCATTTTTTCCCCTCAATTTTGTAATGTAATTGACATATAACACCATAGTCATTTAAGGTGTACAACATGATTTAATATATTACGTATATTGCAAAATGATTACAATAATAAGGTTAGTTAACATGCACCCATCTCACAATTTCTTTTTCCTGTAATAGAACCTTTAAGATCTACTCTCTTAGCAACTACATTCCCCACTCTATTCTCCTCTGAAGTACTCTCCCCTGCTTCTCCCCACCCAAACACCAAAGTACTACTACCATCCTACTCTCATTAACTGCCACTGTTCACGAAGTTTAAACCATTGCATATGTTCAAAAAGCACATCAGGGAGGAAACAACAAGGAGAGAGAGCTGGCAACACTCTCAGGCCAAACCCTCAATTTTCCTGTGACTCAAAGAAATACTGAAATATAAACATCAACACTTGAGAAGCAACAACAACTAGTCTTAAATAAGGTCGTATGTAACCATGAACTCTAATTCTTACTAAACTTGCCCAGGGTGTTAGATCTGGACCCTCCATTATACTATGCTAGTTAACAGTAACGAAAGTATTATGCAAGTGGCCTGAGGTGGTCAAGGATAAAGAAGAAAAATGAACAACATTAATACACAACAAAATTCAGCATAAAAATTGTGTAGGCCTAAATCATGATGATATGTGAAGGTAATATAGATGGGCGTAAGAGGTGGGTGAGTAACCACAAAATCATATGCCACCCCATCCAGAGGGAGAATTCCCCTGAAGAACAAAGGAACAGATAACCAAAGGCAATGTGTTTCTGAATCCGCATCAGTTTAAAAAACAAAACACACACACAAAAAAACCCAAAAAACTTCAGTTTGGTTTTTATGCTTTTTTCAAACGTAGGATGTAGGGCATTTAGAATGAATGTAACTGGCATTTAAGAAAACTGATACACAGCAGAAAAGAAATGGGTGAAGCCTACAGAAT
This sequence comes from Lontra canadensis, assembly GCF_010015895.1. NCBI lineage: Eukaryota > Metazoa > Chordata > Mammalia > Carnivora > Mustelidae > Lontra > Lontra canadensis. The sequence goes on from NW_022630996.1 coordinate 12,429,908, forward strand.
CAGAAATGCACAGATGAAATGGTACGTTTATATACAGCTGTTACCTTCCCTATCCCCCACTACACTTGACCACTCCTACTTCTGGATTCCCATATTTCACTCCTGTTTCTAGTCTTCTAGTCTGTCAGTTTTTACTTCCATATTTTATCCCTCAAGTGAACTATACTCTGAAGGGTAACATCATGTCTGATTCGTCTTTGCTAAACACAGAGAATTCACTCAATTGCTCAACAAATATTTATAATGTATTAACTCCCAGGCACCATAGTACAAACTGACCCTAAATACATCATGTAAGTGAATGTTGACTATAAGGCAGAAAAAATAAAGAAGTTCAAAAAAGAATCCAAATAAATTCATATATTAGAACTCCACAAAGGATTAAGATGGTATGCTACCATCTCTCCATACTCTAGTTGGAGTTTCAGTATCACGAAACAAACATCTACACTGCCTGTACTGTCACAAGAATGTGGGTCCACACTAGACCAGGGCTCCTTTGCATGGCCCACCAAGTTTATTAAGCATTCCCACAAAGAGAACAATTCTTATTTAAAAAAAAAAAAAAGTAATAATTTCATAATCTTAAATTAGAAGCCCCTAAAAAACACCCATGAGATGGATCTTTATCAGTCCAGGAGTGTTAGACTATTTTAAAATTCAATCTATTCTTATATTCAAACCCTGACTAACTACCAGGTACTGTTAAGGCTGAATTTTTTTTTTTTTTTAAATCATCAGGACATTGGGGGGCCCTCCTAGAACTCAACCAGAAGTTTAGCATGGGGCGGGGGTTTACTTGATGAAAAATTCCCGAGTTGACATTCAAATGTCAACAATTTAAAAACGTGTTATAATACATTTTATTCAGGTTGTTGTAATCACTTCCTGTATCATCCTTAATGATGTCCGAAAGGATTCCCCACCCTTACTTTATTTCACATTTTTAAAAAAGGAGCCCCTAAAAGGTCCACCACTCTCACTCCCACCATGCATATTCTGGGAAAATAACGTGCATAGAGGATAACCCGAAATTTGTTTTGTTTTGAAGGAAGAGACCGGGATAGGAACGCAGAATAAAAATGGAAAACGACTGTACGCCTTCCAACCCACAGCCCTTCTGCAAGCTCACTACAGGCTCTTGTATTGGAGGCTGTGGCCATTCACAGGTGGTTGGAGGTGTCCGAAGTGTGAGAACACAATCTGCAACTCGTGACAGTAACCCCCGGACTTCAGGGCCTTCCACCCAGAAATCCAGGAAACAAGGCGCCTTCCCCAAGTGAGCGCTGCTGAAGGCAATCCACAAATAAACGCTGTGTGAATAAATGAACACACCTGGCTTTCTCTGCCAAGCCCCAAACAGCGTGCTTCTAGGGCCCACGGACCCTAATGGAAAGCTCAGGTCCTAAAGACAAGACAGCGAGGCGAGGCTCCTCCCTTTAGCCCAACCCCAGAGAAAACCGGGGAACTGCGGGGGCCCTTGGAAGGGGCTGGGGGGAGGCAAGGAGGAAGGGGGAGGGGTCGGCAGGGTGGAACCCATCTAACCCTTCTCCCTTCCAAAGCGGAGGTCGAGCCGCTGCCCGCTGCCCCCTGTCCCCTGACCCTGCCTCCTGCCTCCCTCACCTGATCACAGAGATGAGCAGCCCCGAGGGGTCTTTGCTTTTGCTGACTGTGCTTCTGTATTTCCCACCAGCCGCTTCTGCCGCCATCTTGGTACCGGGCGGAGGGGGGGAACCGGCGGGTAAGAACGGACCAAGCGAACGTAAACTCTGTAATTGACCTCGCCGGGGAGTAACCAATGGAAGAAGAGAAGTTCGGAGACGGGAAACTGGACAGTCCAATCGCTGAACTAAGGAGGTGGGACTGAGGAAGCAAGTTTCAGGGTCTCGCATTCGCTCTAAGCACTCTGGGAATTGTAGTTTCTTTCCGTGGTTCCTGGGAGCGCCGGAAGACTAAACCAGTGGCAACTTGGTGAAGTCTCCTAATGACTGATTTGTATTTATTCTGATCTGGTCTGGGTTTTGTTTTGTTTTGTTTTCCAGTTTCCTTTTTTTTAAGAATTTTATCATGTTTTTAATCAAATTTATCTTACAATGCCACGAAGAGTATATAGGGGTGTGTTTTTACATGGGGGGGTGTGGGTCTGTAAGCAAAATTTGACTTTAAACAACACGAGTGGTTTAAAAAACAGTTTAATACCTAGGGGCGCCTGAGTGGCTCAGTGGGTTAAGCTTCTGCCTTCGGCTCAGGTCATGATCTCAGGGTCCCGGGATGGAGTCCCCCATCGGGCTTTCTGTTCAGCGACGAGCCTGCTTCCCCCTCCCCCTCTGCCTGCCTCTCTGCCTGCTTGTGCTCTCTCTCTCTCTGTCAAAAAAGTAAATAAAATCTTAAAAAAAAAAAAAAAAATAGTACTTAGTCGGGGCTTCATAGGTAGCAAAACAGCTCCCTCGTTGCGATCTCTTGAAATTCAGCCCTCGACACACAGAAAAATGAAAAATTTAAATCAAATAAATAAAAACAATTCAATAAAATGTGAAAATGAGACACGGGAATGCTTTTCTTTAGAGAATAAACGCTTATTCTCTAAAACTAAATGTTTCTACGTTCGTTTTATGTGTGAGTTCAGCTATCTTCCAGTGTGCCTGTATTTCCAGATAATCCTAAAACAAAACAAAACCAAAACCTGCAAAAACACGCAAATTAGATATTGACCAAAAGACCAAAAAGCAAAACTGACCAATTTGCAGATTTTTTCTTCCCAAGCTAAATAAAATATACATAGTAATAATGTACTTGTGTTTTCTTAATATTTTTCCCGGTAGGTTTTTATATTTCTTGCATTTGACTCTACTGGCTTAGTCATTAATTCAGAACATGAAATAAATAAGAAACAAAGATTACTGTGCATGTGAAAAGCATAAATCAAGGAACAAGAAGAAAAATAAATATGAAACAGGAGGGAAGGATGCTGCTTAGTAGCAGTAAAGACTTGAACTTCAAAGGTGAAAAGAATACAAATTCAGATGTTCTGGAGTTGTAGAGTAGCAAACACAGAACACATCAACTACCTTTATTGAAAAAACATAGAAGTATTAAATAAATTGTAAAACATCCATATATGAGGCTATAACATAGAGCCACTGGAAATCATAATTTTAATGGCTTTAAATGAAAGTGAGGTTTTCATGGTTTAAGTACAAAAAGCAGGCTAGAAAGTTAAATAACTTATATACAGAGAGAAAAGTAATTGGCCCTAGTGGCTAAGAATGCAAGCAGTAGGAAAAAACCATGATCATTGCAATTGATGCAGAAAAAATCTTTTCACAAAATCCAATACCCTTTTCACAATGAAACACTTGGAAAACTAGAAATGGAAAGGAACTTCTTCAACATGATAAAGAATATTTATTAAAAACACAAAGCTAACATCATACTCAATGGTGAAAAACTGAAAGCCTTCCAGCTATGATCAGGCACAGGATAAGGACACCCACTTTTGCCACTTCTGTTCAACATAGTACTAGAAATTCTAGCCAGAGCAATTAGGCAAGAAAAAGGATAAAAAGCATCTAAATTGGAAAGGAAGATGTAAAACTGTTTGTAGACAATATGATTTTACATATGGAAATCCTAAAGACTTTTTTAAAAAATGATTAAAGCCAATAAATTAACTCAGCAGGAGTGCAGGATACAATGTCAAGAAAAATCGGTAGTCTTTTTATACATTAACAATGAACAATCCAAAAGAAACTTAACAAAGCAATTCCATTTACAATCACAATAAAATATTTAGGAATAAATTTAACCAAGGAAATGAAAGACTTCTACGCTGAAAGCTACAAAACATTGGTGAAATAAATTGAAGAACTAAGTAAATGGAAAGACATCCTGTGTCCATGAATTGGAAGACAATATAGTTAAGATATCAATGTTCCCTAAAGCTATGTATAAACTCAATGCAATTCCCATGAAAATTCCAATGGCTTTTTTTTTAAGATTTTTATTTATTTATTTGACAGACAGAGATCACAAGTAGGCAGAGAGGCAGGCAGAGAGAGAGAGGAGGAAGCAGGCTCCCTGCTGAGCCCCAATGTGGGGCTCAATCCCAGGACTCTGGGATCATGACCTGAGCCGAAGACAGAGGCTTTAACCCACTCAGCCACCCAAGCGCCCCTCCAATGGTTTTTTTCGCCAAATTGAAAAGACTGATCTTAAAATTCATATAGAATTGCAAGGAGCCCCAAACAGTCAAAGCAATCTTTAAAAAGAACTAATTTGGAGAAATGAGTCTTCTTGATTTCAAATTTACTAAAAAGCTATAGTAATCAAAAGTGTGGCACTTACATAAACACACAGATAAATGGTATAGTATGCAGAAATGAACCCAAATGTCTAAGATCAATTGATTTCCTACAACAGTGTCGATATCATTCAATGGAAAAAGAAAAGTCTCTTCAACAATGATTCAGGGAAAACTGTATATACATGTGCAAAAGAATGAAGTTGGATCCTGTCTTAGTCCACTCAAGCTACTATAACATACCACAGACTGGGTAGCTTATAAACAACAGAAACCTATTTCTTCCATTTCTGGAGGCTTTGAGTCCAAGACAAAGGTGTCAGCATAGTCATGTTCCAGGGAAGACTCCCCTCCTGGGTCATGGTCAGCACCTTCATCCTGTGTCCTCAGTGGTGGAAGGGCTGAGGAACTTCTGTGAAATCTCTTTTATAAGAACACTAATCCCTAATCACCTCTTATCTCTTAATACTATTGGCTTTGGAGGTTAGGATTCAACATATGAATTTGCAGGTTAGGGAGAATACAGCCAGACCTCAGAGCATATTATAAAATTTAACCCAAAACGGATCAAAGACCTAGATATAAGAGATAAAATTCTTAAAAGAAAAAATGGGGTAAATCCTTATGACCTTAGATTTGGCAATGGATTTTTATATATCACACCAAGATTATAAACAACAAAGGGAAAAATAGATGACAAGGATTTCACCAAAATTAGAAACTTTAGTGTACCAAAGGACACAATCAAGAAAGTAAAAAAGACACCCCACAGGGTGTGAGAAAATATATGCAAATCATATCTCTGATTTGAGTCTTGTCTCCAGCCTGTGGAAAGAATTCTTAGAACTCAACTGCAAAAGACAGAAACTCCAATTAAAAACTGGGCAATGGACTAGAGTAGACATTTCTCCAAAGGAAATATACAAATGGGCAACAAACACATGAAAAGATGCTCAACAACATGAGTCACCAGGGAAATGTAAATCAAAACCACAGTGAGATACCACTTCATACCCACTAGTATGGCTATAATTTTAAATACCAGAAAATAAATATTGGCAAGAATGTGGAGAAATTGGAACCCTTGTACATTGTTGGTGGGAATGTAAAAGGGTGCAGACAATGTAGAAAACAGTTTGGTGGTTCCTCAAAAAAATTAAAATTACCACATGACCCAGAAATTTGACCCATAGGAATATATCCAAGAGAACTAAAAACAAGTGCTCAAAAAAACTTGTACACAAACATCCATAGCAGCACTGTTCACAATGGCCAAAAGGTGGAAACAACCCAGTGTCTATCATTGGATGAATGTGTTATAATATGTGCTATATGACTGAGGTATAAAGAAAATTTGACATATCCATACAATGGAATATTCTTCAGCCAAAAAGCGGGAATAGAAGACTGATACATGCTACACATTGATGAACGTTGAAAACATTATATTAAGTGAAAGAAGCTAGACATGAAAGACTACATAATGTATGATTCTATTTTAATGAAATACCCAAAATGGGCAAATTTGCACAGATAGAAAGCAGATGTCAGGGTCAAGGACAGGACACCCCAAGTGGGCCACTTTAGCATAACGATTATTTTGAGTTAAAAGGCAAACAAAACCCTGTGGATTCAGGAAGATCTCTTTACCTCCCCCTCAACTGCTTTAAACGAATGTAGATAGAAGACCTGCTCCAGGTCCACGGATAACTAACTACATTGCAGTATGAACTCGGTGTGGTAGATAGGGAGGGACCTAACAAGGCCTGTTTGATCAAAGTCTTCTTTGTCCCATTGTTTCTGTGTGCTGGAGAAAACATTTGTTTATCAAACATATGCTCTTGTTTATCTTCCTATAAACTTCATTCCTTCCCTTTGACGTCCCGGACCCCGATCCCCTTCTCCTTAGTTCAGGATGACGTATCTACCTCATTCTGCCAGACTGCCTTTAAAATCTCATGTTTCTGTGCATTCCCTGTGCATATGAAACTAAATTTTTATTTTCTCCTGTTAATCTGTGTCATCTCAATTTGATTCTTAGTCCAGCTGGAAGGACTTTGAAGAGCAGAAGAAATTCTTCTTCCCCAACACAGATTAGTGATTCCCTGGGGTTGGGGAGAAATGGGAATGGGGAATGACTGCTTTATAGACATAGGATTTCCTTTGGGGAAGATGGAAATGTTCTGGAACTTGATAGTGATGATTGCACAATTTCATGAATGAATTAAAACCCACGGAATGATACACTTTAAAGTGGTTAAAACAGTAAATATTATGTTATGTGTATTTGACGGCAATTAAAAAAAAATATTTTAAATGAAGGTTGTGCAAAAGGACCACCTAGATTCAATACCAGCTCTTTGCTTACTGGCTAGGTTACCTCAGGCAAGTTACTTAACCTTTCTGTGCCTCCATTTCCTTACCTATAAAGCAGGTGATAATAAGGAACTCCCTTAGAGAGAGTAATTTGGATACTGTGTGAGATAAGCGTGATCTGCTCTAGGCGAACATCAGCTATTATTGCTAAAAGTAAGATACTAGTTTTGTTTAAAATACACCTTGATGGGTATTATGAAGTTGTTTTGAGGAGCAAGAACACAGATATTTTTTTTCCATTTTTTAACACCTTTCTGCATCTTCCAAATTTTCTATGTGTAGGTTGCCTTTGTAAACAGACATAAACAAAAGAGCTTTTTTAAAAAGCAAGACTTGGATAAACACCAAAATGGTGGTTACTTTTATCATAAACTGGAAAAGCAATTATGTGATAATTAAATCAGCACACCCAATTAAACCTTAATTCAATGAATTGCTTTTGCTTCTCTGTTCTTCTTCCTTTATATCCCACTTCCAGAAACCTTACCCATTGCACCTTTCGTCTTCAGGTCACAGGCATACCCTTTCACATTGCCTCTGTTCTAGGTGAGCTTCTAAACTAACCCCAAACTTGCACTAAACTGTGAACAATGAGCGAGGAAAAAAAAAATCAAGGTAGGGCTTAGTGGGTCTGCCCATTTGTAACCACAGACTCCCAAACTCACCAGGCTACTTGGAACCAGATAAAAGGTGTGAAGATCTAAGGGACTGATTATAGACTTTGCTGTATGGAGGGCTAACCTGCTACACGGGGAAGTAAAAGAAAAGGAAATGATGATAAATCACAGCACCTTCTCAATGCCCAAAGAATAAAAGCATAAAGGCTGCAGATGTTTCAATGGGAAATAAGCAAGGAAGATTAGGATGGCTGTAACAGTCCTCGCGGGATAGGTGTGTGATACTTGAACTGGACCAAAAAGAAAAAAAAAAAAAAATAGAGACTTAAACACCAGAACAGGAAGAAAAGGCCCTTCTAGAAAAGTGGAGGTGCAAAGTGCCAGCATGTATTCTATGTTAAAAGAATAATTTGAATAGAATAAAGCATTCATGGAGAAGAAATGGTATCATAGGGAAAGAGATCCATGCGGATCTGTTCAGAAAGGACCTTGAACCCCATAGCCAGGCATTGGCTATGTTTTTGCAGTGACGGTGAGAAGCAGTGTATGATCAGGTCTTGTTTTATATTGTCTATTATATTGTAAACCAGGGCAGACTGTTTCTTATTATTACATTTGTAAATATACCCAGAGGCTCTTAAAGCCACGGGAACATCCAATTAAATTAAAACGCTTTGACCTCTTTGGATGAGAGGCTCTATATAAATCCAAGGTATTGATATTCTTATTATTGCGGATAAATGAAATGTGTGAATAAGGCTACCTCAGAGGCAGATTCATAAAAAAATGCCGGGCCTGGGTGTCTGCAGGATGCCTAGCACAGACCCAGCGGATTTGAAAAAGAGTGTTTCATAACGTCAGCCATGTGGGCAGAACTCTGGAAAGAGAGTTATTTCATGACCTCTTCGACGTTGCCTGCTTATAAGAATCAGCTCACCTGAGATATAAGAAATATGCTTTAGGCATGGCTGAGGAAATCAAGGCACAGCCTATAGGTTAAAACTAGAGGGAAAAAGTGAACAATGCTTTCATCATGGAAAAAACAATGTTTTTTTTTTGTTTTTTTTTTGTTTTTTTTAAAGATTTTATTTATTTATTTGCCAGAGAGAGAGAGGGAGAGCGAGCACAGGCAGACAGAATGGCAGGCAGAAGCAGAGGGAGAAGCAGGCTCCCTGCCGAGCAAGGAGCCCGATGTGGGACTCGATCCCAGGACGCTGGGATCATGACCTGAGCCAAAGGCAGCTGCTTAACCAACTGAGCCACCCAGGCGTCCCAAAAACAATGGTTTTATTCAGGATTTCAACTTACCAGCTTTTTCAATGACCTCAGTTTACATAAATCTTACAAAAATATAAGCTTAATTTGAGATATGCACACATTGTATTCTATTGGAGGGAAGTGTTATAAGTAGATCACGAGAGCCTGTACAAGGTCTCACCTATTATTGTGTTTGCCACATTCTTGGTACTTGGTGCAGCCTATGTTGTCTATAGGGTTTAATCATGTTGCATTTGAGTTGCATTTGAGGTTGGCCAAGAATATAGTCTTTTCAATAATAAAGGGCAACATTCTAGAAAGGAGAGTGTTCTTTGTTTCTGCGGGACACCAGCCCGACTGCTGGTAACAAACGCAGCAACTGTCTCCCAGGTTCCTCCCAGATTCCAACATCCAACAAACGCCAAGTGTATAAAATGTCCCAGGGACCATGCGTAGCCAAATACCTTCCGGGACTCTCCACCCAGATTTTCAACCAGACCTCGAACTGAACCCACTTTTCCTACCCCCTTCTATTCCCTACTGCCTACTTCCCATGTGTTTCCCACTTCCACAAATGGCTCAAAAATCTGTTGAGTGAAAAATCATCCTATGCAACGGGACCATATTTGCTAATCATATATCTGGTAAGAGTCTAGTATCCAGAAAATAAAGAACTCTTATAGTTCAGCACAAAAAGACAAATAATTCAATTTTTTTAAATGAGCAAAGGTTCTAAATAGACATTTCTCCAAAGGAGATATACAGATGGCCAACAAGCACATGAAAAGATGCTAAACATCATTGGTCCTTAAGGAGATGCAAACCCAAACCATGATGAGACACTACTTCACACCCACTAGAATGGCTATAATTTTTGAAAAGGAAAATAACAATTGTTAGCAAGTATGTGGAGAAATGGGAAACCAGTGCATCACCTGTGAGAATATAAAATAGCTCAGCTGCAATGGAAAACAGCCTGGAGGTTCCCCAAACAATAGAACCCCAAATTACCGTATGACCCAGAAATTCTCCATGGAGGTATATACACAAAACAATTGAAAATAGGTGTCCAAATAAAAATGTACACACAAATGTTTATAGCAGTACTCTTCACAATATCCCAAAACGGAAAGAACAATAATGTCCATCAATGAGTAGATGGAGAAACAAAATGTAAACCCATACAATGGATTATTACTCAGCCATAAAAAGGAATGAAGTATTGATCAATTCTACAACATGGATATATCTCAGAAACATTCCACTAAGTAAAAGAAGCCAGACACAAAAGGTCTCATATTGTGTGATTCCTTTTCTATGAAATATCCAGAAAAGATAAATCCAAAGAGAGAGAAAATAGATTAGTGGTTGTCAGGTGAACATAGAGAGTGACTGCTTTATGGGCACAAGGCTGCCTTTGGAGGTGATGGAAATGTTCTGGGCCTGGATAGTGTTGCATACCATTGTAAATTTAGTAAATGTCACTGAATTATACACTATTACATATAGATAGTAATTATCTATATGTACATTACATACATTACAATATATAAATATAAACTTATAACATATTTTATGATTTTATAAGAATATAAAGTTATAATATATACATGTAATGAAAGGGAGAAAAAGAAGGAGAAAGACCAAGCACGTTCTATCAATTTGACCTGCACGATGCTTCTTAATTCCATACCCTTCTTGACATTCCCTTCCCATTGATTTAATCAGGTCTTTATCATCCCTCCTCGAAGACTCTCATCAGCTTCCTACATGGGACTCCTTTCTCTTGTATCACCCTCGTTCTGATCTACCCACCACACTAGTCAAAATCTGCCAGTTCAAATGTGCTATACACGGTGTCTGTGGCCTTTGCGGACTTGCAGCTGTTCTGTGAGGCATGCTCATCAGCGGATGATTTAGCGGTCCAACTGTGCAGCACCTCGTGAGTTCCAGATGTTAGAAGTTTCTTCTTATGCATCTAATCTACCACTGAATGAGTGGAAAGTAAGACTTTACATATTTTTTACGTACTGCAATATTTCTTTTTTAAAAAAGATTTTATTTATTTATTTGACAGAGAGAGATCACAAGTAGGCAGAGAGGCAGGCAGAGAGGAAGGGAAGCAGGCCCCCTGCTGAGCAGAGAGCCCAATGCAGGACCCGATCCCAGACCCTGAGATCATGACCTGAGCTGAAGGCAGAGGCTTAACCCACTGAGCCACCCAGGCGCCCCAGTGTACTGTAATATTTCTTTATATGAATCTCTCCTATACCCCACCCTCAATAGGAGGAATCTGACCCATTACTCCTGCTTTAGGAACATTGAAGGACTCTCATTGCCCATAGCATTATTTTTCAAACTGTTTACTAGAGAACCAGCTCCAAATGATCTTCCCAGCTTCTTTACTGATTACTCCCCATTATATCTTGCTCTCTAGCCATGTCCCAAACACACCAGGTATTCTTATATTTTTCCCTTGTTCTACATGCTTTCGCTCAGCCTACAATGTCACTGAGTCCCAGATCCCACATCTTAACTATGGGCTTAAAACGTGGCTACCTATCTTCAGGCTTGTTAAGAAACTCAGTAAGATATGTATGTAGGACACTCAACATATGGTTATTTTTAAGAAAGAATGTCTTTCCATTTACCTGGTTAAAGTTCTGCTTGCCCTTTAAGGCCAAAGGTCAGTAGTTCACCTAAGCTCACACCACACGCGTATGCACACAACTCCGTTTATCTCCGTTAACAACATTTACAGCAAGATGATATGGTTGTCAAAGGGGCTGTGTCAGTTTCCTTCAGGCTTGTTCATTTGTAAACTTGAGTGCAAAACCAGGTAAACGAGCACAAATACACTGAAAATGAATTGTATAATGAAATGAATACAATGAAATGAATATAATTCATTTTCATACTGTCATCACCTTCTACAGACCAGGGTCTCAGTATTTGTTGAATTGAAACATCCTCTATACTCCTTTAATATATAATGGGCTAAGACCAAATCTTCCAAAATTCCTTTAAGGAAAATTAACCAGAGCACCTGGTAAACATCACCATAGTCATCAAACTAGTCAGTGATTTAAATACAGTAATTTCTTCAGCAACTTTAAAAATAGACTTTACCATTTTAGTTGAATTAATTCAAATCTAAGTTGTCTTTTGGGAACCATAAATGAATAGAAATAGAAATCATTTTTGATAGATTTATAGATTATAATCTCATTTTACTATATAAAATCATGAGGAATGTTAAAATAGAATCAGCAACATCATTTCATATCTGTAATTTTTCATACTGCTAGACTAAAATCCCGTGTTGTCTCATATTTCAAGTATATAAGTAAAACCATAGACAATACAAAGATCAATGTGTTTGTTCTGTAAAAATGCTTACAGATGTTTATTATGGAATTAAACAAATATTCAAAATGCAAAAGCTTGTGAATTTTAATTTAAATAATTATTTGATAATATTTCTGTCCTTAATTCGCTTGTCAATTGGTTTAAAAAACAAAAGACACTTGTGCCAGACAATGAAACAATGGAGTTGTCTATTCCAAGATTTCAAGGATTAATGTCTCCAGAAGTTCAATCACCCTGAAATCACACTTCTATTGCAATGGAATCAACAGCAAGACCATCATTTATCTTCAACTGTTCTCAGAGAATCTTCAACCATCTACCAAGAAAAATTTGTTATGACAATGCCCTCTGATATCTGGAGACTGGCAGGTGTTACAGGGGAGCCTGATTCACAAATGGAATCAATTATTCTGTGTGGACTGAACAGTTATTGAACAGAGATTATCAAGTTGAACTGGTTCAGCTAGTACATGAGAAACAGACACCTATATGGTGTCACTTGATTAGCTCTCTGAAAGTAACTTTCCTCTGTTCATCCTATTTTCTAGAAACCCTTTGAAAAAAGCCATTGTGTGTGGAGGGAGTTAGAACATATGAAGACTTATTTACATTATATAAATATATTTTCCCCAACAGATACATGAGTACATGTGCACAAAGAGAACTGTGAAAGATACTCATTCATAGCAGCATGATTCATAATACCCCTAAACTGAGCATTACAGGAAAACGCCCAACAGTGGAATGTAGAAACAGTGTCATAGTCAAGCAACAGAATACCCAAGAGTGGTGAAAAAAAAGCCAATTTCAGCTACACACAACAACATACATGAATCTCAAAAAGTAGTATGGAGGGCGCGTGGGTGGCTCAGTTGGTTGGGCGACTGCCTTCAGCTTGGGTCATGATCCTGGAGCCCCAGGATTGGGTCCCGCATCAGGCTCCCTGCTCAGCGGGGAGTCCGCTTCTCCCTCTGACCCTCTCCCCTCTCATGCTCTTTCTCATTCTCTCTCTCAAATAAATATAATCTTTTTAAAAAATGTAATATGGAATAAACAAAGACAGACACAAAATCATGCCTACCGTGTAGTCCCTCCTACACAAAGTTCAAAAACAAGCAAAAGAAACTATATTGTTATAAGTCAAAATTGTGTTTACCTTCTAGATAAGTGGCACAAGGTAGCAACTGGAGGGAGAGGGACCAGTAGTCTTCTCTTTCTTGATAAGGTGATGGTTACATAAATATTCAACTTTGTTTTAGACCTCATTTCTATTTTATTTTTTATATTCTATTTTATTAACTTTTCTGAAAGTGACAACAATGCATTGTCAAACATACTGTTCACTTTTCTGAATGTGACCATATATACTGAATTTTTATATGTTCTAAATACATTATACCTACATATGCATCATATATCCTTGTAAGAATACAAGAAGCTGATGAAATAATCATCTGGGTTGGAGCATGTGGGTCACACAGTCAAGCATCCAACTCTTGGTTTCAGCTCAGGTCATGATCTCAGTGTCGAGAGATAGAGCCCTGCACCCAGCTCTGTGCTCAGCATGGAGGCTGCTTGGGTGTCACTCTCCCTTTCCCTCTGGCCCTCATCCACCCCCACGCTCTCTTTCTCTCAAAATAAATACATAAAACTTAAACATATATATAATCATCTGGGTTGCCTCTTGGGAAGGGAACTGGGCACCTGGAGGGTCGGGATGTATTATAAAATGCATTAACTGTTCAAACAATAATAATTTAAATACATTATTCCAAGCTTTATCTGACATACAGAGTTTCTGACAGAATTTACAGTTTCAAGATTCTGGCTTTTACTTCCTGTGGTTTGCGTTTGTTGTCCATACCTTGTATGCTCACACTGGTGTCTTGCTAAGGTGATGACAGTCCCTTGACGATTACCATCTACTTTAAAAATTTGATCCCATTTTGCTCTTCCCATTTCCAATCATTTTCCAGAATTTTGTGTCCATGTCTTATTTTAGCCTCCAAAACTCTCTCCTAAGATTTCACTGGAAATTCTGATATAGGTCTTTCAGGGTTCCCACACACAGTTTGTTCACTTTTATACATTCTTAAACTTTTTTATAAGTTTAATTAAATGATTGCTCAAAACCTCATCAAATTCTTCGGTTATGTAAATAATTGCTCAGAAGTACCACTTTTATAAACACTTGTGTGCACTAAGTAAACGCTAAATAGATGACATTTGTTTAACTTTACAGGTTTGTGAGATTTTCACACTTAATTTCAAAAATATTAAGTAAATAAATGCTCAGCTATGCACACAATTCTTAAGAAACAGTCATTACCACCTGCTACCTGTTCAGTGCCAACATTTGTAAATTAATAAACATGATTTTCACCTGAGCACTGAATGCTGAGTTCTTTGGCTGGAGTGATCATGGAGAAAATGTGCTCTTCTTTGGGGAAACATAAATAAGATTTTTATATATAATACATGGGTGTGAGTGTCATGAAAAGCAAAATGCCGAGAATTATGGGAAAGTGTAACAAGAGGACTTAAATAGTAAGACCTGCTAAATCCTAAACCTATTGAGTGGACTTGACAAAATAGCAGAAGCTCTAAAATAATTTTTAACAATAATCTCAGTTAACAGATGGGAAAACTGAAATAGACACAGAGTGATCTGGAATGTATCTATTCAAGGTTTCCATTCTTCTGATCCGGGAGTGGTATTTTAAAAGTTAAGAATGATATGACATCGGGCCTGACCAAGTCTCAACCTTGGTTGAGAGGGAGGGTCATCTGCATGCCAGGAATTAAGACTTCAGGTGTTATCATGTGAGAGATGTGAGGGAGGGAGCACATCATGGGGACTTCACATAATAGCTATTTACCAACAATAAATAGCATTTCAGTATTAACATCATTGTGTAAGCTGGTGCATATCAACAGAAGATCAGCCCTGTACTAATCCCAGTAATAATCCCGATCTTCCCAATAAGTGCCATATATATATATATATATATATATATATATATATATATACACACGAGGCTATGTTCTAGAGTTTCTACATATGTTATCCTCAGTTCCTCTCTGATCTTTCTTGGTAGAAATGATTACTCCAGATTCTACCAAGAAGAACCATGAGACAGACAAATTATTTTCAATTTCCGCATTCATTCAAAGTGACTTTTTGGATGTAAGAACAAAATGCAATCCATGAACCTTAATGGGATCCGAAATTTTTTTTTAAAGCAGTAAGCCAATTATAGCAGATGTTTTTGATACAATTCTTGAATTTTAAACATAGACTGTATATTAATCTCTTTTCTTAGGTGTCATGGTTGTATTGTGTTTATATAGGAAAATGTTCTTGTTTTTAGGAAATGGGTCTTGAAATACTTTATGGATGAAAAGTCATGGTTTCTTCATGGTATTTCCGAATGGTTTAGAAAAAAATAAATATGTGTGTAAACAGATGAAGTAAATGTGGCAAGATGTTAGCGATTGGTTAACCTAAGAATATAGTTTTTCTTTCAATTTCTCTGAAGGTTTAAACATTTTAACAATACGATGTTGAGGAATAAAAGAAAAAGTATGAAACATGTATATGGAAAAGGCATATTTGTTGGGTATTTGATACATATATAGCAATGAGCCAGACAAGGAGAAACATAAAGAAAATGTGAAAATAGCGTGAAAATAGCGCTCACCTCGTAGGAACACACTAGCAATGTGGGAAATAACACAACCATGGTTCATGCCTGCAATCTGATGTCACTACATGGTTTTAGAAACAAAGTATTTAATGGATAACACCTTCAGTCAATGGCATCAGAAGGAAGAGGATGTTTAATGATGTTATCTAGAAGGTACCATGGTGTAGCTGGGAGCAGTATGGTTAGCTGCCAAACAGGAAGTAGTGCTTCCTACCAAAGGGGGATGAACCAGCTCTGGGATCGATCACCACCAGACAGAATGTGGAATGTGCCAGAGCGGAAGCAGAGAGACCGAAGGGACTCAAGTGTGCAGGACACTCTGAGTGGAATGAGAGACGCTAGAGCGCATGCACCCATTTTTGTTAACGAGGCAATCAGGCAACCAGCAAGTAATTCGTCCAATACATGGCAGAGAGGCAAGGCTTCCGTAGAAAATATGTAATAAGGATCAGTCCTTTGAGGCGAGGCTTTGACAGGTCAGTGCTTCTGTCATTTGCGGCAGGAACAACATGGAACATGGAGAAGAGGGCACAAACGAGACCAGAATCATTCTCTTCCACACCCTGGTTAAGGGTTTTGCCAGGGTGATAGAAGATTCGCTTTCGAGGATGCTTAACACAGGTAGGTGCCTAGAGAAAAATAAGCTATTTTCCTTACACAGGGGGTGCCCAGCCTTTCTCAACAAATCTTTTCTGCCAGTTTCATAAAGTTCTGAGACAAGGAATTTGTCTAAGTATTACTATATTTAGATACCTGGACCCAACAAACCCCAAACCATTAAATCTGGATCCCCCTGTCCTGAACAGGCAGAAGCTAAGTAGCCCTCTGCAAAATCCAATTGCCACAGTCTTATTTCTGCCCAGTGTTTTACGCTAACATGGGGGGGTGCCAAGAGTAGAAGACTTAAGATGGAAAGCTGAGAATAGGAGTAGGAGACATAAAATTGAGGTTGGGAGGGGGAGAGGGAAACACGAGTGGGAAGCCCAGAAGGTAATGTGAGGTTGTGCAGCAAGGAAGGGTTTGCTGAATAAGGATTATGAGTCACACGGGAATGAATGACTGTGGGAAGTAAATCCCTCCCCCCACACACGTTCACACATACATGCACGCGAGCTCACAATCACACGGTTTTCAAAAAAATCTGCAGACCATGAACGTTCTGCTCTCCCCAGAAAATCAGAATTGTTCTTCCTACAATACCAAGTGCTCCCGGGCTGACTCTCCTTCACAGCCATCAACCCCACCTTCTCCATCCTTCTTTATCATTAAAAAAACAAAAACAAAACAACAACAACAAAAAACATAAGCATCAGCCTGCAGCAAATTCTAAAAGGCCTTTGGCATAACACATTGGTTTCGCATCAAATTTATTGCTGAATTTCACTGGCTTCTCCTGATCTGGGTTTATTGCTGATTTTAATCTTGTTTGCTTTAGGCTTCTGAGCCCCACTGCAAAATACCTAATATACTCTTTGTAGCTAGACTCTGTATATATAAAATGTATTATATTCCCATTATAACCACACTAGATCATCCACATTATGTAGCACCCATAGGTGGCCCACATTTTTAATTATTTCCCCCCAAAACTCTAAATTACTACAATGAATTTAGAAACGCCTCTACTTCTCATCAGAGTAAGTAATTGAATACTCCGTTATGATAATAAACCATTTTTCGTTGGAAGTGCTCATTCCCAGAGGGCTTTGCTCTGTGCAGAAAGGCTGCAGGCAGGGCTCTGGAAGGGCAACGTGCTCTCAAGATAATCACATTTGTGATTTTTGCCTTAGATCTTAAACCGCTTTCACTCTAACGAACCCTCCCAGTATTCTGTTGCAAAATGTATCAGCGGAGCTCCATTTTCTGTGTAGAAAAGCAATTCCCAGTACAAGGAGGGCACCTTTCTCCTGGGAAATGTTATGACCTGTTTTTAGGTGGAAAGACAGGTCGGAGAGCCCTTGCTGCATCTCCTGCTTCTCAAGGACCTTCAGCAGAGGGGCTCCTGGGTGGCTCAGGTCATGATCGTGGGACTCTGGGATGGAGCCCCACATCAGTTCCCTGCTCAGCGGGGAGTCTCCTTCTACCTCTCCTTCTGTCCCCCCTTCCCCAGTTTGTGCTCTTTCTCTCTCTCTCTCTCCCCCTCTCTAAATAAATATATAAAATCTTTTTTTTTAAATCAAGTAACTTCAGCTGAAAATAATCGCTATGCCAACGTGGCATATTTTGGGGTGCTGTGTCCTCAACCCCTGCAGGAGGATGAGCGGCATGATGACGTCGGAAGCCTGCAGAGGAACCTTGCTGCACAGACTGATCACCCCTAATAAGCCACAGGGACGAAAAATCACTCATCAGTCCGAGGCTTCACATCAGAAACTCTTGAAAGTAAAAACAAAAATAATGACAAAGGGGCCGAGGATGACTGTCATCTGGTGGGGTCTCCCCTCAGAAACCTGCAAGGATTCTTTGGTAGGAATGGTAGGTAGAGGGCTGCTAGAACCCTCTGCTCAGAGGCTGGGGACTGCTTTTCCCACCTGAACCCTTGACGACTTCCCCATTTATCTTAGCTCTGGGTCTTCTGCTCATCGGGCTGCTGAAAAAGTTCATTCTAGCTAGAAATACTTCATCTGAAGGCATCTTTTCTAAATGGGAGCTCTTTACCCAATCTGGGCAGGGGCTTGCTTGACAGCAAATATAAAGCCCAGTGACTTCCTCTGTCTATCCCTGGCAATACCTAAAGGGTTTTCACAGCAGAAGGGTTGACTGCCCACCTGCCAGTGGGACACTTACATAAGTAACTAAGGGTTGATCTTCAGCATAAACACAGCTGTAATTGATACACAATGTCATTGTTTTGCACTTCCTCCTTTTACATTCAAGGGCAATGTGTGCTGTATAAGCAGCACAAAGGGAAGAACCTGTTCCCTGGCGTGCAGGGGGAGTTGGGAGAGGGCCTCTGGGGTGTGTGTGTGTGTGTGTGTGCGCGCGCGCACACACACACCAGGGATATTAGAAGCCACAAGGCAAACACAGAGCTTCTTTCTGAATCTTGTCCTTTGCACCATGCAGCCATTGTTGTTAAAGCACACGAGTGACTGGCAAATAATTGGTAGAACATTGGGCAGACAAGCCTATCTTCCACAGAAAATCATACGGATTCGAGACTTAAAGACAACTCTTTCACAGGAGAATGCAAAGGGGCAGGAGGGAACTTCTGCAATCTGGTTATGTTCTATTTCTTTTCTTCTTCTTTTAAGATTTTTAATTTATTTATGAGAGAGAGAGAAATAGAGGGGGAACACAAGCACAGGGGAGCTGGAGAGGGAGAAGCAGGCTCCCCGCTGAGCCAGGAGCCTGATATGGGGCTCAATCCCAGGACCCTGAGATCATGACTTGAGCTGAAGGCAGACGCTTAACGACCGAGCCACCCAGGCATCCCTGGGTATGTTCTATTTCTTGATCTGGGTGAGAGCCACCTAGCAGTGCTCATTTTGTGGAAATTCATGCAGCTGCATACTTATGAGTTGTGTACTTCTCTATATGTGAGTTATACTTCAATTAAAAAGCTCATTAAAGTATTAAAGAAAATTGAATATATTAAGTGTATGCACTAGTTGAAATTTTAGAGGAATTTTAATTAACTATGTAAATGGCTAAATATTAATCAGTCAGTTTAAAATTTATTGTTCAAAATTTGCTAATTCTATAAAACAGAATAAGATTTAGAAACTGAATTTTAAAACTCAGGGAAAATATCATTCACCCATAAAAAGGAATAAAATACTGATACACGTTACAATGAGACCAACCTCCGAAACAGGTGGAGGGAAGGGAGCCGGACACGAGGCCCCAGACTGTAGGATTCCATTTACACAGAAGTCCAGAATGGATAAATCCACAGAGACAGAATGTAGATCGGGGGTTACCAGGGCCTGGGGGAGGGGAAATTGAGGAAAAACTGCTTAATAGTAATCTGGGTAATCTGAGATTAATTAAATTAGGGTTGCCAGATTTAACAAATAAAAATACAGGGCATCCAATTAAGTTTAAATTGCAGATAAAGAACACGTTTTTTAAACTTAAGTCTATGTTATACATTGTTTGGAATATACGTATTTTTTTTTAAGATTTTAAAAAATTTATTTATTTGAGAGAGAGAGAGAGGCCGAGCAGAGGAAGGGGCAGAGGAAGAGAGAGAAGGAGAAACAGGATCCCACTGAGCGGGGAACCATAGGCCAGGCTCGATCTCAGGACCAGGAGATCATGACCTGTGCCGAAGGCAGATGCTTGATGGACTGAGTCATCCAGGCACCCCTAGAATATACTTAGAGTAAAAAAAAATTATTATTTCATGTGAAATCAAATGTAACCGAGTATCCTGCATTTTATCTAGCAATCCTACCTTCAGGGTATGCGTGCATTTAGGAGAAAGACCCCGAGGCTCAGGGAAGACCCGGTACTCTTCCAGTTTGCACAGTCTTAAATGCTGAAACAGGGTCTCTGTTCATTTTTTGCCCCAAGATACTGTAAAAAGGTGAAATCATGGCCCTAAAAACTGTGCCATTTTCTTGATTCCTATCTTTCCTGATCCTGCTGTCTAGCCTCTGTCTTTTCTGCTTTATGGCCAAACAGATTTCTAATTAACCTCTTCTGTCCCTTATATCGGCAATCATCCTCCTGGTTTATGTCTCCAACGAACCTGTCCCTTTCTACCTGTTTTCTTATCCTGCCCCTGAGGTTTAATTCTGTTCAAGAGTCTTCTCAAAACAAGTAGAAAGTAAATGAGGACTGTCAGCTTAACTCAACCTGGACCATGCCTGGGGAGGGAGGCAGCAAAACATGAAGCAAGAGAGAAGAAAAAAGAAGTTCTTTTACTTTACCCTCTTTGGATATCTCACAGAATGTGGGACCAGCTGCTTCTCTGTCTATTTACCTTAGAAACAAGTTTTGTGTCAATGGGCTGAGCCTCTTGACCTCGGGTTTTTTCAACCATAAATACAAATAATCTCAACCCAAGACCGTCAGCAGGAGAAAAGGGGTCAGAGTGAGAAAATGCCAGGGCTGGGAAAGTTATTTTATTTATCTTTATTTATTGAGAGTTATGGGAGATATTTTAGGATGTGTGTGTGTGTGTGTGTGTGTGTGTGTGTGTGTGTGTGTGTTTTCCTCCTGGAATACCACATCTAAAACAGGCTTTGATCTGTTTTAAAAGAAATGTTGTCAATATATTCTCTCCACCCACACCCTAATCCCAACAGCGAGTCAGAGGTGTTATGAACAGGGATAAAGAAGCTTAGCTGAGGTGGGCCGAGAGCCACATCCATCGTAAATTGCCGGCACCCTCCAGTTGCCCTGCTGAAGCCACTCCATTGGAGAGCCAGTGATGGTCAGAGAAGAAGCCTGTTTTATTTATTTTTTTAAAGATTTTATTTATTTGAGAGAGAGAGAGAGGAAGAGAGAATGAGACCATGCATGAGCAGGGGGAGAGGGAGAAGCGACTCTCCATTGAGCAGGGAACCTGATGCAGGGCTCGATCCCAGGACCCTGGGGTCATGACCTGAGCCAAAGGCAGACGCTTAACCCACTGAGCCACCCAGATGTCCCAGAAACAGATTCTTTAAAACCACACTGGAGTCTATAAGAAATGTCACAGCTTCAGATGCCTGAAAGCAAACGTTCTGGAGCTAAACACCAGGAAACATCTATCAAAACACAAAGGAAGTGACAAATTACTTTATAATATGCAGAAAAATATGCATTTGAATGATCATCTCTTAAGACTTTAGGGGGGAGAAGAGAATAACACATTGATAGATGTTATGCAGGAGGATGGGTGACTGCTTTATTCTTCTATTAAATCTTCCCAGAAAAGGAAACTTTAGAGACTCAAAAGGGGCTTGCAAATCATTTCTTATAGTTCCTCTCTTTAGCTATCTGGCTTTCTCTGACTTCTGCTCTCAACAGACATCACAAACCCGAGGTCCCATCCATCACCCCTGTTGGGCCTCGGCTGCAAGTTTTAGGTTTTTTGTTTCTGAAACATTCTTCTTGTGGTCTCATCTTTTCAGCTCCACAGAGACAGCTAAGTGTTTTCTAGCCGTTTGTGTTCTTATATCCCTTGCATTTAATGTAGTGTTGTAAATCCAAGTTACAGGGATTCCCCGTCCTCTTACGAAAGGGTATGTGCCTCTCAGGAGCCCTTGTTGGAGGCCTTACATGGCTGTTTAACAGCATTTGTCAGCCTTTGTTGCCAGCAGAGGATTAGAGCATAGGTCTTTAAAGGGAGAAGGCAGGGGAGACTCCTGATGTTCCAGGGATTGGGTAAAATGGTCCATTGGTATAGGAGGGAAAATAACAAAACATCGACTTATTTCTCTTTTAAAAAGGAAAGGAGTTAAACTTTAATACATCCTCTATGGATTGACCCTGCCAACCTCACTTGGTCCATTCGGGCATTTGCCACCAGTGGTCTACCAAGTGAGCTGGTAAGAGTGGGGTTCTACGGTGAGTTGCGATTGACGGTGACCCCCATTCTCATTCACTGTATTGGATGGAATTGTGAAATTGTGTAATTTGCATGCATACAGTTACATGATCTTGCAGATTATCTTGTGTGGATTTAATCCACTAAATTACGAAGTGGCTTTAAAATATTCTTATGGAGAGGCCATAAATTTTATTGAATATTAATAATGCCAGCGCAAGGGAACACCAAGAAATTTGCAAAGCCGACATATTGCCTTCTCCTCACATGACCTCCGTGTTGGCCACCTTGCAGGTGAAAACAGTGATGATCTAACGGGACCAAGGCATTTATCTTGCTTAGTATGTTTGTTTCCACTGAAAATAGAAAGTGTTATATCAAATAAGTGGAATAAAATCTATTTTAAAATACTGTTTATTTTGGGATGCTTGGGTGGCTCAGTTGGTTAAAGCATCTTTCTTTGGCTCAAGTCATGATCCCGGGGTCCAAGGATCGAGTCCCACATCGGGCTCCTTGCTCGGTGGGGAGCCTACTCCTCCCTCTGCCTGCTGTTCCTGCTGCTTGCGTGCTCCCTCTCTCTGACAAATAAATAAATAAAATCTCAAAAAAAAAAAGATGTGAAAATACTGTTTATTTTTTCTTGATTTTATAACATATTAGTAGAGTACTGCATGCTATTTTGCAATTATAAACTCAAAGAATCATTCCTGATAGGTATACACAACCCCAGAAGTTTGGCAACCACCAGATGAAAGTCAGTGGGGTGCTGGAACTGGCTCATATAGACTCATGAGAGCTGACTGTTAAAATTTTAGGAATTTCTCAAGTCTAAATTAAACACCAATATTAAAAATTTACTTTTATAAACTTATAATTATATAAATTTTGTTAAAAACGAAGAATAGGCGCCTGGGTGGCTCAGTGGGTTAAGCTGCTGCCTTCGGCTCAGGTCATGATCTCAGAGTCCTGGGATCGAGCCCCGCATCAGGCTCTCTGCTTAGCAGGGAGTCTGCTTCCCTTCCTCTCTCTCTGCCTGCCTCTCTGCCTGCTTGTGATTTCTGTCTGTCAAATAAATAAATAAAATCTTAAAAAAAAACAAAAACGAAGATAGTAATTATTCAAAACTTTTCATTTCCTAATTATTTTACTACTATTATTTTACTATCTGTTCTTGAGGTTATTTACACTGATTTTTTCTGTATGGTGGTATATTAGTTACCTACTGCTGTGTAACAAGTTACCCCAAAATTGAGCAGCTGAAAATAACAATATGTATTAGCTCACCAAAGTTCTAAATCAAGAATCTGAGAGCAGCTTAGCTGGGTAGCTCTGGCTCAGGGATTCTCATGAGATTGCAGTCAAGATGTCTCAAGGCTTGACTGAGGCAGAGGATTTGCTTCCAAGCAAATGTTAACCAACATGGCTGTTGGCTGGGGGCCTAAGTTCCTTGCTGCATGGGCATCTGTATCAGGCTGCCCATAGCATGGTAGCTAGCCCCTAAGTGAATGATGAGAGAGAGAGAGAGAGAGAGAAAGGAAGAAAGAAAGAAAGAAGGAAAGAGCGAGAGAGAGCAAAGCTGCAATGTCTTTTGTAACCCGACCTTGGGAGTAACTTACCATCACTTCTGCCATATTTTATTGGTTACCCAAACCAACCTGGAACACTGTGGAAATAAACACTAGGTGTGAATACCAAGGAGGCTCTCTTAGAGGCTGGCTAGCACAGTTGGAAGTATCATATAATGATGTGCTACTGTGTATGTCTCCCAAACTCTGCAATTGGTGACATCACACTGACCATTTCACATTGACTGTGGTAGAAGTGTTTATACCAAAGAAATCAACAAACGCTACAAATCAAGTAGTTTTTGTTGTTGTTTCTTTGTGGGTTATTTTGTATGTTTGGTTTGAGGGGAGAACCAGTTGTTAAGCACTCACACAACATGTCTAGATTAAAGTATACTTTGTACTGAGTTTGGTAAAGTAGTGGGGGTAAAGGAGCAGGTGACCCATAGTTTAGGAGCATGTGGCAGGGAGAATTAGTTGGAACTTATTTGGGACTCCATTAGGGTTAAAGAACCAAGATAGAGGTAGCAGATGAAGATTGAGGTGGTGAGAGGTGGGATCAAGTGAGGGGCTGGTCTCTCAGTGGTTTGGAAGGAGAGCAGAGTGGCCTGCACATCACTGCGTGCTCATTATAAATGTCAAGGACAAGGGAAGACTAGAAAAATACTTACCAAGTATGATGTGGTGTGCATTCAAGGCTTCTACTCCCTAGGGGGCTAACATTTGGTTAACATTAGGTTAACATAAGGTCTGAATTTTGACCTTGATTTGACCTTGAGCTCATATCAATGTCCTAATCAGAGAATGAAACAATAGTCATTTAAGACTGAGGAAGCAAGAATTTGAAGCAATGGTTAAAGAAACAAGCAGAGAAGCATGGTAGAGGAGCAAGAGACAATGTGAGTGGTCTTCTGGATAATAAATGGCTGTTGGTCAAGAGCAAGCAAGACAATAGTATTAGTGATGAGAACTGAATCTGTCCTGTGAGAAGAGATCCCTTTCAATCTCTGTTCTTACTGGATAATGAATGTAGGTTTGTTTCATTCTCAACTTAACCATTCAAGATTCAATTCAGTAAGTATTTCTTTAAGGCCTGCTATGCATCACAGAATGGGCTGAGTTCCTGGGAACAGAGGTTGGGCTTGGAGCTAAGAGAACTATATTTATGTCTGTATTCCAGATAATGTTATGGACTTTGGGGTCTAGTTTAAACATTTTAAGGAACTTCCCATTTTTTCCTGATAAAAAAATAAGGATTTTGGAATTTAAAAACATTTTTTTTTTTACTGCAGAAATAGACATAACATAAAATGTACCATTTTAACCATTTTTAAGAGTTTACAGTGAAGTGGCATTAAGTACTTTCATAGTGTTGAGCAACCATCACCACTATTTTCAGGATTTTTTCATCATCTCAGACAGAAATTTGTACCCATTAAACAATAATTCCCCAAGAGATGTTGGAACTTTCGGTATTTTGTTCACTTTTTTTTTCTTTTTCTTAGCACCATCCAAGTCCAGACATCATGCATTAAATACGAAAGCAAAAATTCATTAGCCAGGGTTAGTGAGCAGACACGAACTGAAATGTTTCAAGCCCAAACAAAACAAGGCTTTAACCTACATCATATAGCTGCTGATAAATTAAAACTGAAAATTTAAAGATCAATGAAAAAACGGGTTTGTTGATTAATTACAAAACTGGGGAACAACCGAATGCAACCTTCCCAGCAACAAAGATCAATTCCATACGTACTTAATGAGGGAATTATGTGGGCTGAAATAAGAATCATAATTTTATCTTTAAGAACTTAGCCTTCAAACTGTGAATGGAACCCAGAATTACTCTACTTTAACTCACATATCTCTTACCAGATAATATTTTATATAGATATAAAAACATCATACTTATAAGTATATAAATAAAATATATTAAATATATATTTTTATTGCTTTTTTTTGAGAGAGAGAGAGAGTGAAGGGGGGAGGGGCAGAAGGACAGAGAGAATCATAAGCAGGCTCCACGCCCAGAGAGAAGTCAGACACAGGGCTCAGTCTCATGGCCTGAAATCATGACCTGAGCCAAAATCAGGAGTCAGATGCTTAGCCAACTGAGTCATCCAGGTGTCCCATTTTTATTAATGTATATCTTTTATTATATATATATTTAATAAAAATGTTCTAGAGAGTCCAGTGGTCTGCTTCCCACCCCACCCCCACTGTCTAGACTTGACAACTAGACCTCTTTTATTTTCAGTCTTAGGAATCATACCATGGGAAGACAGTTGGGAGAACAGGTGTGAAGGTTAGGAGAATGGGAAATAATACACCTCAATTCAGTATTCCTCCATTTTGAATTTTGCTAGAAGCAGTACTTAAGACAAGTATTCATGTGCAAGTAATTTCATCTGGAGGGTCAGGAAGAAGCTCCATAAAGGAGTGGGGAAGTGAGACAGGGATGGGAAGGCAGCCAATAGAGTGTGCATTATCAGGCTAACTTCCACTTGAGTGATTAATCCCGTAAGCAGCTCTGGTAAATATTACACAACACAGGTGCATCGTTGAAGTCAAGGGTGGAAGGAGCTGGGTATTGGAGAAGAAAAATAATTTTCCCTGTACCATTCTGAGTTCTAAGCTGAGAACCCTGTAATAAAAGACAGATTAACGAGAGAAAAACAAACAGAAGTTCATTAAGATGTATATGTCATACATGCATGAGAGATATGCAGGGAAAAATGTGTAACTCTCTGAGGTGGCTTAGAATTCAGGCTTAAATATCCTGGTAATAGGGTCAGGGGAGAGTCAATGATGTTTAGGGAAGATGAATGGATCCTTAGAAGAGTGTATGGAAGGTATGATAGTTTATGACAAAATCTGTCTGGTGCGATATTGACTTCTGGTCTCCTCTCCTGTGATAAGAGTCAGTCCTCCTTGGTTGATGAAACTCCTGGGGAGATTAATGACAACTGAATTCCTTTTGGAGGGTGTGTCTTTAGGAGCTAAAGGGAGTTCACAGAATGCTCTCCTTGCGTTTGTTCTTTCTCAAATGCTTGCAACTCAAAATAACATATCAAAATGGGATACTTTGGGGTGACATATCCTGAACTCCTACAGTCCTATTTTGGAGTATACTATGTGATTCTCCAGTATTTATACACAATTCCCAGGAGTCATTGTTTGAGGGCTATTCCCATGGGTGAATTAAAAAAAAAAACACAAAACAAAAGGCTGCATTTGAATTCATGTAAGAAGTTGGAGAGGCCGACCCAAGACTGTGGGAACTTGAAACATGATGAGCAGCTAAAACTTTATTCCTGGTATCAAGAATTTTATTCAAGAATTTACTCTTGAAGTGTTGGAGAACATTTCCATTCTGCATGGGGATGACACCATTTTTAGCATGGGAGCGTTGTCTGGCTAAGTTCTAGTTAAGATTACTCTGGCTGCTCTGAGAAGAAGAAATTGCAGGACAGCAAGAGTTGAAACAGAGAAACCAATTAGAAGCTGATGGATGGATGGCTTGATTACTGGAAGTGATTTTAAATTACCCACTGGGGCAAGAGATGATGGGGGCTCAGGTTTAGGTGACGGCAACAAGGATTGAAAGTTGTGGTGGGAGTCAAGATACATTTTGAGGGTAGAATTAACAGCACTACAAGTAAAGAGTGAGAGAGAGAGAGAGGAAAGTAAAGGCTGGCTCTCAGGTTTTCGACTTGAACAACTGGGTGGCTGCCAGGGCTTTGCTAATTCTGGAAAGGCTGGGGAGGCACACGTTTGGTGGTAGAAATCAGGAATTCTGTTTTGAATGTGTTATGCTTGAGATGTCAGTTAGACACACAAATGAAGCTGTTAAGTAGGCCGTTGGAGCTACAAGTCTAGATTTTAAAGAATTCTGGCTTGAGATATAAATTTAGGCCTTAATAACATCAATTTAGGTGACAAATACAGAGATAACATTTAAAGCCAGGAGACCAAACTTCAGTTTTCAAATAGTTGGCAGAAGACATTCCTGCCTGTGTCAGATATCTGCTGTCGCTCCCCCTAGACCTACCCTCCTCCTGTTTCTACACTGCTTTCTGCCTCAGGGGGATTGTTCAGTGTGGAGGGAGCCATCCACGATCTTCCTTGCCCTCTGAGTCCAGGTTGAGGTCCACCTATGGGGAACCCTCCTCCCTCTACCTCCAGGAGATGAGAAGAAGGAAAGATGATGAAGTTCTTTGGTCACCTCTTTTCAGGGTTCCCTCAACCAAAAGCCACTGGCACTGAGCTATTCCCTGTGGTTCCCCTCCATCCAGCTCATACCTTTTATTGAACATTTCTCAAATTATCCCAAGCTCCGTATGCTGTGCCCTTCCTCTTGGGACCCTGAATAATACACCCCCTTTCTCCTCTTAAAAATCAGTCCCAAACGCTAGTGGAAACAATGACTAGAATCTCAAACTCCACCTTATCACGTGTAAACCAAACTCATACTATGTGAAGGTGGGAAAGGGGGTGAGGAATGATGAATGGCTGTGCAAAGCTTGGGAAACCACGAGATTGTTTGGAAGGAAGTGGGTACAAAGGGGTAAAAACAGGAAGATGGTTTAAAAGGCTGGCTAGCAATATACATGTTCCTATCTCCACTTTAAATTCAGGGCAGGTGGTCTCACCCACTTCAGCAGCAAAAAGAGATTTCTTTTCTGAAGAGGTTAAACCCGAGAGAGGCCAGATTGGAGCAGAAAGTGGAGGTTCCAGGAGGACTATTTCCAAGAAATAAAAATTAGAATGGATCCACTTCCTGACAAGTTTGACTATGAAGAAAATTCTGTGCAGTGGCATTTTACATTTCCCTGTGATTATACAGGAAAGCTTAACTATCCATTCAAAGAATATTAAGCAAATGAAAAAATGAGTATATTTTTAACTCCAGGTAAAACAAAAATTTGCACAAGAAAATAATCATAATTATGGTACGTCAGTGGGCTCAGCAGTGAACAGTATTTATATATTCATTATACTGAAAACAGATTTAACATGTTATTATGTTGGGAAGAAGGGGAAATACCTATTAACTTAAAGAGCACATACCTTATGGCCCGGGAATTCCCCCTGAAATAATTTATACTGTGTATTTGCACATACTCAAGGATATTTATGACAGTGTCGTTTAAAACAGCAAAAGGTTGAAAATGATCTAAAGGACAACAATAGCCGTAAATGAGTAGTGTTCCAAAAACAGAATAATATTCAGCCTTCCGAAAGAACGAGGCAGTGCCGTAAATACTGACACTGGAAAAAAAATGTACAATGTATATTGTGAAGTGACATAAGCAGGATTCAGGGTATTCTGCAAACTTTATGTAAAGGTGTGTTTGTGTTTGTGCACATCTAGAATACCTCTGGAAGGAGATACAAGACACCAGTAATGCTGGTTGCCTCTATGAAGGGAAGGGAACCAGTGGGAGGGGGATGGTTCAGGATAGGGAAAGACAATGGTGTTTTGTTAAAAAAAAAAAAAAAAAACCCATGGTGGGAGACCTGGGTGTCTCAGTTGGTTAAGCCTCTGACTTTGGCTCAGGTCATGATCTCAGAGCCCTGGGATCAAGCCCTGTGTTGGGATCCCTGATGAGTGGGGAGCCTGCTTCTCCCTCTCCTTCTGTCCTCCCTCCCACTTGTGCATGCTCTCTCTCTCTCTAATAAATAAATAACATCTTAAAAAAAAAAAAAGGCCCTGGCACTGTGTGACTTTCTAAAAAAGTATGTATACAAAAAAAGCAGAAACAGACCCATAAATACAGAGAACAAATTGATGGTTACCAGACAGGGACGGGGTGTCGGGATCGGTGAAATGGGTGATGGGGAGTGGGAGGGATAGGTTTCCATTTATGGAATGAATATGTCGTGGGGATGAAGCGAAAGTAGCCAATGGATTGTAATGGTGGTGTAGGGTGACAGACGGTAGCTACACGTGTGAACATAGCATGAAGTGTGGCGTTGTCAAGTCACTATGTTGTACGCCTGAAACTAACATAACATTGTGTGTTAATGTCATTTCAATAAAGAAGAAATTTTAAAGCTTATTTTTTAACAGTGAACTAATCGACTAGATTGGTGGTTGTTAGAGGGTGTTAGAGGGTAGAGTAGGAGTGAGCAAAAGGTACAAACTTCCAGCTTTAAGATAAATAAGTCCTTGAGATGAAATGTACAGCACGGTGACTGTGTATACCTACTATACCTATGACTATACTGTAAGTTTGAAAGCTGCTAAGAGAGGAGATCTCAAAAGTTCTCACAAGAAAAAAAATTTGTAATATGTGCGGTGATGGATATTAACTTATTGTGCCCATCAATTTGCAATATACGCATGTACCAAATCATTATGTTGTACACCTAAAACGAATACAGTGTTATCTATCAATTATCTCTCAATGAAAAAAAGAAGCCAAAAAACTAAGAATTAAAAAAATTAAAACTATGCGTATGGACAGTCGATCCCACCAAATGAATACACAAGTCTCTCCGGCAGTCATTATGTTTTTAAAATGCTGATTTCAAATCTGGTCAAATTTCTGAACTTCCTTATCAGCCCTAGCAGTTTTAAGTAATTATCTGAAACAGTGGAATTAAACATAATTCGTGACACATAAAGGCAGTTATCTTACTTTCCCCCAATATTTGTGACTTATTTCTTTGTCTTCAAATGCAAAGCTCCAGTACACTGTAGAATAGAGGAGCTGATGCAGATACCCCCTCCCACATCCTGATTTCAGCTAGAATGTTCCCAGTGCTTGCCCACCCCCATCAAGTACCTACTGCTTCTATCTACCGCTTGCTTGGAACCTTGGAACCTAACCTTCCTATAGCTTGGAACCTATGCACCTATGGATCATTTATCAGTTTAAGAGTGTTTCATTCTTTTCCTATTTTAGTTTAAGGCTTGTAATGTTAATCAGAAATAGGAATTGAATTTGAGCAGATTTTTAAAGCATATATATATATTTTTTTTTTAAGATTTTATTTGTTTATTTGACAGACAGATCACAAGTAGGCAGAGAGGCAGGCAGAGAGAGAGGGAAGCAGACTCCCCAATGAGCAGAGAGCCTGATGTGGGGCTTGATCCCAGGACCCTGGGATCATGACCTGAGCTGAAGGCAGAGTTTTTAACCCACTGAGCCACCCAGGCACCCCTTTAAAGCATATATTGATGTTGATTTCCCTATTTGTTAATATAGAAAATTACATGAAAAAGATTTTCTGTGTTGCAATATCCTTAAATTCATAGGATTAAATGACACTTGGCTATGGTGTGGATTTGTGAGATTATATACTTATAGATCATCATTTTATAACACGTTATTTAGGATATTTATTTGTATTTATAGTGATTTATATATTTTTGGTTCTATCCATCGATATATTCTATCCATGACCATATAACAAGGTGAGATGGCTTCCATCTTTTTCTATTCCTGGAATAATTTGTATAAGAGTTATCTGTTTCTTGAACATTTGATAGTACTTGTCTATAAATTTTCCGGGACTGAGTCTTTAAAGGATAGATCTTTGATTAACTATTCAATTACTTCTATAGTTATTGAATAATTCAGTTTTCTCCCTCTTATTTCTCCTGAGGTCTATATGGAGATATATATTTTTCTGGAATATCATCCATTTAATCTATACTTTCAAACATAATGGTATCAAATTTACATAATTTTGTAGAGCTAAAAAAATAAAACACTGATGGACCTTTAGTCTGTTTGCTTTCTTTTTTCTAAGGTTCATTATTTTTGTATTTTCTCATTTACCTTTGTAAGGACGGCCAAACTGTTTATCTTGCTATTCTTTTTTTTTCTATTCTTTTAAAATAACTCATTTTTGTTTATATTGTTTAATTCTACTATATCTATATTCTGTTTCATTCATTGTTTTTTATTTTTACAATATTTCCCTTTTACTCTTGCATACATTTCAAAGGTTCTTGCAACAAATTACTAGTTCACTTTTAAAAATTTTATTTTCTAATAAATACCTTTAAAGCTATAAGTTTTCTTGGGCACACCCCACAGGTTTTGATAAGTGGAGCTACTGTGGCCATTTATCTCTCAATAATTTGTTATTTCAGCATTGATGTTATTTGTATACCAAGTATTATAAGAAGTGTGTTTTAGATATCTTAAATTATATTTTAGAGGGACTTGAATTTCCTTTTTGATGCAAGAAAAGGCACAGCAATGTGAATATAATTAATACTACTGAACTGTACATTTAAAAATAGTTAAGATGGGGGCGCCTGGGTGGCTCAGTGGGTTAAAGCCTCTGCCTTCGGCTCAGGTCATGATCCCAGGGTCCTGGGATCGAGCCCCACATCAGGCTCTCTGCTCATCAGGGAGTCTGCTCCCCCCTCTCTCTGCCTGCCTCTCTGCCTACTTGTGATCTCTGTCTGTCAAATAAACAAATAAAATCTTTTTAAAAAAAGTAGTTAAGATGGTAAATTTTATGTTATGTGTATTTTATCACAATTTTAAAAAGTTAAAACACACACACACACACACAGAGACAAAAGGATTTCTAGGTAAGTTCCATGTAGTCACAAGACAGAGACAGAAGAACCACAGCATTGGGAGCATCAGAAGGACTTGGCCCATCCTTGCTGACCTCGACGATAGAGAAAGGGACCCTGAGCTGAGCAATGCAGCAGCTTGTAGAAGCTGGAAATGGCAAGATACCAGATTCTCCTCTAGACACTCTAGAAAGTTCTGCCAACCCTTGATTTAAGTTAGTTAAGCCTGAACTTCATCGGAAATATTACTGTATTAGCCCCTTTCTATATCTGGTATAAAGCTCATGTAAGCATAGTGATCTGCATGGACTGGCATATAAGCCATGGCTGAAGTCTTCTTATAAGATACTCAGAGACTCTTCTCCTCTCACCATCCTTTTGCACAGCCATAGTGCAGACAGCATCATCTAAGGTTCTCAGTGAGAAAATTGCGACAGAAGGAAGTTAGGCTTCTAGATCTCAGGATCTCAGTGGTGGATGAGGGGGTAGAATTTACTATTTAGTGCTATCTCCGCCATCCTAACTGAGCTCTCTCCAGAATCCACTCTGCCCAGCTAGGATTGGAACATTAAGCCCTTGGTACCCAGTCCCAGCGAGGCTCAAAGAGTGAGAGCTTGGGAAATATTAACCTGGAACACTACTAAAATTTTCACCTGCAGTGACTAGAATGGTGGGGGAGAGAAAGGCCACAGCCCACTAGGCTCTTTGTGCTCTCAAGGGCTTAAGGGAATTTCATTCCCAGAAATGTGTACAGAGCCTTTGCCATTGTGTCCCAGATGTGTTCCACTCGCTTATCCTTTGAACTTTAGATTGCATTAGAAGAGCTAACATTTGCTTGTGTGGAAGGAGGCTCTTCTCTACTCTTCTCCCTGGACATCTGAGAAAGGTCTGAGACAGAATGATTCCGTTAATAAACGGATACAGCACTGCAGAGAGAGCGTGAGAGTGAGCACAGGCAGATAGAGTGGCAGGCAGAGGCAGAGCGAGAAGCAGGCTCCCTGCTGAGCAAGGAGCCCGATGTGGGACTCGATCCCAGGACTCTGGGATCATGACCTGAGCCGAAGGCATCCGCTTAACCAACTGAGCCACCCAGGCGTCCCTCTTTCACTGTTTTAAAAACAGAATTCAAAGTGGTTTCCAGATTTGGTACAATTCCTCTGACTCATGATTTTCCAAGTTCATGAATCAGTGCAGGACCTTCTGGCCTATAAGTTGGGGAAATTGAGGCAGGGGGTTGGGGAGTGTTGGAGTCCAAGTTACTTAAGATTGGAAAGGGGATTTGAAAACCCATGACAACATTATGAGTTGATGAGAAACTCAACCAGAGATTTTCCAATTTTTCCTCCTCTTGCCCTCAATGATGCCGCTAATTCTAATTATCTTAGAATAATTATCTCCTAGGCTTCAACTGTAGCTCTCTCTCTACAAGGCAGAAAACAAAGGTGAAGATTAACGCCACATGTTTAAAGCTGAAGAAATGTTTTCTCTCCTTCCCTGCCTCCCCAAATCATCCAAATCATTTCTGCTGTCCCTGAGTCCTGAAAAAAGCTTAAAATCTTTAAATGGTTTCCATTTTTGGTGTTAAAACGCTATTCCAAATATGAGTTCTTCAGGCA
This sequence comes from Lontra canadensis, assembly GCF_010015895.1. Classification (NCBI taxonomy): domain Eukaryota; kingdom Metazoa; phylum Chordata; class Mammalia; order Carnivora; family Mustelidae; genus Lontra; species Lontra canadensis. The sequence goes on from NW_022630996.1 coordinate 12,463,741, forward strand.
AAAATATTTGCACACAATAATTTTTATTAGGACTTTTACAACGTATAATCTTTACAAATGACTTTCTTCTGCAATATTCCTCAGAAAGTAGTTTACTTAAGAAGGCAGTTTATGAAACTTGTAAGTTGTTAAAAAGTTACTAAGGAAAATCATTTATGTGCAAAATAAAATATTGATCAAATGGTTATAACTTGAAGTGAGCTCTCACATAAAAGAAAAATAAAACGCAAAGATGTAAAGGCACTCAAGTGAAGAGAGATCTAGAAATAGAATTAATTACTAAGAGGTTTTTTTCTGAAGGACTGAAATGCCTTACCTGGCCATAATCTCCTGTTCCTGCTCCATGCAAAGAATCGATGAAAAGACCTAAAAGTTAGAAGGAACTACTTCAGCAGAAGCTGTTAGAAGAGGGAGTCACTGAAATGCCTCTTTAAGCTAAAGCAATAGCCGGGAGTTGATGGAAACTATGAAAACAACGTTTCACCCTGAGGCAGAGAGCCTATAGAGCCACGGACATGAACCATCTGATGTATTGCCTGACTTTAAAACAGGGATTAAAGAGACATTAAAAAAAGATATCTTAAAGTCAAGTCTTGGGATAAGAAACTATGCTATGGATGATCATGTTTAGAATTTCTAAGAAATGAACTGAGTTTTCCATTATACCAGGTGTTTTTTCCCCCCAACAATTGCCCCCAGATGAATGCATCTAAAGCAAAAGTCTCTAGACATGGAATGAAGTTTCACTGATATCCAAGCCTTTTCTATTCCACCTGAACCCGCCAAGAGACGACATTCCCCTTCCCCTTTTACAGTTAGGTGTGGCCTCTTGCCTGAGTCGAGCCCTGGACTTACCAAGGCACTGCAGTGAAAACTCCCAGATCCTCTATAAGCCCACACTCTCAGTCTTCCTTCAGTTCCTGGCTGGAGGCGGCTTTTCCACCCAGAGGACTCAAAGTCCCTAGAAGATGACAGAACCATGAAATGAAAGGAGTCGGAGCCCTGGAATCTCTGCATGGAAAGCAGCCAATCCATTTGGATTGGGACAAGAGCAAGAAATGGACCTATTCTTGTGATAAGCAGCAAAGCTTGGAGGTTACTTGTTATGGCAGATAAACTACCTTAATTAATACAGTGCTTATTAACATGACAGATCCCTCACTCCATTCCAAGATATGTTGAATCAGAAACACTTGGAACAGGATCCAGGTCTCTGGAATTCTTAAGTTCTCCAAGCAGTTTAAAAAAAATTTTTTTTAAGATTTTATTTAAATGACAGAGAGAGATGCACCAAGAGAGGGAACACAAGCAGCGGGAGTGGGAGCTCAGCGGGAGGCGTCCCGCTGAGCAGGGAGCCCGGTGCAGGGCTCGATCCCAGGACTCTGGGATCATGACCTAAGCTAAAGGCAGAGGCTTAACCAACTGAACCACCCAGGCACCCCTTCTCCAAGCAATTGTATGTACACTAAAGTTGTGCTGCTTAAAACTTAGATTCCTTTAAAGTTATCCATATCCATATGAAAATGAACCCTTTCTTAAAGGTATTAAGTCAAAAAATTCAAAAGAGCTTTAAATCTGTTAATATAGAGCAATGCTTTAGAAACTATCCATCTTGTTTTTAATGCCACATAGTTTAAATCATGTAGGTCCGAGTGTGCAGCATATATTCAACAAGTATTTTTTAAGCATTCATCATGTGTCAGGAACTGTACTGGATGTTGGAGATACATGATCAACAAAACAGTCACATCTCCTCCTGTGGGTGTGGATAACTATAATATGTTCTGATAAGTGGAAATACCTGGTGGTCTGAGAGCCTATGAAAAGCATTTAACCCATGTGTGGTGGATTCAGAAAAGACATCTCAACTTAAGCATGAAGGATGAGTAGGAATGAGCCTGAGAAAAGGGAGAAGGAAAACATTTTTCCAAATAAGCAAAGTAAGTAGCATGCGTTAAGATGAAAAGGGAGAGAATTTCACATGGCACATGGCATTGAGAAAGGACATGAAGAGACTTGGGGCAAGGGAACTAAGCATGGGCCAGGGCAGAAGGCAGTGGAAATCAACTTCCGGAACTTGGAAATCATCTTGAGGGGATTAAGGTGTCATTGAAAGGGTTTAAAGGGAAATGCACTTTATCAGATTTGTTTATAAAATTGTTATGGTTGCATTGTGCAGAATAGCTTGGATGGTCTAATTAACTAATTAATTATAATTAATTAATTAATTTATTTATTTATTCATTCAACTAACATTTGGATGTTAGCTTGGATGGTCTAAGACTGGAGGACACCAGTTAATATGCTGGTCTGTGTGTGTTACAGAAATCCAGGTAATAGACATGGAATTAACTAATTAATTTATTAATTAACTAATTAATTAAACTTAATTAACTAATTAATGTATTCATTCAACTTTTATTGATCTCCATCCAAGGGGCTTGGGATACAGTGGTGACAAGGCAGATAATGATTTATCCTCATGAACTTTAAAACTGAGAGAGAGAGAGAGAGAGATTGAGACATTGAGATATGTAATAAAAAGATGATAGTGGCCCAGAGTAGTCATGCTAAGAGTGGAGGAAACACTGGTAGTTGAGGAAATGTAGGAGTGGAGGAAGGAGAAGCCCAAGATAATGTTTTGGTTTCTGGCATGATGAATGGTACCACCATTCATGGAAATAAAGAGGACAAGAGTAAGATCACGTTGAAAGGAGAGAATGTGCTTAGTTTTGGACTTAACACTACCTAAATTCGAGACTTATAAAGATAGGGTAATCAAGACAGGGTGGTATTGGCATAAAGATAGATCAACGAAAAGATTAAAGAGTACAGAAATAGATGCACACATATATGGTCAATTGATTTTCGACAAAAGGACAAAAGAAATCCCATGGAGTAAAGTTAGTCTTTTCAACAAATGATTCTGTGACAATTAAACAACTGTATGCAAAAATAATCCTTTGATCTATATCTTATACCATGTAAAAATTAAACTCAGGACATATTTTAGATCAAACTGTAACTTCTTTTTTTTTTCAATTTTTAATTTTTTATAAACATATATTTTTATCCCCAGGGGTACAGGTCTGTGAATCGCCAGGTTTACGCACTTCACAGCACTCACCATAGCACATACCCTCCCCAATGTCCATAACCCCACCCCCCCTTCCAACCCCCCTCCCCCCAGCAACCCTCAGTTTGTTTTGTGAGATTAAGAGTCACTTATGGTTTGTCTCCCTCCCAATCCCATCTTGTTTCATTTAATCTTCTCCTACCCCCTTAACCCCCCATGGTGTATCTCCACTCCCTCGTATTAGGGAGATCATATGGTAGTTGTCTTTCTCCGATTGACTTATTTCGCTAAGCACGATACCCTCTAGTTCCATCCACGTTGTCGCAAATGGCAAGATTTCATTTCTTTTGATGGCTGCATAGTATTCCATTGTGTATATATACCACATCTTCTTGATCCATTCATCTGTTGATGGACATCTAGCCTCTTTCCATAGTTTGGCTATTGTAGACATTGCTGCTATAAACATTCGGGTGCACGTGCCCCTTCGGATCACTACGTTTGTATCTTTAGGGTAAATACCCAGCAGTGCAATTGCTGGGTCATAGGGTAGTTCTATTTTCAACATTTTGAGGAACCTCCATGCTGTTTTCCAGAGTGGTTGCACCAGCTTGCATTCCCACCAACAGTGTAGGAGGGTTCCCCTTTCTCCGCATCCTCGCCAGCATCTGTCATTTGCTGACTTGTTAATTTTAGCCATTCTGACTGGTGTGAGGTGATATCTCATTGTGGTTTTGATTTGTATTTCCCTGATGCTGAGTGATATGGAGCACTTTTTCATGTGTCTGTTGGCCATCTGGATGTCTTCTTTGCAGAAATGTCCGTTCATGTCTTCTGCCCATTTCTTGATTGGATTATTTGTTCTTTGGGTGTTGAGTTTGCTAAGTTCCTTATAGATTTTGGACACTAGCCCTTTATCTGATATGTCGTTTGCAAATATCTTCTCCCATTCTGTCAGTTGTCTTTTGGTTTTGTTAACTGTTTCCTTTGCTGTGCAAAAGCTTTTGATCTTGATGAAATCCCAATAGTTCATTTTTGCCCTTGCTTCCCTTGCCTTTGGCGATGTTCCTAGGAAGATGTTGCTGCGGCTGAGGTCGAAGAGGTTGCTGCCTGTGTTCTCCTCAAGGATTTTGATGGATTCCTTTCTCACATTGAGGTCCTTCATCCATTTTGAGTCTATTTTCATGTGTGGTGTAAGGAAATGGTCTAATTTCATTTTTCTGCATGTGGCTGTCCAATTTTCCTAACACCATTTATTGAAGAGGCTGTCTTTTTTCCATTGGACATTCTTTCCTGCTTTGTCGAAGATTAGTTGACCATAGAGTTGAGGGTCTATTTCTGGGCTCTCTATTCTGTTCCATTGATCTATGTGTCTGTTTTTGTGCCAGTACCATGCTGTCTTGATGATGACAGCTTTGTAGTAGAGCTTGAAGTCTGGAATTGTGATGCCACCAACTATGGCTTTCTTTTTCAATATTCCTTTGGCTATTCACAGTCTTTTCTGGTTCCATATAAATTTTAGGATTATTTGTTCCATTTCTTTGAAAAAAATGGATGGTACTTTGATAGGAATTGCATTAAATGTGTAGATTGCTTTAGGTAGCATAGACATTTTCACAATATTTATTCTTCCAATCCAGGAGCATGGAACATTTTTCCATTTCTTTGTGTCTTCCTCAATTTCTTTCATGAGTACTTTATAATTTTCTGTGTATAGATTTTTAGTCTCTTTGGTTAGGTTTATTCCTAGGTATCTTATAGTTTTGGGTGCAATTGTAAATGGGATAGACTCCTCAATTTCTCTTTCTTCTGTCTTGTTGTTGGTGTAGAGAAATGCAACTGATTTCTGTGCATTGATTTTATATCCTGACACTTTACTGAATTACTGTACAAGTTCTAGCAGTTTTGGAGTGGAGTCTTTTGGGTTTTCCACATATAGTATCATATCATCTGCAAAGAGTGATAGTTTGACTTCTTCTTTGCCAATTTGGATGCCTTTAATTTCCTTTTGTTGTCTGATTGCTGAGGCTAGGACTTCTAGTACTATGTTGAATAGCAGTGGTGATAATGGACATCTCTGCCGTGTTCCTGACCTTAGCGGAAAAGCTTTCAGTTTTTATCCATTGAGAATGATATTTGCGGTGGGTTTTTCATAGATGGCTTTGATGATATTGAGGTATGTGCCCTCTATCCCTACACTTTGAAGAGTTTTTATCAGGAAGGGATGCTGTACTTTGTCAAATGCTTTTTCAGCATCTATTGAGAGTATCATATGGTTCTTGATCTTTCTTTTATTAATGTGTTGTATCATATTGATTGATTTGCGGATGTTGAACCAACCTTGCAGCCTTGGAATAAATCCCACTTGGTCGTGGTGAATAATCCTTTTAATATACTGTTGAATCCTATTGGCTAGTATTTTGGTGAGAATTTTTGCATCTGTGTTCATCAAGGATATTGGTCTGTAGTTCTCTTTTTTGATGGGATCCTTGTTTGGTTTGGGGATCAAGGTGATGCTGGCCTCATAAAGTGAGTTTGGAAGTTTTCCTTCCATTTCTATTTTTTGGAACAGTTTCAGGAGAATAGGAATTAGTTCTTTAAATGTTTGGTAGAATTCCCCCGGGAAGCCGTCTGGCCCTGGGCTTTTGTTTGTTTGGAGGTTTTTGATGACTGTTTCAATCTCTTTACTGGTTATGGGTCTGTTCAGGCTTTCTATTTCTTCCTGGTTCAGTTGTGGTAGTTTATATGTCTCTAGGAATGCATCCATTTCTTCCAGATTGTCAAATTTGTTGGCGTAGAGTTGCTCATAGTATGTTCTTATAATTGTCTGTATTTCTTTGGTATTCATTGTGATCTCTCCTCTTTCATTCATGATTTTATTTATTTGGGTCCTTTCTCTTTTCTTTTTGATAAGTCTGGCCAGGGGTTTATCAATCTTATTAATTCTTTCAAAGAACCAGCTCCTAGTTTCGTTGATTTGTTCTATTGTTTTTCTGGTTTCTATTTCATTGATTTCTGCTCTGATCTTTATGATTTCTCTTCTCCTGCTGGGTTTAGGCTTTCTTTCTTGTTCTTTCTCCAGCTCCTTTAGGTGTAGGGTTAGGTTGTGTACCTGAGACCTTTCTTGTTTCTTAAGAAAGGCTTGTACTGCTATATATTTTCCTCTTAGGACTGCCTTTGTTGTGTCCCACAGATTTTGAACCGTTGTGTTTTCATTATCATTTGTTTCCATGAATTTTTTTAATTCTTCTTTAATTTCCTGGTTGACCCATTCATTCTTTAGAAGGATGCTGTTAGTCTCCATGTATTTGGGTTCTTTCCAAATTTCCTCTTGTGATTGAGTTCTAGCTTCAGATCATTGTGGTCTGAAAATATGCAGGGAATGATTCCAATCTTTTGATACCGGTTGAGACCTGACTAAGGACCGAGAATGTGATCTATTCTGGAGAATGTTCCATGGGCACTAGAGAAGAATGTGTATTCTGTTGCTTTGGGATGAAATGTTCTGAATAGATCTGTGATGTCCATCTGGTCCAGTGTGTCATTTAAGGCCTTTATTTCCTTGTTGATCTTTTGCTTGGATGATCTGTCCATTTCAGTGAGGGGAGTGTTAAAGTCCCCTACTATTATTGTATTATTATTGATGTGTTTCTTTGATTTTGTTATTAATTGGTTTATATAGTTGGCTGCTCCCATGTTAGGGGCATAGATATTTAAAATTGTTAGATCTTCTTGTTGGACAGTTCCTTTGAGTATGATATAGTGTCCTTCCTCATCTCTTATTATAGTCTTTGGCTTAAAATCTAATTGATCTGATATAAGGATTGCCACTCCTGCTTTCTTCTGATGTCCATTAGCATGGTAAATTCTTTTCCACCCCCTCACTTTAAATCTGGAGGTGTCTTCGGGTTTAAGATGAATTTCTTGTAGGCAACATATAGATGGGTTTTGTTTTTTTATCCATTCTGATACCCTGTGTCTTTTGATTGGGGCATTTAGCCCATTAACATTCAGGGTAACTATTGAGAGATATGAATTTAGTGCCATTGTATTGCCTGTAAGGTGACTGTTATTGTATATTGTCTCTGCTCCTTTCTGATCTACTAGTTTTAGGGTCTCTCTTTGCTTAGAGGACCACTTTCAATATTTCCTGTAGAGCTGGCTTGGTGTTTGCAAATTCTTTCAGTTTTTGTTTGTCCTGGGAGCTTTTAATCTCTCCTTCTATTTTCAATGATAGCCTAGCTGGATATAGTATTCTTGGCTGCATGTTTTTCTCGTTTAGTGCTCTGAATATATCATGCCAGCTCTTTCTGGCCTGCCAGGTCTCTGTGTATAAGTCTGCTGCCAATCTAATATTTTTACCATTGTATGTTACAGACTTCTTTTCCCGGGCTGCTTTCAGGATTTTCTCTTTGTCACTAAGACTTGCAAATTTTACTATTAGGTGATGGGGTGTGGACCTATTCTTGTTGATTTTGGGGGGGTTCTCTGAACCTCCTGGATTTTGATGCTTGTTCCCTTTGCCATATTGGGGAAATTCTCTCCAATAATTCTCTCCAATATACCTTCTGCTCCCCTCTCTGTTTCCTCTTCTTCTGGAATCCCAATTATTCTAATGTTGTTTCATCTTATGGTGTCACTTATCTCTCGAATTCTCCCCTCATGGTCCAGTAGCTGTTTGTCCCTCTTTTGCTCAGCTTCTTTATTCTCGGTCATTTGGTCTTCTATATCGCTAGTTCTCTCTTCTGCCTCATTTATTCTAGCAGTGAGAGCCTCCATTTTTTTTTTAAGATTTTTTATTTATTTATTTGACAGACAGATCACAAGTAGGCAGAGAGGCTGGCAGAGAGAGAGAGAGAGAGGAGGAAGCAGGCTCCCTGCTGAGCAGAGAGCCAGATGCGGGGCTCGATCCCAGGACTCTAGGATCATGACCTGAGCCGAAAGCAGAGGCTTTAACCTACTGAGCCACCCAGGTGCCCCGAGAGCCTCCATTTTTGATTGCACCTCATTAATACCTTTTTTTATTTCAACTTGGTTAGATTTTAGTTCTTTTATTTCTCCAGAAAGCACTTTTATCTCTCTGGAGAGGATTTCTCTAATATCTTCCATGCCTTTTTCAAGCCCGGCTAGAACCTTGAGAATTATCATTCTGAACTCTAGATATGACATATTACCAATGTCTGTATTGATTAGGTCCCTAGCCTTCGGTACTGCCTCTTGTTCTTTTTTTTGTGGTGAATTTTTCCGCCTTGTCATTCTGTCCAGATAAGAGTATATGAAGGAGCAAGTAAAATACTAAAAGGGTGGCAACAACCCCAGGAAAATATGCTTTAACCTAATCAGAAGAGATCCCAAATCGTGAGGGGGGAGAAAGGGGATAAAAAGAGGTTCAGAAAGAAAAAAAAGAAAGAAAGAAAAGAAAACGAATAAAGAAAAAATATAAAAAAGAAAAAAATATATATATATTAGATAAACTAGTTAAAAAACGTTAAAAAAGAAAAGGGTAAAATTAAAAAAATAGCAGAAGGAGAGGAAAAAAAAATTGAAAAAGAAAAAAAAAATTAAATTAACTACAAGGCTAAAGAATCATATAGAGAAAGCCAGGAGTTCCGTGCTTTGCTTTCTCCTCCTCTGGAATTCCGCTGCTTTCCTTGGTATTGAACCTGCACTCCTTGGTAGGTGAACTTCGTCCCGGCTGGGTTTCTTGTTGATCTTCTGGGGGAGGGGCCTGTTGTAGTGATTCTCAAGTGTCTTTGCCCCAGGCGGAGTCACACCGCCCTTACCAGGGGCCGGGCTGAGTAATCCGCTTGGGTTCGCTTTTGGGAGCTTTTGTTCCCTGAGCGCTTTCCGTAGAGTTCCGGAGGATGGGAACGAAGATGGCGGCCTCCCAGTGTCCGGCCCGCAGGAGCCAAGAGCCCTGGGCCCCACTCCTCTCAGTGCGCCCTCAGAGAACAGCGCCCAATTACTCCCATCACCCTGGCCTCCAGCCGGCTCCGAGCTGACCGAGCCTGCGACCGGTTCAAGGTAACCCCGAGCTGAGAGTCACTCTCGGCTCTGTCTCTGTAGCCGGCTTCCCCGTTCTAATACCTGCAAGCTCTGCAACACTCAGACACCCCCGATCCTTCTGTGACCCTGCGGGACCTGAGGCCACGCTGACCCCGCGTGCGCTTCACCCCAGTTAAGCCTCTGGAGCGATGTCCCTCAGCAGAACCGACTTTTAAAAGTCCTGACTTTGTGCTCCGTTGCTCCGCCGCTTGCCGGGAGCCGGTCCCTCCCCCCGCGGTCTATCTTCCCGTCGCTTTGGATTCACTTCTCCGCCAGTCCTACCTTTCAGAAAGTGGTTGATTTTCTGTGTCTAGAATTGCTGTTCTTCTTCTCTTCGATCTCCCGTGGGATTTGTAGGTGTTTGCAATCTTTAGATAAGCTATCTAGCTGATCTCCCGCTACCTGAAGTAGTCTCAGCCTGCTACTTCTCCGCCATCTTGACTCCTCCCAAACTGTAACTTCTAAAGCTTAAACTTCTAGAAGAAAATATCAGTGGGCTTAGACACAGATTTCTTAGATATGATATCAAAAACATAAACCATAAAAGAAAAAAAATAGATATGTTGGAGTTCACCAAAATTAAGAACTGTGACAGAAAGATTTTCCTCAAAATTAAGAACTTTATTAAGAAAATGAAAAACCACAGACTGGGAGAAAATATTTGAAAGTTTTGTATCTGTTAAAGAACTTAGATCCAGAATATATAAAGAATTCTCCAAGTCCAAAAATAAGAAAGGAAACAATTATATTAAAAAATGGGAAAAAGTTTTGGGAAGTCATTTTACCAAGGAAGATGAATAGATGATAATCACATGAAAAAATGCTCAACATCCTTAGGCATTAGAGAAATACAAATTAAAACTATAACGAGATGACACTGCACACCCATTGGAATGGCTAAAGTTAAAAGGAAAATGAACACATACGTCTATACAAAGATAAATCTGCAATCCCTAAACTGGAAACAACACAAATGTTCAACAACAAATTATAGTATAGCTATCTAGTGGAATATGGCACAGCAACTAAAGGAATAAACTATTGATACATGCAATAGTACGGATGAATCTCAAAATTATGACAATTAGAAAAAGTCATGAAAAATGATATCCATGCCATATGCCTTAATTTATTGAAAATTCTAGAAAGTCCAAATGAATTTATTGTGACAAAAGCTGATCAGTAATTTTCTGTGGACTGACAGGGAGTGGTGGTGTGAAGGGATTGGAGAGAGGGATGACAAAGGAATTCAAGGACACCTTTGGCGTGATGGATGTATCCCTTATCTTGACTGTAGTGATAGTTTCGTGTGCGTGTGTGTGTGTGTGTGTGTGTATGCATGTGTGTGTATAATACAATACATTCAAAAGTTTTAAAGGTTTTAAAATTGTGTACTTTAAATATGTATAGTTTCTTGTCTATCAATTATACTTCAATAAAACTGCTAAAGTACTTAAAAAAAATACTGTGTGGGTGGGTCTTATCCAGTTTTTTAAAGGCCTAAATAGATAAAAGGCTAAGAATGAATTTTCTCTCTGCTTGTCTTCAAACTGGGACATCAGTCTTCTCCACCTTCAGACTTGGACTAAGACAATAATTTACACCATTGCCTTTCCTGGGTTCTCTAGTTTGGGACTATAGATCTTGGGCTTTTCAGTTTCCATAAGTGCAAGAGTGAATTCCTTAAGGAAATATACACAATATGTAAATGTAAATACATACATAATCTGGCATGATGAATGGTACCACATAAATACATACACAATATGTATATATGTATATATATAAATACAAACATATAGAGAGAATTATATATGTGATATACAATTTTATAAATTTATATTATTGAAATATCATATTTATATTTTTTATGTTATCTGTTAGATTATACACATAATTTTATGTAGAGCTATATTACAGAATAGAGAATAGGAGATATGTACATATCTCCCATATTTTATATATATGTGTGTGTATATATATGTGTGTGTGTGTGTGTATACACACATGTAGATATAGATAGAGATAGACATAGATATGCAGGTATTTCCCATTAGTTCTGTTTCTCTGGAGAACCCAGACTGATACAGAAGCAGAGAATGTGGACAGTTAGATCAGTCAAGGAATGCTCCTCAGCCAGGTGGTAGAATTGGACAGACAGAGACAAGAGTTGATGAAGATAAAGCAGAGAAGATAGGGTATGGGGGAAATAGGAGGAGGGCCTGGGAAGTAGGGGTGTCCACGTGTTAACCAATAGATACAGAGGGGATAATGAGTGAATGAAATAGTCATCAGGATGAAAACTTTAACAGAACATTTTGAGAAACAGATTTCCAGATGATGACAAGATATTGGGACGTGGAAGGTAGACCACTGAGAAAAAGAGGAGGTGATGTCTATTGGCATTGAGTGAAACAGGGAGCTGACTGACCAGGTCCTTGAGTCATCCCTGTGAATTCTGAAGAATCCAGGCTGGCTGTATCAGCATCTCCCACTTGCAGGTTTTCCTAGTTCGAATGATTCAGTACCTCTGTAGAAAATCTCATCCCTAAACACACATAAAATGACCATGGAAAACCTCATGCCTGAAATATTTTGATCAGAAAAACTGTGTCTTTGGTGTTCTAGATGGTCTAGCCCTTTCTTGTCCTTTCATGGTGTTTTCAGCCTTGCAAGCTATAGGACTTAGAAAAATCCTATTTAAAAAGTTCCTTTCCTGTGATTGATCTTTCCTAATCCCTCACCTGGCAGCTCTGCTTTAGCCCAGTGACTTGAGTTAGTTATGATTGGATGGGTCCTACGAAATGAAGGCACTGGATTAGATTAGATCAGCAAGAGGTTCTGGACATTTTGTTGTTATTGTTGACTCCTTCGGAAATTTGATGAAAATATGAGTTCTTTTTCTGGGAAAATGAACGTTGCACGTATCTACACAATTCTGCATTCAGCCTAAAGACAGTTCATAGACTGTCACTTAATATAACCTGAATTTGATTATCATGGGTATTTTTCAATTCTACAATACTATGTATTGTAAAAGGTACACTACAAAATCAGCTGGCTTGTTAGTAAAAAACAAAACGAAATATATATATATATATACACACACACACATATATATTTTTTAATTTTATTACAGTTCTCTCCCCTTAAGTTGTCCCTGAGATCTCTTTCTGTAATTGGTGACATCTAGAGCTACTGTACACATTTCTCTCTGGTTATGGCATGATATTTCTCTCCTAGCACGACCCTTGCCTGTCAGAGCACCTGACAGCCATCTTATTCACCCCAACAGATTTTATTTAAAAAGGATCAGTCTCTTCTGCTGAAACAGCTGAGCCTGACTTCCTGTTTGTTGACTGGCAATGGCCCAACCCTGCAGCTGAAGTGGCCAAAGGGACATCAGAGACTCCAACTATTTCTGGGCAATTCTCTCTGAATGGGGAATACAAGTTGGAGAGATGGGCTTGGCACAGAAGGGAGTGGAGGGAACTATGGGCGATGGCAGGATCACTGCTACACATATTTGTGCTCGTGGTCCCAAGAGTGTTTAGAAATGGCCAGCCCAGGAATAGACAACGGAATGAAATAAGGAAAAGAGAAAAGGAAAAAAAAAAAAAAAAAGGTCCTTCCCAAGCAAGCAAGAAAGCAACAAAACATACACCATTTAAAAAAAAAAAAAAATCATGTCTAGAGATAGACTTCATTTTTTATTCCTCTTAAATTAAGATCAATCACCAATGTGGAAACTTTCTCTTTCTGTGAAAAGGTCCCTAATCATTTGTCTACAACAGAAGTAGGATATCTGTCTGTTTAGTAGCCAGAGTAAATGCAAATTCCATTTTTCTTTCCTTTTTTTTTTTTTTTAAAGATTTTATTTATTTATTTGACAGAGAGAGAGATCACAAGTAGGCAGAGAGGTAGGCAGGGGAGAGGGGGAAGCAGGCTCCCCACTCAGCAGAGAGCCCGATGTGGGACTTGATCCCAACACTCTGGGATCATGACCAGAGCTGAAGGCAGAGGCTTAACCCACTGAGCCACCCAGGCGCCCCTAAATGCAAATTCTAATCCATTTTAGAAAATGGGCTCTGTGGATGAGGTTATTTCTTCCAGCTCTAGAAACCACTAAAAGACAGCAAAAGAAGAATCAAGCAATAGATGGGTTATAGCTGTGTCCTAAAAATCTCAAGCTAGGCAAAACTACTTCAGTCACTCCTCAAACATAGTTCTGAGTTCCCTGGAAGCCAAGGTAAGAAATTTAATGGCATAGGTAGTCTTCATTAGCTACTAAATAAATATATCAGCTTTAAAATTTTTTTCCTATCATTAAATTCTCAAGTAAATTTACCTGTCGTGCAGATATTCGACTAATATGGTGGATTTAAATAACTTCAATTGTATTTGAGATACAGGGACATTTTTATATGGAAAGTTCTCAAATATATTCTTGATAAGTGTCAAGGGGAGGATATTAAGTCATTCACTTGTTAAGGTTCTCTCAGAGATAGCTTAAGGAAGTCTATCATGAAAGTGTTATTTGCTAGTTTTTGACTTGGCATGAAGATAAAACTTAGACTAGAAGAGAATTTAGGCTAGAGGAATACATCTTTAGCTATTCTTCTTAGAAAATTCTTTTCAATTATCAGTTGTCTCAAGTGGGTAATTAACAGACAATGAATGGCAGGTAATTTGAGACCTAAAGCATAGCTATTCTGCACGGCTGATAGAAGAAGACTAGTGTGCTATAAGCATTTGATGTGCAGAACTGAGGTTTTATTAGGAACGAAGAGGCTTGACTTATATTCTTGCCTAGGTGGAAAGTTTTTCCATTTGTACCCTGAGTAGTTTTCAGATGCATATGCAAACAGTGCCAAGATATTTTTCAGGAAGCAGCCTTGAATAACTAAAACATCTCTTGAAACCAAATTAAATAACAAAACTGTTTAGTCTGAAATCTGGAGCATTTTGCAAAATTTTAGGCTTTTTAAAAAAATAATCAATGGGATTACTTGCTTTAGGATGATTGGTGAAGAGAATAAAACTATGCCAACATCAAAGGAGAGGACACACATATTCCTGTTTGCATTGGGGAGAATGCCTCCAGCTATCCAAAAGTTGTACCAATATGTTGGTATGAGTTCCAGGGAATGGGAAAGGAGCTGCAGAGTTGCAACTAAGAGTACACGAGACCTCTTACTTCTGCTTCTCAGGACTCATTTAAAGGCATTGTTAAAGTTACACCGAGTAGAACCAGATTTACATTATTCATTTCAGCAAGGATGAAAAGGGGCATGGTGCAAGCTATGAAAGCAAAAGACTCATAGTGTCAGTATGGTTGTTAAAGCAAGAGGAAATTTGCATTACAGTTTTCCACATTATTAAAAAAAAAAAAAAAAGAGTTCCTTTCGATTCAAGGTCCACCCAAGTATCTTGTCCTATGATTTATGATTTGAGAACAAAGAATTCCTTTGCCTTTTATCCAGTTTTTTCCCCCTCTGGGAGTGTGATTATCTTGTAAATTAGTAAATAGCCAGGCAGAATGGGATGCAGAGAAGAATTTAGTAAAGAAAGACACTAATTTGAGTTCAGGATTTGGAAAACTGGTCCAACCAACGTTGGCAGTGTGCAATGAACAGAAGAGCATAATCAATAGAACCAGAGGTCCAAATAAACAATAAACAACAAAATGTTGTTTATTTAAATATAAATTTATATTTTTTGCAAATAAATATAAATATGTTTAAAATAGATTTTAAAATAGACTTTAAGTCAAATTCAGTTATAAGAGACAAAGAAGGTCACTATATAATAATACAGGGGTCAATTCATCAAGAGGATATCACAGTTATAAATATATATGTGCCCAACACCAGAGAACCTAAATGTAGTAAGTAAATATGAGCAGATCTGAAAGAAGAAATACACAATAATACAATAATGGTAGAGGACTTCAGTACCCCGCTTTCAACAAATGATCCAGACAGAAAATCAATAAAGAAACACTCGACTTGAACTACGTCTTAGACCAAACGGACCTATCAGACATATCCAGAACATTCCATCCAGGAGCAACAGAATACACATTTTTCTCAAGTGCATAGGAAACATTCCCCAGGATAGATCATACATTGAGCCACTAAAATAAACCTTAGCAAATGTAAGAAGGGTGAAATCGTATCAAGTATCTTTTCAAACCACCATGATTTGAAACTAGAAATCAGTAACAGGAGGAAAACTGGAAAACTCATAAATGTGTGGAAACTAAACAATACACCCTGAACAACCAATGGGTCAAGGAAGAAACCAAAAGGGAAACCAAAAAGTATTTTGAAACAAAAGAAAATGGAGATACAACATATCAAAATTTATGAGATGCAGCAAAAACAGTTTTAAGAAAGAAATTTATTGTGTTGAATTTCTATAGCAAGAAAAAAGAAAAATTTCAAATATACAACCTAAATTTACACCTTAAGGAACTGAAAAAGGAAGGACAAACTAAGCCCAAAGAAAAGATCAATGAAATGAAATGAATGAAATGAATTGTTTGTTTTTGAAAAAACAAAACTGACTTACCAAGAAAAAAGGGACAGTTCAACATCCACAAATCAATAAATGTGATATAGCACATTAACAGAATGAAAGATAAAAATCATATGATCATCTCAATAGATAGAGAAAAAGCATTTGACAAGATTCAACATTCTTTCATGATAAAAATTCTCAAGAAACTGGATATAGAAGAAATGTACCTCAACATCATCCTCAATTGGGAAAGGTTAAAAGCTTTCCTTTTAATAGAAATAAGAGAAGGGACCCCAGTCTCACCATTCCTATTCGACTTTGTACTGGAAGTCCTACCAAGGGCATCTAGCCAAGAAAAAGAAGTAAAAGACAAAAAAATATGGCAGGAAGATGTAGAATTGCCTCTAACTGTTGGTATGATCTTATATATAGAAAACCCTAAAGATTCCGCAAAAAAGCTTTTAGAACTAATTAACGGATTCAGTAAAGTTGCAGTATACAAAACCAACACACAAAAATCAGTTGCATTTCAACATACGATCAAGGAGTCTCTAAAAAAAAAGTTTAAAAACCTCATGTATAGGGACACCTGGGTGGTGCAGTTAGTTAAGCATCTGAGTCCTGGTTTTGGCCCAGGTTTTGATCTCAGGGCCATGAGATTGAGCCCCACATCTGGTTCCAGAGTCTGCTTGGATTCTCTCTCCCTCTCCCTCTGCTCCTGCTCACCCCCTGTCCCACCCTCTCTCAAAAATAAATAAATATATCTATTTTTTTAAAATCCCATTTACAAGAGCATCAAAAATAATAAAATAGGAAGGAATAAATGTAACCAAGGAGGTGAAATATCTGTGTGCTAAAAACAATGAGCTATTGATGAAAGAAATTGAAGAAGACATAAATAAATGGAAAGATATCCCACCTTCATGGATGAAAAGGATTAGTACTGTTAAAATGTCCATACTGCCCAAAGCCACCTATGGATTCAAACCAATCCCTACAAAAATTCTAATGGCATTTCTCACAGAAATAGAAAGAACAATCCTAACATTCATAGGGAACTACAGAAGTCCCCTAACAGAAAAAGCAAAGCTAACAAAGAACAAAACTGAAAGCATTACAATTCCTGATTTAAAACTTTATTACGAAAACATAGGAATAAAAAAGTATGATAGTGGCATAAAAACAGACACATAAACCAGTGGAACAGAAATAAGAACTCTGGAATTAACCCATGCATATAAGATCAACTAATATTTGGCAAATAATCAAGAAAATCCAATGGGGGAAATGAGAAGTCTCTTCAATAAATTATGCCAGGAAGAATGAAGAATGAAGAAGAATGAAATTGGACCCCTATCTCACACCACTCAAAAAACTAACCCAAATGGATTAAAGACTTAAATGTAAAACTGGAAAGTGTAAAACTTCTAGAAGAAAACAGAAGGAAAACCTCCTTCACGTTGATCTTGGCAATAATTTTTTGGGTATGGCACCCAAAATACAAACAACAAAAGCAAAAATGAACAAGTGGGACTATATCAAACTAAAAAGCTCTGCACAGCAAAAGAAGCAATTAGCAAAATAAAAAGGCAACCTATGGAATGGAAGAAAATATTTGCAAACCATCTATCTGATAAGGGATTAATGTTTAAAATATATAAGGAACTCCTAGAACTCAACAGCAAAGAAACAAAAAACCCAAACAGTCTGATTTTAAAATGAGCCAAGAACATAAATAGGTATTTTTCCCAAAGAAGACATACAAATGGTCAACAGGTACATGAAAAGATGCTCAAATCACTCAACATCAGGGAATCACAAATCAAAACCATAATGAGATATCAGACCTGTTAGAATGACTATTATCAAAAAGACAAGAGATAACAAGCATTGGCAAGAATGGAGAAAAGCAAATGCATGTGCACTGTTGGTGGGAATGTACATTGGTAGAGTCACAAAAATAAAACAGTATGGAGGGTCCTTAAAAAATTAAAAATAGAGCTACCGTATGATTCACCAGCGCCGCTTCTGGGTATAGATGGGCAGTAAATAACGTCCCTCTCTTGAAGTGATATCTGCATGTTTATTGCAGCATTATTCACAATAACCAAGACATGGGAACAACCCGTGTTCCTCAAGTGGGGGTAAAAGGAACACATGCGAATTGGTATACAATATTATTCAGCCATAGAAAAGGAAGCCCTACCTTTTGTGACAACATGGATGGACCTTGAGGTCATTAGTTAAATGAAATAAGTCAGGCAGACAAAGGCAAACACTGTATGACCTTACTTTACTTTATGATCTTTCCTTTTTTCTTTCTTTCTTTCTTTCTTTCTTTCTTTCTTTCTTTCTTTCTTTCTTTCTTTCTTTCTTTTTTAAGATATATGAAATCTAAAAAAGCTGAACTCAAATTGAGAGTTGGTGGTGGTTGTCAGGAGCTGGGAGGCTAACGGAAATGGGGAGATGTTGGTCAAAGGATACAAACTTTCAGCTACAAGGTGGTTAAGTTCTAAGGGTCTAATGTCCAGCATGGTGACTGTAATTAATAGTACTTTATAATATACTTGAAAATTGTTAAGAGAGTAGATCTTAAAAGTCATGACCAGGGGTAACGAGCTGGCTCACGCAGTGGAGCATGTGACTCTTTATCTCAGGATTGTGAGTTCGAGCCCCCCACTGGGTATAGAGATGACTTAAAAATAAAATCTTTCCAAAGACATCATCACACACACCCATGCCCACACACAAACACACCAAGTACTTATGGGAGGGGACAAAGGTGTTAACTAACCTTATTGTGGTAATCATTTCCTCATATGTACGGTTCAGGACTCCTGCCTGAATTCCAGAATGATAAGATAATAAATCGGTGTTGTCCAGAGTCACCAAGACTGTGGTCATTTGTTACAGCAGCAACAGAATACTAATCCCCTGGGCAAAGTGGGTGGAATGTATCACTGTCCTCAGATGTTGATATAAAAGGCCATCTTAGGCTTGACAGGAATAAGCAGAACCGTTGAGGGGAGGGGAGTAGGTATGGTCTTGGTTGTTGCCCGGTAGAGAGGTCGATCCCCACTCCCATCCCTTAGCTACCTGCACTCAGAAGTGAGAGACCATAAAACCGCTGGGGAAAAAAAGACTCTCTCCCCTTCACCCCGAGTGTGAACGACAAAGATGCGTGTGGCGGACTATTCTTCCAGCCTGAGGCCAGACTGCAAAACAGGACATGTGGGTCCCCAGGAGAAGGGACACCACAAAAGAGGAGGAAATCCAGTCTGGAGACTCAAACTTAGCGTGAGCAGTTTGCCTGCCAGGGGAAAGTATTGGTTTGAAGCAGAGCCTGTGGACGAAAACTTCTCACCCAGCCTCCCCAGCATGGTGAAAATGGCTGTATATTCAAAGAGGGTTGCCCCCCTGAGACCCGGACAGCAGCGTGGCTGGCTGCCTCTTCTGGCTTTCCATTTGGCCCCATGGCAGGGGGTAGAGATGGAAACTCCAGGCTGACGGGAGGCCCAACAATTCTCGTTGTTGTTGACTGACTGGCTAGCAGGGAAGATAAATGAATTCTCCCTCTCCTGGCTGCCAGCAGCTGGCAGAGCCCTGAGGGGGTCTCCCTGGAGAAACAGTGGGGTTCTTAAGGAGGTCTGGCAAGAACCACTCGGATCTGGCAATTTGGGGTCTTACAGAAAATTCAAGCTTCCTACATTTTGTCCTAAGCTTGTGGGTTTTGGAACTTTGGGTTAGTTGAGGCAGCTTTTTTGTCCTATATTTGCATTTAGAACTAAGAAACAGGGCGCCTGGGTGGCTCAGTGGGTTAAAGCCTCTGCTTTCGGCTCAGGTCATGATCCCAGGGTCCTGGGTTCTAGCCCCGCATCGGGCTCTCTGCTCAGCGGGGAGCCTGCTTCCTCCTCTCTCTCTGCCTGCTTCTCTGCCTACTTGTGATCTGTTAAATAAATAAATAAAATCTTTGAAAAAAAAAAAAAGAACAAAGAAATGACCACATGTAAGTGACGTGCTTGGACTGGGGTGCCTAAAAGATAGAGATTATATGTTTTATAATATATAATTATATATATAATATATAATTATATTATACGTAATGTAATATAATAATTATATAATTTTATAAATATCTATTGATGGAGATTCTTAAAATGATTACCTTTCCTAGAGAGACTGTTTCTGTCTTATCAAGGACAATTCACTTGGGCGAACCACCTGTAAATGTCAGAGAGGGAGTCCCTGTGGCATGAGGAGGGGTGGCAAGGCTGCTCACAGCTTGGACTTGTCAATATAAGGGCTTGTCTCTGAGGACAGAGAACCAAATCATCCCTGAAAGGGAAAGGCAGAGGGAGTATTTAGGGGAGGGCCTCGGGGACTCTACCGTATGCTGATAAAACTGGCTCTCTTATTCCTATGGGATTAAGCCTTTAGTGTCCTTTGATCACTGGAAGTATCAGGGTGGCCTTGAGGGTGGAACCTTGGGCTTTCTGCCAGTAGGCACCTGGGAGGGCTTTGCTGTCGGGCAAATAATGGGGAAAGCAAGAGAACTGTGAACATATTTGCACCATGAGTTTGTGAAGTGAACGGTCATACAATGGATATAAATGATGCCCTGTGTCCTGAAGCATTAAGCATTCAGGGAAACAATGTCACTGGGAAGAGGCTGGGAAATACTCATATAACCTCTTCACGGCCATCCTTGGTGAACAGTTATGTAGACAAGCATCACTGGCTTTGTCTGACATTTGCCAGATTCCTACATAAATAACCAGTACCTGCATCTCTAGCAGCTGGGAAAGAAATAAGATTTAATAGGTTGCGACAGATAAGGTGGTCTGACCTGGCTGACTTTGTTTTGAAACAAGATTAGATACCCTTGTAGGAGCTGTGAACGTGTAAATATGTGCTAAACGTGTCACTGAAAGCCTGGTAGACGCAGCCCTGGGCTTCACAGAGGTGTGAGGGGGAAGACCTTTTCTAGGTGTGCAGCTGTAGAACCTTTTAACACCCTCTGTCTCGGTGGATGAAACAATGTCATCTTGGCAGCTCCGAAGCCTCTCTGTGTTCTTCTTGAATATTCCGCTGTATTCAGAGAAAGTGATCCGAAGTAATTTTAAGAGGGAGCTCTTCCCCGGAAGAGGTCAGGATGGAAAAATTAACTTTTCCAAGGGGCTGGCCCTCCTGTTAAGGAGACAAGGCTTATGCAGATGAAGAGAAAGATGACCTTCAAGATGGAGGGAAGGCTTCAAGTAGGTTGGTGAAGAGACTCGAGAAATTGTTTTGGATTGGAAAACAAGCATGGTGGAGCTGCCACGGTGCTGACCTGAGGGCGTGGTAGGGTGAGAAATCTCTTTGCAGCACTGAGTTCTGTGTTGAGGACTCCGTGTGTGATTAAGGAAGTTCTGGAACATTCATCTGCATGAAATAAGGTGAAAGAAGTAGAATGGAGGGGTGAGAGGGAGGGGAAGGGAATTGGTGATAGAAAAGGCCTAGAGGGAAGCAAGGGCAAAAATGAACTATTGGGACTTCATTAAGATAAAAAGCTTTTGCACAGCAAAGGAAACAGTCAACAAAACCAAAAGACAACTGACAGAATGAAAGAAGATACTTGCAAATGACATATCAGATCAAAGGTTAGTATCCAAAATCTATAAAGAACTCATCAAACTCAACCCCCAAAGAACAAATAATCCAGTCAAGAAATGGGCAGAAGACATGAACAGACATTTCTGCAAAGAAGACATCCAAATGGCCAACAGACACATGAAAAAGTGTTCCACTATCACTCGGCATCAGGGAAATACAAATCAAAACCACAATGAGATACCACCTCACCCCAGTCAGAATGGCTAAAATTAGTCAGGAAATGAAAGATGTTGGCAAGGACGTGGAGAAAGGAGAAGCCTCCTACACTGTTGGTGGGAATGCAAGCTGGTGCAGCCTCTCTGGAAAACAGTATGGAGGTTCCTCAAAAAGTTGAAAATCGAACCACCCTATGACCCAGCAATCACACTACTTTGTATTTACCCTAAAGATACAAATGTAGTGATCCGAAGGGGCACATGCACCTGAATGTTTGTAGCAGCAATGTCCACAATAGCCAAACTATGGAAAGAGGCTAGATGTCCATCAACAGATGAATGGATAAAGAAGATGTGGTATTTATATACAATGGAATATTATGCAGTCATCAAAAAGTCAAAATCTTGCCATTTGCAACAACATGGATGGAACTAGAGGGTATTATGCTAAGTGAAATAAGTCAATCAGAGAAAGACAATTATCATATGATCTCATTGATATGAAGAATTTGAGAAACAAGACAGGATTATAGGGGGAAGGAACGGAAAAATGAAACAAGATGAGACCAGAGAGGGAGACAAGCCATAAGATACTCTTTTGTTTTTTTTTTTCAAAGACTTTATTTTATTTATTTGACAGACAGAGGCCACAAGTAGGCAGAGAGGCAGGCAGAGAGAGAGAAAGGGAAGCAGGGCTTCTGGTTGAGCAGAGAGCCCGATGCGGGCCTCGATCCCAGGACCCTGAGATCATGACTTGAGCCGAAGGCAGAGGCTTTAACCCACTGAGCCACCCAGGTGCCCCAAGAGACTCTTAATCTCAGGAAACAAACTGAGGGTTGTTGGAGGAAAGGGGGGTGAGAGGGATGGAGTGGCTGGGTGATGGACATTGGGGAAGACATATGCTATGGTGAGTGCTGTGAATGTGTAAGACTGATGAATCACAGACCTATACCCCTGAAATAAATAATGCATTCTATGTTAATACAAAAGGCCTAGAGGAACAGTAGGTTTTCTGTCAGTTTCCTCCAAAAGGTCTTCCGGGGGCTTGCTGATACAATTAACAAGTCAACACAGCCCAGGATCCCAACTGTCAATACTGGATGGGGTGCCCGACCTGATCCCAATCACCTGGCTAGGTGGGTACTTTCCAACCCCCAGAGAGGGGGGAGCAGCTTGCATCAGGGACCAAAGAATCCGAAGTTTTGAGAAGCTTCCCAGCACTGTCCAGTTCTCTGGTGGGCCCAGATTTATAGGAACATGGGGCTCCTCCTGTGGTCTGGTGGTTGAGACAGAGCCTCAGACCTAATCAGGGCCACTTAAAACTCAGAGAGTCAAACTGCAGGTTTCAGGAGCAAAGCCAAAGCTGTCTGTTAGTAATGGAACCTTCAGAAAAGACCTAAGACACTAACAACAGTAGGTCATGCAGAGAGTACGGAGAGAGTGTCCTGGGGCTGGTGACAAATGCGAGATACGGAAATAATTCTTTGTTCAAGTGTAACATAGTGCCACCAGCTCCAGACCTTTCCAATTTTAGTTTCCTTAAAAGTCTAGATCCCATCTCAGTAAGAGCTGGATGCTATATTTGGTTGGTTGATGGACTGAGACCCATCAATTTCAATATCCCTAGATTACGGCAAAATCATTTAGAGGCCCCTCTGACTGATGGGTTTTTCTTTTTCCCTTCCATCATCACAGCATGTCGACTGTGCGTTTGCCATAATTAACTAACTTAATGTTAATAGCAAACTTCAGTGATGTATATCAGCCCTCAAACTCACTAAGATCTTGGGAGAAAAAAAAATAGACTAATTTTTTTTTTTCTTACTTAACACAATCCCCTGGGGAAATCAGAAGCTAAGGAAATTTCCAGCGATGAAATTAAAAACTATTCCCTCAGCGGATTAAGTCAAATAATAGGGAACAATAGTGGCTATAACTTAACTGTAAGGGACTTTCTAGTGTTATTTCAGAGTTGGCAGGGCTGGAACACAATGGGCCTTCAATAAATGTTGAAAAGTACAAAGGATGGGGGCTGGGGAGAGATTGAGAGAATGAGGGACGGATCGGGAGCATGTGGGAGGAGGGAGAGACGGACTGATGACTCCAGTTTAGTTCTGATTTTTGAGGAAGCCAGTGAAAAGAGAGACTGAAAATATATATAATTAGGACTGTTGGAAACGTATTTAATTGCTTCCTAAAACTTTTGACATGTCAATAGTTACACTGACACATAACTTACAATCAAGGGGATCCTGTAAAAATGGTATACAGGCAGAGGAATCTCCAATATTGCTTGCAGTTGTGATACTGAGAATCCTCTGGAATGGAAACAAGTGAGGTGTATCTGGGTCAGGTAAAAATAACATCAGCAGGAGGTGGCTGGGTGGCTCAGCTGGTTAAGCATCTGCCTTTGGCTTAGGTCATGGTCTCAGTGTCCTGGGATGGAGCCCCACATTGGGCTCTCTGCTCAGAAGTCTGCTTCTTCCTGTCCTTCTGCCTGCCACTCTCCCTGCTTGGGTTCTCGATCTCTCAAATAAATAAAATCTTTTTTTTTAAAAACAAGATAATATCAACAATGGGGCACCTGGGTGGTACAGTCATTTGAGTGTCCAACTCTTGGTTTCAGCTCAGGTCATGATCTTAGGGATCATGAGATCTGGCCCTGTGCTGGGCTCTGCACTCTGCTCAGAGTTGGCTTAAGACTCCCTTCCTCGGGGCGCCTGGTGGCTCAGTGTGTTAAGCCTCTGCCTTCGGCTCGGGTCATGATCTCAGGGTCCTGGGATCAAGTTCTGTATAGGGCAGAGCCTGCTTCCTCCTCTCTCTCTGCCTACTTGTGATTTCTGTCTGTCAAATAAATAAATAAATAATCTTAAAAAAAAAAAAGACTCCCTTCCTCTCCCTCTGCCCCTCCCCCCTCAATAAAATACATAAATCTTTAAAAAGAAGATAACACCAACAGAGAAAGGTGTTCTCTTGAAACTTGGGTTAAAACAACAGTCATACCCTCTATTCTCAACCTCTTAAAAGTATTATCTATATTATATATACACATAATTTTTAATTAAGAGATTCAGGTGTGGAAGTGAGCGCTCACCTGAGACCCTTTCTGGTGATTAAATTAAAGCTGTCTATAACACTGGAGAAACCTGTCTTTACAATTTGGAAGCTCAACACTAGCATACGGTTGACAGGTGATTTGTCCCAGTCTATAGTATTTGAGTTTAGGGCTCAGGGTTAGGATTATATCTACCTTCATCTGCCAGAAACTCTAAGCGAAAGATGTAACCTTAATCCATAGATATTAATCAAAACCCAATTAAATACCAGATGATTAATGATGACAATCTCAAGTTCCTGTTTTGAACTCATTTGAAGAAAATACTGACAAAATATAAAAGTGGAAATTGGACCAAAGGAAGAGGAAGGTGGGAAGAAGGAAATCATGAGAAAGGCCTTGAGAGGCAATCAAAAGTGAAAGAAATCCCAAGAAAAGTCCTGAAGTCTTATGTCTTATGTGGAGCCTCAACCACCTCTGCTGCTCTGCGCCACATCTTAGACATAAAACAGACTCCGCCCTCCACAGTGTAGGGACCTGAATATTCTAACAGGGCGGGGAGTGAACACCAGGGCATATTGTTGTGCATTATAATTTGAATATAAAGCAATAAATCAAGATTTTGTTGTTGTGGCAAGTGACAGAAAACTAACTCCAACTGACTTTAGCACAAAAACAAATGAATAGGTTCTCATGATGGAAAAATCTAGAACATCAGGTATAGCTGGGTCCAGGGGCTTGAACCACATCAAATTATTAGCACTCGGTTTTCTTCTCTCTTATCTTTATTAACATCAAAAAGATGGTCCCCATATGGGAGCTCCCAGCAGCTTCAAACTTCTATCATCTATACGTGAGTAACGAGAAATATCTTCAAGAGCTTATCTTTCCCTATAATTTCAGTAAAAGTCACGGGGTTGCATTGCATTGCCTGGCTTGGATTGCATACCCATCACTGAACTCATCCATGTAGTCAGCAAAACACAACATGCTGGCTTGCCATGCTGGACCACATGCCGACTTCCTGACCTGTGGGCACAGTCAGTCCTACTGGACTATATGGACCGGAAGTGGTGTTGTGACCAGAAAGAAGGGCAAAAGCAATCACTCTCCACCACATAACCTTTATTCTTTTTCTTTTTCTCCACTTTCCTGAGAACATCAGAAGGTCCTTTTATTTGCTTTTCAGGAATCACTTCTCCTACCTTCAGTTCCAGTTGGAAAATGAATTTCTCAGTAAGTTATCCACCTAAACGGTGTGGTTCACATCCTCTGCCCTCCTTTCCCTTCCCTCAGAGCTATCAAACTAAGAGAAAATATTCCCCTCAGCATTTGCTGTCTGTTTTCAAGGCTCTTCTAGCTGACTTGCCTCTGCTCTGGTAATGTCTCTTTTCTGATTATCTCTGCTTTCCTCCAGATCATGTTCCCTCATCCTACACCGTTCTGCTACCTCTTGCATTTGCCCATTTCTACTAGCATCTTTGAGCTTCCAGGCCCAAAGAGCCTCAGCCTGCCAAACAACGCTCACCTTAACAAATAGTAACACAATTACTTGTTAAACTATTGACCAAAAAGAGGTAGTTTTAAAAAACTCCACAGAAAATGGGGGGATGGCAGGTAATTCACGATGATGAGTGATGATAAGAACAGTAAAATTATTACACATGGGTAAAGGCAAGGAATGATTTTGCTTTGCATCCCATTCCAGGGGTTAGTAATTAGGTAGTATGGCAAGTATCCTGGAAGGTTATAGAGAAAACCCTGAATTTATAGCTCAGGCTTTCTTTCCCTCACTAAATGTACAAACCTACATTGCAAATTTGAATGTCTACAGAAGCCTGGTGGGTTGACCTAAATGGCAACAGAACTGGGTCTCAGACAGCAGAGAGTGACGGGTACAGCTGTGGTGAACGGCAGCATGGTGGTGTGTCATTCTGAAGAGGACACATTCTGGTACTGGAGTGTCTGAGTTCAAATCCTGGTTCTCCCATCTCTTAGCTCTGTGATCATGATCTAAATATCTGTCCCGTTTCCCATGTGTAAAATGGGCAAATCACTGGGGCGCCTGGGGGGTTCAGTAGTTAAGTGGCTGACTTAGGCTCAGGTCATGATCTCAGGGTCCTGGGATCGAGTCCCACAGTAAGCTCTGCACTCAGCCGGGAGTCTGCTTGTCCCTCGGCTCATCGCCTCACTTGTGCTCTCTTTCTCTCAAATAAATAAATAAAATCTTTTAAAAAATGGGCAACTCACTGAATCTGCCTTGTATCACTGTGAGTACTGAGTTAATACATGAAAAGCATGTGCAATAGCTTCTGGTACATAATAAGCAACATGTAAGTGTTGACAATTATTATTTTCTAATACAGCCCATCATTTCCACACAGGAATGTCTCCATCTTGTAAGATCTTCTTATATTTCAAGACAAGCTAGAAATGCAGTTTATCACCGTTAAGTTCTCTGACCCTATATGTTTGATCTACTTGAAAAAATATTTCAAAACACCAAGAAAGCTGTATTGGTTAGGAATGCATTCAGTTGCAAGTTACTGAAAACCCAGCTTACCATGGCTTAATCAAATGACTGTATTTTTTGCCACATAAAGAGAAGTCTGACACAATCTCTTTGGAAAGCTACTTAGGAGGACATATACTCTTCGGTGTATACCCACCAGAAACATGTACATGTGTTTATCATCAGACTGTTTAGGAACGTTCATTGATAATAACCAAAAACTGGATAGTATACAAATGTTCCCTAACAGTAGAATGGATAAATTATAGTTTATATACACATGGGATATCACACAGTAATGAAAACAAGCAAACCACAACATGTACCAATATGGAAGGATCTCACAAACATAATATTGAGTGAATGAACCAGACACAAAATAATACATATTCTACAATTTCAAGTATATAAAGTACAAAATCAGGCCAAATTAATCAGTGGTATTAGAAGCAGGAAGAGGGTTATCCTTGTGGTGGTAAAGAGTGAAAGGAGTGGCTCAGTGGGTTAAAGCCTTTGCCTTCAGCTCAGGTCGTGATCCTGGGGTCCTGGGGTCGAACCCCGCATCAGGCTCTCTGCTCAGCTGGGAGCCTGCTTCCCTTCCTCTCTCTCTGCCTGCCTCTCTGCCTACTTGTGATTTCTGTCTGTCAAATAAAATCCTTAAAAACAAAAGAGAGAGAGAGTGAAAGGAGACCTGGGGGTGGAGGGGAACACTGGGGTGCTGGTTACTTTCTGTTTCTTGATATGAGTTCTGCTTCCAAGGATGTATGCAGGTTGTGAGGTTTTGTTGAGCTATTTATGGCTGGTGTCTTTTTTATATGTATATTACACTTCAATAAAAATACTTTAAAAGAAGTATAGAGGTGAGTGGTTGCTGGTATTGATGCTAAGACCTAGGATTTTATTCGTTTATACACTACATCCTCAGTCTGTTGGCCTTTGTTCTTAAGCCTGTTAGCTCATGTGATGAACACCCCATGCTCTGTATCTCACGGTCACCTTCATGGCCCGAGGATGAGGCCATCACTCTTTTTTATCAGAAAATCCAAAATTATTTCCCAGAAGCCCCCCTCACCCTAGCCCACAGCCATTCACTTCTATCACAAAGGCCAAAACTGGGTCATGTGGTCACTCCTAGTGGAAGGAGAGACCCTCTCCCCCATAGTGAAAGGTGCCAAGGAGGAAGACATTTGGGAAAGGTGTTTTTGTAATCAATCAACAGTATCTGCCATACAGGCCAGAGAAGATACATTTGCAAGTCAGATGTAATGGTTGCTACTTTTCTGGATCCCCATGTAAGAGCATTTTGTGTGTGTGTGTGTGTGTGTGTGTGTGTGTGTGTGTTGTGTGTGTGTGTTCCTGGGTATAATTTATCATATGGAATTTAAGAGATATTTTTGAGATTAACACAGCTGATCACTGAACTGTCTTACCTGATAAGTCAGGCCTACCCAAAATGATAAGATAGAGAGGAGAGTAGGCGTGAGGATGACCCAGAGTGATAGGATCCTTTTGACACGAATTGTGACTTCTTTTTTTACTAAATAAAGAAATGTAGAATTACTCCTCTACAAATATCCATACTAGTCAGATTCCAGACGATAGGGCTAATTTGGTGCCTAAGTAAAAGCAGGTTTATTTTTCATTTGAACACCGAACACCCCTTCTGAAAATCCCGAGCCCTTGGTAATCTGTAATAAATTTTTTGTCTTTATGAATTTGCCTCTTCTAGATATTTCATGTAAGTAGGATCAAATGATATTTGTCCTTTTATGGCCGGCTTATTTCACGTAGCATGATGCTTCCAAGGTTCATCCATGTTTTAGCATGTGTTGGGACTTTGTTTCTTTTTGTGGCTGAATGATATTACCTTTATGGGTGTACCACATTGTGTTCCTCCTTTCTCCCATCATGGGACTTTTGGGTTACTTTTGACTATTGTAAATAATGCTGCCATGAACACTGGCGTGTAAGTACCTGTTTGAGTCCTTGTTTTCCGATCTTTGGGGTATATGCCTAGGAGTAGAACTGCTGGGTCATACAGTAATTCTATGTTTGGCTTTTTGAAGAACAGCTAGACTATTTTCCAGTTGCTGCACTACTTGATATTCCCATCAGCAACGTACGAGGGTTCCAATTTCTCCAAGGGTATGTTCTTTAACTGAATTTCCACCACTAATGGGCACATTCCACATCTGTGCATCCTCATCTCCCATTTCACGTTTCTGGGAGAGAGAATACCATTGGCCCAGCTTGGGTGGGATCAGGGGCTTGCCCCCAAATCAGCTGGCAATGCTGGGAGGAGGAGGAGGGGTCATGTGAAACTGATGCCGTCAAGTGCTGGGGAGGGAGTATGGGATTGTGTGAGCTGAGCAGTCCATCCAGGAAGTCTGTACCATACTCGGTTTCCTCTTCTCTGACATGGGGATAATAATACTTAATACAATACACCTGTGAGGATTAAATAATATAATACATAGAAAGTTTTTAGTAATTGCCTAGCATTCAATATATGCAGGTTAGTAGCAACAGCACCCTCGGGCTGAGAGTGGGAAAAGGATGCTTGGTGGGCAAGCACCACCCTCTTCGGTCAGGTGTCAAATGTACCTAGCTTTCCCATTACGAAGAAAGCCCTCTGTTGTAGATTTATAAGCCTTGAGTTTATCCAACGCAATTTTTGAACCTACTTCTATTTCAGCCTATATCGCCATCAGCAGTAACGTGTTTCATTTCTTTACTACCTGCTTTGTCCGGGAGTCATTTGTTGTATTTGTCCTAATTGCCTCCCACCCCCTGTTTCAAGCTCCTACGACTGCGGGAGCCCTGGGACCTTCACCAAAGGACCTGTTTGCATTTCTGACTTCAGGTGAATGGGAGGCATTTGCACGGGTGCCGGGCTTTCTTCTGAGTTGCTTTCCAAATCACGTATTTTCTTTGCATATCTTCACAGACAAGCTTCTAGTCTTTTTAGCTTTACTGAAGCATCAGAGTGAAATCACTTCCTTACAGCATTCACGTAAGTTGCTGCCTATGAACTAAGTGGCTGCTTTGTGACTGGCTAGGTGCCACCACCACCTCTAGGCCTTGTTCCAGCTACGTATTGCCCAGTACAGGCCGTGCAAACTCATGCCACAATAAAATGACAATTTTCTTCTTTTTAGATTTTTTTTTTTTTTTTGGATGGAGAGAGAGAGAGAGAGTCTAGGTAGGCAGAGTGGCAGGCAGAGGAAGAGGGAGAAGCAGGCTCTCTGCTGAGCAGGGAGGTGCTGTGGGATTCGATCCCAGGACCCTGGAATCATGACCTGAGCAGAAGGCAGATGTTCAACCAACTGAGCCACCCAAGCACCCCAAAATGACAAGCTATCTTATCTGCCTTTAGAGTTACTCTTATCACAAAGGAAAATTCAGGACTGCGAGAATATTGATTCAGAAGTTAGTAACACTTGCATTTTATTTATTTATTTATTTTAGCCTTTTCTTTTAGGATTACAGGTGCAATTAGGGGCATCTGCAAAGAGCTTTTTGTCTATACAAAACCACAGAGAGCCGACTGATGCTCTTCCTTGGGCCCCGCCAACTGAGTCAATCACATTAACCCAAGCTCTGAGAAATGCTACTATGGCGCGATCCATGGGCAACAACTGTGTCTCTTCCCCACATACAGTCACTCCCAATTATCTGCACAAATGCACTGGTGCGGTGGTGCAGATAATTCAAAACCACAAACAATCCAAATGCCATTTCTGCTTGACTTGAGAATACATTATGCAAATTTTGACAGCAAATTTACCTTCTTTATTACATTTTGCTTGGATTTATATTAAAAAATTATTTACATTCTCTATGAGCGTGTGGGGCAGGGGAGGGAAGGGACTGGGGGGAGGGGGGAGGGGAGGAATGGCATTCCTGGAGTTCAAAAGAATCTTTAAACCTTGGCAGTGAAAGAAGCCTAAGAAATCATAATGCAACTACTCCTTTTTTTTTTTTTTTTTTTTTTGAGAAAGCGGCCAAGGCCAGGGGCAGTGATGTCAATTAGGTGAGATCCCAAAGCAAACTGGTGGCAGAGGAGGAACGAGAGGCTGTTCTCTGGGTTTTTCGTTTCAAGGGGAGAAACACACAGGATTATGTCAGAAGCCCGACTGAGTGTTCCAGCTTTTTCGGGACAAACCCGAACCCACAAACCATCTTGTTAGCCCTTCCGAATGCTGAAGCTATCCACACTCTTGCTTTTGGAGGGACAAACTTCGAGAACAAGGCTGGATTGGGAGGTTCTGCCTCTGTAGGGACGAGACACTACCTGTTTCCCAGAGGCAGCTAAGAGTCCGGGAGTGCTCCGACCCTTCTTAATCACATGCCGTGGGGATTTGAATTGCTTGGCATTAGCCAAGAGCTCTCAAGGAGAGTCACCTGAGTTCTGTGTGAGTCGGGAGTATGGAATTGTGGGGAGGCCACAAGTGCTGGAATTAGTGGCTCTGTGCCTTGGGGAGTGTTGGGAGGGAAGATGTGTATAAACACAGTGCTTTGAATCAGGACTCTAGCAGCGTGTGCCAACCTGATGGGCTGGAACCTGGCCGCTGGTGAGTGAAGTTGACCTTGAAATAACAGCTAAAGAGCAAATACGAAGCACATAGGCAGGCCTCCCCACTCTGGCTAACTTTAGTTAAGAAGCATAGCAGTGAGGTTCAAGAAAAGACATTGACAAAGTCAGCCAGCCAGCAAACATCAGCTCAGGTGTCTCTGGGGATCTGGGTGGCCAGAGGGGACAGTAAAGAAAGACTCTGCATTGCCCCACTCTACAGCAACTTCCAATACGACTAGCAGCTGTGCCAAGGGTCAAGATCAGCTAAAGGCTCTTTGTCGGTTGGAGCCAACTAGCTGCAGGTCTTCAAGCTTTCCGGTGTAGGCAGGTGTTCTCAGCACCTTGGTCCTCCTGGAGTGATCCAGCAGAAGGTGCTAGAGCACCTGGAGGTGCTCAAAGGCTGACAAGGCATGGGAGGCCAGCTTGAAATGGGAATGGAAGCCAAAGATGGGGGAGAAAGTCTTTGCAGGGAAACAGGCAGGGTTTGCTTTGAGCTTCCAGTGGGGCAAGTGTGATCAATCAACACCACTTGCATGTCCTGCACACCCTTATTTTCTGCCAAGAATGAAGACAAACATTTACGTTTGAACGCAGAGTAATGTCTGAAGCCGCTTCATGGGTTAAACTCCTTCCTTCTAATCAGATGGATTTTATTCATGTTTGTTCATTCTTTTGGGGCAAAGCCTTTTTCTCTGCTCATAGCAACATCTGCTTAGAAGTGCTAGGGTTGGGGTACCTGGGTGGTTCAGTGGGTTAAAGCCTCTGCCTTCGGCTCAGGTTGTGATCCCGAGGTCCTGGGGTCTGAGCCCCACATCGGGCTCTCTGCTCAGCAGGGAGACTGCTTCCCCCCGCCCCCCGGCTCTGCCTGCCTCTCTGCCTACTTGTGATCTCTCTCTCTCTCAAATAAATAAATAAAATCTTAAAAAAAAAAAAAGTGCTAGGGTTATCAATAATAGCTATGTTATCATATAATAGGTTACTAACAATAATACATCATAACAATACAACTTTAGTTTATGGAAAGTTAACATTGATGGAAGAGTTTGTATAGAATTTCCCATTTAATTCCCACAATAGCAATGTAAAGCAGATAAAAGCAGTTTATTATCTCCAGGTCTTCCCTGAGCTTATGTAAGGACGTAGGACACTGTAAGGATGGAAGGACACTGTAGGATGGAAACTTGAACCCAGGTCTTGTAATTTTCTTTTGCAAGTTCTTTGGCTCTCCCTCCAAATACCTGGGAGGAATGATTCAATGGTTTAGGATAGGGTAAAGTGAGAGCTATGAGCAGAACTGCATTGAACACACTGCTCTCCATTACACCTGCATTTGGACTGAGAACCTTCAATTACCAGCTCATAGAGGACTCGAAATAAGTTGTTGCCTACAGAAGGTAATTCGAAGATCATTAGAAAGAGTTGGAAATACAAATTCTTAGGTCCTCCCCAGATCCACTGAATCAGAAATTCTAAAGGTAGACACAGCAATTGGTATTTTAATATGTCCTCCCTGTAGCTCTGATGCTCACTAAATGAATGGATGAGGCTGTGTTTTAGTAAAACTTCATTTAGACGAATCGGAGCTTACTCGGTTAATGACATTAATGCATACCAATGTGAGGATACCTACAGAATAAATTCCTATAAGCAAAATTGCTTTTTCAAAGATAATGTACCATTTTATGAAAGACTTTAAGAAGTCTTATTTATTTTTATTTTCTGATGACTCACCTCTAGCCTAAGATACCTAGGTTTTCAGTATTACAAAGATACTTAGTAGGTCGTCCCCCCCCCTTTTTTTACTAAATTATATTCCTTTTTATCTTTTATCAGCATATTCTTATATCTGTATATATGTTATGTATATTTTTATATCAGTATATATCTTTTATATATTGGTATTTATATCAGCATAAATACATACTGGTATATTTTTCAGTATACCTTCTTTTTTCTATTTTATCAGTTAGCTTTGCTGCCTAACAAACTACCCCAAAGCTGAGGGACTTAAAACAGCAACCATTTACTATTGTTCCAGAGTCTGTAGTTCAGCTGGATGGTTCAGCTCACCTGAGCCATCAGCCTTGGCTGATCTGAACTGGGCTTGCTTATGTGTCTGTGGTTAGCCAATGGGTTAGCTGGAGGCTTACTCATCTAGGATGGCCTCACTCACGAATCTGAAGGTTAACAGGTAATGATGATGGTGACTCAGACACATATCTCTCATGGGAACAAGCCCAGGCTTATTCACGTGGTAGCTGGACAGTGCTCCAAGAGATCTAGTGAAAGGCCACAAGTCTTGAGGCCATTGTTCAGAACTGGTACAAAGTCACCTCCACCACATTCTATTCACAATGGAATTCACAAAGTCAGCCCAGACTCAAGTGGCAGAGGCCTAGATAAGTCCTCTTTTTTTTTTTTTTAAGATTTTATTTATTTATTTGAAACAGAGAGAGAGAGAGATCACAAGTATGAAGAGAGGCAGGCATAGAGAGAGAGAGGAGAAAGCAGGCTCCCCGCTGAGCAGAGAGCCTGATGCGGGCCTCGATCCCAGGACCCTGAGATCATGACCTGAGCTGAAGGCAGAGGCTTAACCCCCTGAGCCACCCAGGTGCCCTAGATAAGTCCTCTTGATGGAAGGAGTTGCAAAGGCACATTGCAAAGTAATGCGGTTCAGGGAGGAGAATAATTGTGGCTATTTTTGCAATCTACTGCAGAGATGCTTTTAATTTTTATATTTGCTTTCAGAAAGTTCTGAAAAAAACTGCACTGATCATGAAACTAGCTCAGAGTCCTGGATGACATTTTCAGCTTCTCTATCCCGGCTGATACATCTGGGAAAGAATTATGTTGAACCTTAGGCCTTATGAAACCTTCATTACCTACCCAGTGCTGTGAGGAAAGCCCCAATGAGGTGGGATTATTTTATTCTCATCTAATGATCTGTGAAGCTAGAACTATTTTGGAATCATTGTCCGTTCCACTATCTCCTCTCCCTCTCTCTCTCTTGCTGAGATATAATGTACATGCAATAAAATTTACCCTTTTTAATGCAGTTCTAAGAGTTTTGACAAATACATATCATTGTTCAATGCACAGCACAATGAAGACACAGACCTCCATCACTTCAAAAAAATCCCCTTCCCCATTCCAGCACCTGTAGAGTCAACCTCTGATTTATTTCCTGTCCCTATAGTTTTACCTTTTCCAGAAAATCGTAGTGATAGAATCCAATATTATATAATCTTGTGGTTCTGGTTTCTTTCCCTTAGCATAAATCCTTTAAGATTTATCCATTTTGTAGCATAGAGTTTGTTCTTTCGTACTGCTGAATAGCACTCTCTCTGTGTTCTTTTAAATTACTCTTCAGGAAATTAACTTGGGCCAAGTTCAGAGGTAGGTTCTATTCATGCAAACATGTTCTTTTCTATTCCAAAGCTTATGGAATTAGCATAAGAACAAGAAAGAAGAAGCCCATGCTGGGGAAGAAAAGTCTTTATTTAGACCTTTGACATGTTAGTTACTTTTCATACTTCTCTCCTTCCAGTAGTTTCTCTCCTTTGACATTTTTAATAAGTGCCTTTAAAAGCTAGGAGCAATTTTAAAGATCACCTAATATGACCCCATTATTATCTAAAAGTAAATGTTTACTTTCTATCAATTTGTCACAGGCAGGTAATTTTTAAAAATGAAGAAGAGCTGAAAAATATAACTGAAAGTCACAACCCCAAACACCACCAATTCCTGGTTCCCCACAGTCCAGTCCTCTCTTTTCAATCCTTTTGTTTCTTCCTTCTGGATTTTACCTCAATTTCTCTAGGTCATGAGCTCATAATGATGTTTAAATTACACTTTCTGGTGTTTTCTGTTGACTGTTACATCAGATGAAAATTTAGTTTTCTTATATACTCTTTCCGCTCCCTCTAGACTCGTACTCATATCACAGTTGAAGGTTAAACTGACATTTGTATTTACATGACATTATTTTGACTGTACAAACTTTGTCCACTGATGTACCAAGTAGTTCACTATAATTGTTTCCTTTTTTGGACTTTTTCCTCTGGTGTTAATGATTGCCTCATATTTTTCATTTCCTGTTTTCTTTGTAAATATTTAACTTTTCATCCAACAACCTCTCAATACAATTTTCCGTGGTGATACTTTCATCATATGATCAATCAGTTCCTTCTTTTCCCGGGAACCTTCCATTTTCTTACTCCAGTATTGACTGGTTGCTCTCTGGGGTTGCCGCTCTCATTCTAAGAATTCTCTTTATCTTTCTATCTCTTATGTTGGATCCCCCAGTGACCTGTTTCCCATCTTTTCTTGTGTCTGTTTTAATCCTTTTTGTGGAGTGCATTCTCTAGTAGCTTCCAAAGAGTGATTAATGAAAGGTAAAAAATTTAGGTCCTTTTATACCTGAAGATGTCTTGTCTTTACCCTCACAGTTGATAGTTTGGCTGGATGTGGATAGAACATAATTTTCCTTCAAAATTTTAAAGACATTTCCCCACTATCTTCTAATTTCCAATAATGCTGTTGAGAAATCCAACGCTATTGTGATTCCTGATCTTGTGTATATGATTTTAAAAGAAAACTTCTGATAGGTTTAGTCTCTTTATTCCTGATGTATTGAAATTTTACAATGATATTCTTGGATGTGGGTTTTTTTCATTCT
This sequence comes from Lontra canadensis, assembly GCF_010015895.1. Lineage (NCBI taxonomy): Eukaryota > Metazoa > Chordata > Mammalia > Carnivora > Mustelidae > Lontra > Lontra canadensis. The sequence continues at coordinate 12,500,012 of NW_022630996.1, forward strand.
TTGTAGTGACATTCTAGAGGCTCTTTCAATCTGGAGATCCATGTCCTACAATTTTCTTGTATTATTTCTTTGATGATTCCCTCCCTGTGCCTTCTTTTGTTCTCTCTTTCTGGTATGCCCATTAGTCAGATGTTGGATCTTTTGTTTTGAGCCTCTAATTTTCTCATTGTTTCTCCTATGATTTATTTCCTTGCCTTTTTGTTATACTCTCTGAGACATTTCTTAAACTCTTTTTTTTCTCTCAATTTATTGGAAAAAAAATTAAAAAATGTTTTTTGTAATATTTTTAATTTTGAAGAGTTCCTTTTCTCTGATTATTCTTTTTATAGTTCCTTCCCCCCCCATGGATTTGTTATCTTCATTATTTCTAAGAGTACAAATTATATTTATTTTTTGAAAATAATATTTTGCTGCCTATATTGTCTCTGTTTCTTTGTCATTCCTTTTCCCCATGTGCATGTGTGCATGTGTGTGTGTGTGTGTGTGTTTTGTATCTTTCATATTGGAGGATTTTCTCAAATGTCAAGAGATCCTTGGTTGTCAGTTCATATTTTAGAAGGAGCTATTAAAGAGCTGATTGGAAATTCCATCTGTAAAGCTGAGCTTGCTGCCTTCATTGTAAATTAGTGGAGTAGCAAGCTGATTGATTTTTATTGGTGGAATTCATATCTGTATCTCTAGGTGTTTTCTCCGGGACATTCAGTTATTCCAGAGAAGAATTCTACAATTTATTTTACTTTCTTTGGGTAGAGGGTGGTGGGGAGAGGGGAAGGCCATGGCAATATATCTGGTTCCCAGTGTTTTGGCAGTTAAGCATAGCAGAGGATGTGGGGGTCTCGCTGTTCATTTCACACATAATTTACTTTTTTTAATCTAGTGCTTATTCTCTGCCTTCTACTGGGCTGGTGACCCTGAGTTTGAAGCCACTCTGCTTTAATTCCTACTTGGGAATGAGAGAGATACACATGTGGCTGCTCAGGATGGGGTGAGGGTCTGAGGCATTCTCTTTGTTCCTTAGATAGACTTTTAATCAATCTCCCTTATTTTTAGCCACTTCCTCACTCCTGCATTCTGTGGTTTAAGTGTCTTTAAAATCTTATTGTTAACCAACTATACAGGCTTTCTCCATGCTGCCACATCATTTAAACTCCTTCATTTATTTTCATATATTATAGTTTGAGGTTATAAATATTTCCTAATTTCATGGATTATGGAATTTGTGTTTTTTCTCTCATATTCCTTGTCAGTTTTGGGTGATTTCTTCAAAGAAAAAGAGACAGGAAAAGACTACACTGCTGTCTTAAAATTGGACATTCTTTAACAGCATGTTTTAATTTTAATGCAGGTTCTCAAATTGTCCTCTATGGTGTTTGTACCAATTTATATATAACAATATAAAAGTGTCTTCCCTATATCACCACCATCTTAATATGTTAACTTAAAATTATTTATTTTTTTTTTTAGAGAGAGAGAGAGAGAGAGTGAAAACAGGGAGAGAGGCTGAAGGTGGGAGGGGGAGAGGGAGAGAATCTCAAGCAGACTCTGGGAGTTGAGCCTGGGGACCCAGGGCTGGATCTCACGACCCTGAGATTGGGACCTGAGCTGAAATCGAGAGTCCATTGCTTGACTGACTAAGTCACCCAGATGCCCCAATAGGTTAACTTTTTAATCTTGGTCAATCTTTGTGAAAAATGGAGATGACATGATTTTAACTATATCTTTTGTAAAGGGCGATAAGACCTCATTCATTCTAAATATAGTCGTTGAGTAAATACATGTTTTTGCATACAGGTGTTTGTAGATAAATTACTACAAATTCCTCTTTGGAAAATATCTCAAAGCATTCACTCTTCTGAAAGTAGATTGTCAGGAGAATTTTATTTATATACGAGAAATTGCACATGAGTGGTCTTGTTTATATATAATAAAGGGCCTGGTGAAGTGGAATTTGAAGAACTCTGGACCCCATCACATTATTCCCTAGTTTGCTCTCTGAGAGTTTCCTCCAGGGAGCCAAGTAACAGGTGATGAAAGGGGTGGGGACACTTATCCTATATTATGTTTTCTTCTCAGGTTCCTGACTTCTGAGCTCTTAGTTTTTTTACACAGTATGTGTCCTCTAAGCTGTTCAAGGTGGTCTATAATCTCTTTGACAGTCAACATTTCATAAACTGCTCAACAGCTCTGCCATTAGATACCAGGCTAAAGGGACACATTTGGCACAGAAGCAAATCCAAATCTCTGGCCTGCCGTCACTGAGAGTTCTAGAAGATGTTTAGCTGAGAAAGACCTGATTAGGAAGTTATTTATCCTCATGTTTAAGAAATGTAAAGGGGTTGGATTTTCCATTTGGTGGTCATTTCTCCTCCACTAGGATCCTTGCCTATCTGGAAAAATAAAAGACACTACTGGAAGGTATATAAGAGAGAGTTGCCTCATTTTAACAAACTTAGTACAATGAATTGTAAAATTAGTTGGCCATTATTTGGAAGAGAACTTCTTCTTTGCTCTTTATTAACATTTTATGGCAATTTTTTACCCAATTTCCAATTCCAAGCTCATATCTGTGGCTAGGTGGGGTAGGTAATCTCTGTTTGGGGAGAGGTTAAGGGAGTAAACAAAGAAGTATTCCTATTTAGTGTGGCATGTTAGCCACACAAACATCCATCCTGGCACCAATCTCTCACTGTTTTTTTTTTTTGTTTTTTTTTTTTTGAGCCTTAATGACTATATTGTCTTCCAAGAGTTACTCTCTTCAAAGATTTAAATGGGTCTTTAATGTTCTGAAAAATTTATAAAACAAACAAAAAGGCTGGTTTCATTTAAAGGTGATTTATGGTTCTGAATCTACTTCACTGCATGTTATCACCCTCATAAAAAGGAAAAATGGAAATAGACCTCTTAATTCCTTGATTTTAGAGGAAAAAAACAAAACTACGCACTTAGCTACACTTCTCTAGGTGAAGTATAGACACGGATCTACAACTTATATTTCAGTGAAGTTTCTAAGCATAATTTTTAGCTTCCTTAGTGAATGCCTAACACCTGTGTGTCTCCAACGCCATACTGTATTCCTACCTTATTTAAGAGACACCCAGCAATTCCATCAATAAGGTTTTTTTGTTGTCACTTGACAAGGGAACAATACGCTGACAGACTAAGCCTACAATAGCTTCTATCAATCAAGCACTTTGGGAAATCAGAAATGACAATGAAACTCACTGCATTAAATAACCCATGGTGCTGGGAATTAATCAGAAATCTGGTGTTGTTGAAAATAAATGAGTTTTTAATAAATTAGATTTGAGAATTACTTACAAGCTGTGGATTATGGGTCTGTGCAGAGACAGCTTCTGATTCATTGGCAAATCTGCAGGGGGTAACTGCTGCTAAAGTAGACAGGAAAATATGCTCATTCCCTCTGGGAGAAAAGGAAAAGGAGGTTGGTTGCCCGAAGATGTGCCAACTTTTCCTTTCCTGCCCATTCTCACACCAGCCAGGCCAGGTCTTTGCTTGAAGGCCCTACGTTCTCTGTGTTGACACTGATATCCAACAAAGAAACATTTTTCCTACTTAGCACTCTTACATGAAGCATCTGCTTCTCATCTTAGACTTAAATTACCTCAAGTTTCAGAGTAAATTATTTAACATGTGATGATACTCAATTTCATAATTAAATTAATTGATTTGGTTTGGGGGACATTCAGTTAATGATCCACAATAGGCAGCAGGATCTGGCCCACCACACCCTAACAATCAGTTAGATTTAACTCAAGACAATACAGCATTAGTTATGGAGTCCCTACTATGTGCAAGATCCTATGCTGTGTATTAGGAATATAAAATTGCCACTGCTCTCTCAAGGATCTTAGAATCTTATGGGGAAGTTGGATCTCAATACAAAGCGAGATGTCCTAAGTGTTCAGTGAAGTTACAAATTCCTGTAGAATGGCAGAGGAGGGACAGGAAATTCTAGGTTGAGTTGTTTGAGAAGACCACAGATACGAGGACATTTGGAGTGGATGCTAGATGACTAATCTGATCACAACAGATAAGGAAAGTGTTAAGGCATTCAAAGCAAGTGGAGCAGTATGACCAAACACTAAGATGGAATCTTGAAAATGCAGGATAAATACAGTTAACAGCACTATATTATAAACTTGAAACTTGCTAAGAGAGTGAATCTTAAGTGTTTTCACTACACACAAACAGAAAAAAAAAAAAAGGAAGGGAAAGAAAACGGTAAATTTTGGTGGATATGTTAGTTAGCTTGATTGTATCTATTATTTCACAACATATACATATATCAAAACATGAAGGCATACATCTTAAATATATATAATTTTTATTTGTCAATTATACCTCAGTAAAGATGGAGGGAAAAAGAAAGTGCAGGTTATATTTGAAAATTGTAATTCATTTGTTCACCCAACAGGCATTGAGTAGGCATTCTACCATTGAGTAGGCATGCCTACTCTAGCATAGGTTCTAAATAGCTTCTGAAGTGTAAGGTTGAGGAAGGACTATAGAGGAGAGGAGGCAAGGAAAAGTTGGGGAACAGAGATTGAAGGACCAAGAGTTCAAGTAAAATGTTTTTATTTTGTTTAACATTTAATGTTTTTTCATAAATGTTTTTTATAATGTTTAATGTTTTTTCCATTTTTTCATAATGATTTTATGAAATGAAAAATTTTATGAAATTTTATGAATCATTTTTATGAAAAAATGATTTTCCATTTTTTTCATAATGATTTTTTCATAAATTTTTCATAAATAGGCTCAGACAAGTGAGCCTATTTTTCTGCCACTTCATTGTTTTCACTTAATATGTCCTGGAGATACTCCTATGTCCGTACCTGTAAGACCATCTCATTCTTTTTTTAAATTTATATATCTTACGTAAAAATTAACTATAATATATCTAACCATTTTCCCACTGGTGAATATTTAGATTGGGGAAAATGATCTTAAATATTTTCTTTCGTTAAAAGAAACCGGCCAGGGGTTTTTACTATGTTGTAGAACTTTTTTTAAAGGAAGATGTATTAGAACCAAGGCTTGGTCTTATCAGTCAGTCACTCAGTCAATATTTGCAGAGGATTCGATCAGAGTCATGCCAGAAAAAAAGGGAGTGCATTCACACTAGGTAATTGAGGAGAGTTTAGTCAAGTTTAACAACGTCTGATAAAGTAATAATGCTTAGTAAAGGCAGTATTTATGAAAGCATATGCAGGGTTTAGGGGAACTAACAAGGAATGATGTTATATCCCACAGTAAAAAATCAAGAAGCTGTCATCACCTCTAGGCTAGACTGGCAAGGAGCAGGAGAGGTTCCTGGATACTCTACAGAGAGAGGCAGCCAACTCCTCATGACCAGGCAAAGAGAGTTCCACAGGGATGCACATCTTGACCTCATTCTCATCCTGACTGTTGTCTTTCATCTGGGTATTCCAGTGGCCAAACCATTTAGCAGCCAGAGAGCAAGATGATGCAGTCCACAGTCAGCCCCTTGGGTCACAAAGCAGGATACAGAAGGATGAAGAGAGAATCTGGAGGTGTATCCAGAAAATCTTTAGTAGAAAGACCAGTTAAGAGTTCTCAACATTTTTATATTGAAAATTATACTAAGGGGCACCTGGGTGGCACAGTTGGTTAAGCATCCAACTCTTGGTTTCTGCTCAGATCATGAAATCAAGCCCTGCATTGGGCTCTGTGCTCCACTCAGAGTCTGGTTGAGTTTCTCTGCCCTCTCCCTCTGTCCCTCCTTGTCCAAACAAAAAAGTCTTTTTTTTTTTAAGTTATGCCAAATGATGAGAAGTTTTCATTGAGAGTTTCAGGATTAGTATTTACTGGGAAGAAATTAAATATTATTGAGAGTCAGAGAGAGAACTTCTAGGACATTCTACAATATACCTGACAAGTAGGTCTACAAAAACAGAACTTCTAAATCTTTATTCTTGACTTTTTTCTTGAGTTCCATATTCCTCAGATTTCAACTGATTGTTGGGCATCATTTCTCTTTTCTTTCTTTTTTTAAATATCTCTGCAGGGAGTCTGATTTTATTTTATTTTATTTTCTGTTTCAAGTTTTTATTTAAATGCTACTTAGTTAACATAGAGTGTAATATTGGTTTCAGGAGTAGAATTTAGTGATTTATTACTTACCTACAATACCCACTGCTCATTAAAAGAAGTGCCCTCCTTAATACCCATCACCCATCTAGCCCATCCCCTGCCCTCCTCCCTCCAGCAACCCTCAGTTTATTCTCTATAGTTAAGGCTCTCTTGTGGGATACCTCGGTAGCTCTGTTGGTTGAGAGTCCAACTCTTTATCTTAGCTTGGGTCTTGATCTCAGGGTTGTAAGTTCAAGCCCTGTGTTGGGCTCTGAGCTAGGCATGGAGCCTACTTTTAAAAAAAGAGTCCCTTATGATTTGCCTCCTTCTCTCCCCTGCCTTCCCGTATGTCCATCTCTTTTGTTTTTTAAATTCCACATATGAGTGAAACATATAATAATTGCCTTTCTCTGAGTGACTTATTTCACTTAGCATAATATACTCTAGCTTCATCCATGTCATTACAAATGGCAAGATTTCATTCTTTTTGATGACTGAATAATATTCCATTGTATGTGTATACCACATCTTTATCCATTCTTCAGTTGATGGACATTGGGGCTTTTCCCATAATTTGGCTATTGTAGATAATGCTGCTATAAACATCAGGGTGCACATGTCTCTTCAAATCAGTATTTTCATATCCTTTGTGTAAATACCTAGTAATGCAGTTGCTGGATCATAGGGTAGCTCTATTTTTAACTTTTTGAGGTGCCTCCATACTGTTTTCCAGAGCAGCTGCCCCAGTTTGCATTCCCACCAAGAGTGCAAGGGGGTTCCCCTTTTCCCACAATCTCACCAATACCTGTTGTTTCCTGTGTGGTTAATTTTAGCGATCCTGACAGGTGTGAGGTAATACCTCATTGTAGTTTTGATTTGTATTTCCCTCATGATGAGTAATGTTGAGCAACTTTTTGTGTGTCTGTTAGCCATTGGTATGTCTTCTTTGGAAAAATGTCTGTTCATGGGTCCTGTCCATTTCTTAACTGGATTATTTGTGTTTTGGATGTTGAGTTTTAGTAGGTTCTTTATAGATTTTGGACACTAAAACTTTATCAGATACATCATTCACAAATATCTTCTCACCAGGCATCATTTCTGTGTCAAACTTAATATGCCTCACTTGTGCTTCCTCAGACCTGTCCTTGACCCTGGCCCACCTTGACTACTCTCTCCTTCCCCTATGTCTCTATTTCTCTTACCTTATCTTATAAGCTGTCACTCTAGGTTTCTTCCTCCACTACATCGTTAGCTTGTTGAACTCAAGACAAGGATATGGCTCTCTTTTACCCTCTGCATGTCCTAGGTAGAGCTTCTCTACCTTTATCTTGGGGAGAAATAGGAACTTTCTCTTCCAAACCAAACCTGTTCCACAGGACTCACCCTAATTTGTATCATCTTCGCTGTTCCCAAACCATTCAATTATTTTAGTCATCTCCTCACTGTCTTGTAAGTTATTTGAGGGCAGGGACCACATTTATTTGTGTTGATATGCCTCCTGGTGTCCCACTTGTTGTGGAAAGAACTTAACACTCAGTAGGAGACCAATGGCTACTCTTGATGTTTTTGCTCTCACTGTTAATTGTGTCTGGAGTAAACCATGTCTCAGCTTGGGCACCATCTGAGTTTACCAGACAAACTTCAGCATGAGAACTAAGTTTGGAACTGTAATATTCAAGATGGATTCCTGTTGTGTCAGGGCTCCCCACGGAGAAAATTGCCTTCAGTTCAGCCAGTTTTTAACTGCTCTGTCAGCTGACATGAATATGCAAAGGGAAAAAAAAAAGGCCACTGACAGATCACAGGGTGGCTTGGTGATTAGGCATTAACCGACAATAAAAGTTTGGACAGATCGTGTCTTCAAGTGCCATAGGTATCACAAAAATGTACTACATCGTTCCGATTTCATTGAAATGGCTGTTAGACAAGACTGAAAAATACTTGATTATAACTATCCCTTTGTGGGTCTTTTCCACATTCGTTTGAAAGAGGTATGGCAGCTCGTAAAGAAGAGCAACTTCCTTGCAAGCCAGAGGGCTTAATGAAGAATTAAAGATATTGCAACCTTGTAGCTGAAATAATAGAAAGAAAATTGAATTATTCTTCCCATATTAAATGCATATATTTCTGAGTGTTTCTGCCAAAATGCCTTTGCTAACCCTGTGGAGTGAAATACACTTTGTTTTCACATGGGTGCATTAAACAAAGCTGGGGCTCTTCTACAACTGCTTAGAAGGGAACAAAAAACATCAGGATGAAAAAGCGCGCTCGATGTATGGTTATATCAGCTCGAAATTGTATCACAGCTGCTTCTGGTACCATTAGATGGAACACTGGGCAATTTATAGAAGTCATTTTTAACAATTTGATTGTTGGTATATATCTGCTGAATTGATTGGTTGTGGAGACAGATCTTTATTTTTGTAATAGCAATAACATCCTTTGCAGATTACTGCTCAATTTATTCTTGATGCTAACATTACCCACCAGCATCTATCAATTTATATTGGAAAAATATGTTCTTATTTCTTAATTATCTGTTTAATTGTAGGGAGACTAGAGTCCCGTGATGCCCTGATTTGCCAGCACTGGGGAGCCTGCCAGAGTCAATGAGAGTCTCTCAGTTTGGCTTCTAGAGAGCTCTATGCAACCTCATGGTATTAACAACATTTACCCCTGTGTATAATAAGGAGCTCATGGCCTGAATCACAGCCGGCAGCACAGCCTACCCCCACTGAAGTCTCTGTAAGCCAGCAAATGGCTTCTCCATTGACCTACTTTCCTGCTGCTCTAGTCTTGCCAGCTCTTGTGTCAGGAATCCTGATGCTGACACCCTCCATGGGGTCTCACTTGGGCTTCTCTGGAGAGTGACTGATGGGAGGGCAGGACTGCCCAAATTTTGTGGCAGCTCCCTGGGATAAATTATGGGTCTCATTTTTGACCAGTGGGTTCAGATTGGTAAAAATGGAAATTAAATACATTTTGCTGGTTTCTTCTTCACCTCAGCCACCACTACCACTAAATATAAACATATATCTATGTAATAAAAGTGCATAAGAAAGCAACTACTATAATTAAGTCATATTTACATTTGCCAGCTCTTTCATTTTGAGGTTTCCTTTATTTTTCATTATTTTGATTGTGATAAAATAGATGTAACATAAAATTTACCATTACAGCCATTTAATTGTATCATTCAGTGGAATTAAGTATGTTCGTATTATTCTGCAATCATCACCACATCCCTCTCCAAAAATTTTTCATCTTCAGGAACCAAACCATTTTCTGTCTATAAATTTCACTACTCTAGGTGCCCTGTATAAGCAGAACCCTACAATACTCACTTATTTAGCATAAATACAATAATAATACAATATCTTATTTAGCATAATATCTTCAAGGTTCATCATGTTGTAGAACCTATCAGAATTTATTTCCTTTTTAGGGTCAAAAAATATCAGAATTTATTTCCTTTTTAGGGTCAAATAATAGTTGTCTGGGTAGGCCATATTTTGTTTATTTTTTCATATCATCAATGGACATTTGGGTTGTTTCTGCCTTTTGGCTATTGTGGTTGGTTTTTTTTTTCTTCATAGTGGTATGATTCGATCTTTCTCTTTATCTTTTGTGTATCTACTAAAGGATTTTTCTTTCTCTTTTTTTAAGTTTTTTCTTTGTGGTCATCATGAGGTTTACATAGATCATCTTACAGTTAAAGCATTTCATTTTTTTTAAAAGCATTTCATTTTAAGTTAGTTGTTATGAATCAGGCTATCATGAACATGGGTGTACACATATCTGATTGAGTCCCTGCTTTTAATTATTTTGGTCTTTGCTTACTCTTTAGAAGTACTGCTCATGGGGCGCCTGGGTGGTTCAGTGGGTTAAGCCTCTGTCTTCGGCTCGGGTCATGATCTCAGGGTCCTGGGATGGAGCCCCACATCGGGATCTCTGCTCAACAGGGAGCCTGCTTCCCCCTCTCTCTCTGCCTGCCTCCCTGCTTACTTGTGATCTCTCTCTCTCTGTCAAATAAATAAATAAAATCTTAAAAAAAATAAAATAAAAAAGTAAAAATAAATAAAAGTACTGCTCATTTTCTTCACCATGTGACCATATCCCAACCTCATCTCCTTGTGAATCAGAGTTCTTGTCAAAGCCTTTCATTTTTGGTACCTGAATTTCCCCTCTTCTCATTCTCTGCCCTCCCTGGCATCCTCTTCTTCAGTGCATATATTTATCTCCCAAACCTCATTTCCACCATCAGTCTTCTATAGAAGAGGCAGAAGGCCAGGGCTGGATTCTCAAAAGAGGAATACTTCCATATCTTCTCACGATGCCCAATGGCCAGGGTGGATCCCAGTACCAAGCCTTCCACAGCCAGAAGTGGTAATGTCTGATTTCTACCTGGCAGCCTTTGTGAATGCATGAAAATCATCCCTGATTTTGAGACCCTGGCAGAAGATAAAGGCTGAGCATAAGCCCCATGGTCAAAGACCAATAGCCAGAACTGTCATATTGGCCTCAGCAACTTTGAACGGTATCAACACTGTGGCAGGAGGAGGCCATCTTTGTCCCAAGTAGGATCCAAGGTCAAGTAAAGACAGCCCTGTCTCCAATAAGGAGGAAAGGTTGGTTGGGGCCAGCAGCCCTCTCAGGGGTTATAATCACTTTTCTAAATAACTCTGGTGTTTTATTGTTCTTTTCATCATAATCATCATCAATATTTTAGATCACTACCATTTCTAGCATGCTTACTATATACAAAGTACATGATAAGAAATTTACTTGTATTTTTTCTCTTCGTGTATTTTTAAATTCACTCTTAACTAGAGGTAGAATACTCTGGAACCAGACTTCCAAGTTCCAGTCCCACTAGCTAATGGCTTGAACCTCTCTATCCCTTACTTTCCTCACATAAGAGGGGACAATAGCTGTCTGTATCTTGAAGAATTGTCAGGATTGAATAGGATCATCTGTGGAGAGCATTGGAAACTAGCACAGAGTCAGTACCTACCTAAGTTAGTTCTTCTTACTTCTCCATCTTAAGGATAAAGAAACTAAGGCAGAGCAGGTTAGGAAACTTGCCTGAGGCCACATATTCTGAATCTGTTGACTCATAATATTTCTCAGCTTTGAGATGGTCACTCTGTTGTCTGTGGAAGAGGAAATACAAAAAGTTGTATTTCAGCCTTTTATGTACATTACAAATATGTACCCACCCCAAGATATATTTTGTGTTAACCAACCTACCTCTACTTCAAGTTGCAAAGAGAAGATAAGACAGAGTTAAATAAAATACCTGCCTCTACTTTTTACTGCCCTAAGGCAAGTAGATATCTAAAAGGCTGATATATTGATATCATCCATGTACAAACACTCAGAGAGCATGAAGATTCCTTATCTCACCTTCTGCTAAATATCTATTCTCAACATTCCCAGTCACTGGAAAGCAAACTATTAATCCTTCCTCCTATCTCACCACCCTCATCACTCTCTACAAATTGGTACATGAGAGATAGTGAGTGGAGATGGCAATTCACAGAGCAGGAAATGATCTCCACAGGTATTCCTTCTGCAGAAACCTGCCCATTCCCGAAGAGGAAGGACCAGATGAGTCCTTCTCAAGTGTATTTCAAAGTCATCATGGCGAAACTCTTAAAATCTGGATCATTTCAACATAACCTTTAATAGACTTAGCATTGAATTTTCTTGGACTTGACTCACATCAGAAGCGCTTGGATTTTATTCTCCCTCTCAACAAACCTCATGCTGTGGTTGATACGGATTGGTTATTTGCAAGGGGGCATGGCCCCTCTGACTACAGGAAGGCAACAGGACACAAGTGTGAATGCAGATAGTTTTTTTGTTTTGTTTTAAGATTTATTGATTTATTTATATATTTGAGAGAGAGAGAGAAAGATAGAGAGGCAGGAAGGGGCAGAGGGCTAGGGAGAGAGAGTCTCAAGCAGATTATATGCTGAGTGCAGAGCCCATCCGGGGACTTGATCTCTTGGCCCTGCATGTCTGAATGCAGACAGTTGTTTTTTATTTTTTGTTTGTTTGTTTGTTTTGTTTTTTAAGATTTATTTATTTATTTGAGAGAGAGAGTGGCAGGGAGGGTCAGAAAGCATAAGAGAAAGAGAGAGAGAGAGAGAGAATCTCAAGCAGACTCCATGCTGAGCGCAGAACCCATTGCTGGGCTCTATCTCATGATCCTGAGATCATGACCTGACCCAAAACCAAAAGTTGGAGGTTTAACTGACTATGATACCCAGGTGCCCTTGAATGCAGACATATTTAAATTGAAACATCATTCTGCCACAGTTGTGATGGGTCCCTGGACATAGATGTGAACTCATCTTTGAAAGGTGATACCAGGTAATGTAGACATGGTGGAATGCAGGTGAACTCTTCAGAGTTGGTTAAGAAAAGATTGGTGGGCACATGTCTAGATTTTATGGAAGCTTTTCTTAGAGAAGACAATGTGTTAGACTAGAGAGTGAAGTGTAAATTTTCTTTTAACGTTCACATTTTCTGATTCTAAAGGCTAGAGATGGAGAGTGTGTACTGGGGAAAAGACTATGTCTAGGTCCAGGGTTGATAAACATTTTCTGTAAAGGGACATGTAGTTAGGTTTGGAAACCATGCGGTCTCTGTCACAAGCTCTGCCATTATACCAGGAAAGGAGCCAGAGACAAGATATAAATGAATAGTCATGGCTGTGTTCCAATAAAACTCTATTTTCAAAAAGAGGTTGCAGGCTGATTCAGTCTATGGGCACAAGTTGGTCAGCCCCTGTACTAGGTTCTATGCTAGGCACTTTTATACATTATCTCAACTGCTTAGACTGAATGTAAGATATAGTCCAGTTACTCTAACCTAGTTAAGTTACATGAACAAAGGTAAAGAGAGATTTTTCTCATGCATCAAGTAAGGAATAGTAAATAAGGCTGGCCCCAGACTTCCACAAGAGTATCCAACACTAAAAGAAAATAAAGGAGGAATATCATCAGAGTTCTAAAAGAAAGAAATTGTGACTTGTGAACATTTCATGTATGTAAAAAACCATACCAGACTCTCTCACATACAAAATAACTAAAAAAAAATACAGACCCATGAGCATTTCTGAAAAAGCTGCAGATAACAAAATTCCACATTGAGGTAAATCAAAATAAAGAACATAAGAATGGACATTCCGTGATCAAGGTACTGGCAGAAAGCATTAAATACCTTTGAATAAGAGAGTCAAAGCCAGATTCCAAGGAACTATGGTACATTACATGTACAGAAATTAAAATGAAAACTACAAATGTAGACAATATAAAAACAATACAGCAAACACAGATCAGGAGCTGGGCGAAGGGAGCTGGGAGGACCTGAGAGAGTACCGATGTCTAACAGAGAAATACGTGATGACTCTACCTGCCTAATAGTTTTCATATTCTCATCTTAGCTTTGAAGCGGTCTTTTAGAAAATTGTTTCTGTGGCAGGTGAAGGAAATAGTTATTTGAAGGTCAACAAACAGTTCCTCTGTTTCATGTCCACTTAAACAAAGCAAAATTACATTTACTTCTTTTAACTTAAAGTAACATCTATAATGTGAGCTCATTTTAAAAAAAGTGTATTTCCATCTATTTCTAGGTCCAAGTTTGCATTTTAAAAAGATATCTTGGGTAACAAAAAAAAAAAAAAAAAAAGGTTTTGGTTGTGTTATCCTAAATAAAGAATAGAATTTTGGGCTGGAGGAGTTTGAGCTGTTTCTAAATTTCTATTTTTTTTCTTACATTTCCATTAATTGAATTCACATCCTGATCAGTAAAACATTTTTTTAATAAAATGATGGAGTAGTTTTCATGAAGAAAAGAATGAAAAAGAAAAAAGAATCAAACATGTTAGCAGTAGTTAACTTTTGGTGAGGATACAAAAAAAATGACTATTTCATTTTGTTCATTTACATTTTAAAACAATCAAAGAAACCAACATGAATTTGTAAAAATGTAGGATATGTTGTCAAAAAAGCCATAGAAAGAGCATTTTCTAGGAAAGAATAGTCAACAGTGCCTAATTCTAAAGAGAAGTTAAATAAGATCAAGACAAATATTACCAATAGGAAAGTCACAGTTGACCTTAATGAAACCAATTTCAAGGGAATGATAGAAGCAGAAGCCAGAGAAGTAAGTGAATGTGGAGGGAGTAGGAAGTGAAGAAGTGGAGAGTCTGAGTTTAGGTAACTCTTTCCAAAACTCATTCTTCCTCAAAAACACCTCTTAGGACAGATATTTCCTCTATTCATATGGGGAAATTGAGGTTTATTGTCCTTAACCAAGGTCACATGGTTGGTGATTTCTGAGCCAGTGTCCCAACCCAGGTCTGTCTGATTCTAAGCCTATTCTCTTTAACTGTACCATGATTTGTGTGAAGTTGTGCTTGAAAGTTTTGTTTGGATGATAAGACTGTCCTGGCCATATCGAATTGGACTAGAGTGGACACCAAGTGGACAGTACCAATTGGACTGAAGTAGACCAAACATGAACCTAAACCTCCTGGGAATTTTTATTAGAGCTACAAGATACAGTACTTTTTTTTTTTTTTAAAGCCTTTGAACTGAGGACAATTAAAATGGGTCAAGGTAACCATATTTGTCCTTGTGCACATAAAGAGGCAGAGAAAGCTGATTAAGAGACACAGCTAAATGGAAGAGGCAGAGATGGAGATTGGGGTGGGGAGAGGTCATGCAGGGAAAGGGAAAGTGCAAGGCCATGTGGTTCTAGAAAGGGAAAGGGACAGAGTGAAGTAGAGAGAAGCTGCTTTGGCTCATCTGGCTTCTCAGTGTTGGTTCTGCAAAGTCCAGCTGCACTTTTTCGATTGAGCTTGCTATTTCTGTTCCTGCTAACGCACTAGTCTTGACTAGGGCAGGAAGGTAAGAATTTAGTCACGTCTGAGGAAGACTGATGGAAGAGTGAGAGCTGAAGGTTGACCTGACATTTCCATGGCATTGGGCCTGCTACTTACCAATGGATTGTTGGATGGACTGCTTATCTATCAGAGTCTTCAAATTCTACTGAATAAAAAGAAGTCTCCTGAGAAATATAGTCCTAACCTCTCCTCCCAGATACTTTCTTCTTTCTCTGACTGGGCCAGGAGAAGCTCAGAGCATGAAACTTTTACAAAAGAATATAACCGAAAGCATCTATAACCCAAAGGCAGGTTATGAGCTGTTGAAGCCTCCCTTAGTTGCATTGAATCCTCCTTTCTTGAGAGGAACTGGGAGGATTCCCAGCCTGCTGTGGAATGCTTGAGCCATACTTCAGTGCTATTCAGTCTTTGAGGGCTGTGGTGTTCCCAAGTTCCCTTACGGCTCCTTAGTGGGGTTTGGAGAATATAAAGTTTCCCATAATTACTAAGTCCCATTCCTTCAGGCAGCAGCTGGAGGAGGAGACCACTTATTCATTTCATTTCTAGTGAAGAGTTCACTTCCTTTATAGTGAAGAATTGGCCTTAGAGGGACTCACAATATTCATTCACTCATTGTTCATCATCATCATTCTCCTGCCAAGTCTCATATATGTAATCAATCGGTAAATGGGTGATGATAATAAGATCTTAAGTTGAAATGACTGTAAGTCATTTGGCATTATTCTGATTTAAGGCGATAGCTGTTAAGCCAGCCGTGGGCTTCATAAATTGCTCGACGGGGTTCCACCAGCATCAGTACTTGAAGGTGACCTCCTCACAAGCCATGACTTTTACGCAGGGGATTGGAGGCGCCATCTTCTTTCCACATGTTTGGAATAGCTTCATTCGCCAGCTCGTTTCTCATAAGGACCCAATGGTTGTGGAGTTTTTCAGCGGAGAATGGATAATTCAATGTAGCAGATAAACTTGGGCTCTCAGATGGAGTGTGACGTAGATGTTCTCAATGCATTTTACACCCTCAGCTATCACGTGCTGCACATGAGATCATGTCCTCTAAGCAAAGAGCATCTTGTGTCCAAGCTGACATGTGTGACTTGGCTGATACTGACTTCAAGGCTGCGATGCATTACAAGGTGCCTGATGCCACCCCAAGTTGTATTCCCCACCCCCCGCCCCCATCATGGCTTAGGTTGACAGGATGCAACATAACAGGTTGTGGCAATGCTGGGGCATGTGGAAAGCAGCGTTATGTGTCCTGCCTGCAAAGCAGGGTGTTCTCAGCGGGAGCAAGCACATCACAACAGAAAGCCCTGCTCTCACCCCATCCTGCATCTGTCTGCAGACTGCGGAAAGCTGGCTTGTTGAGGCTCTCACCACCTTAGAAACTACTGTTCAGATCTAAGTGCGTTTTACCCAATTCTCTCAGCAATTGCTTTCAAAGAATCAGCCTGAAGCCAACCTAAAGCCACCTCGGGGGAGACAGGAACCTGGAATTGCAGGTCTGTGATTAGAAATTAGGCATGTGTGAAATCTTGGCATTTGCCTTGACTTTTGAAGGCTGTCATGAGGGCAACTTCCCATATAGCTGCTGCGTGTGTTTGCCAGATCTACATTTCACTCTGAATATGATCAAGTCGGTGGTACCAAAGAGTCTACACAAGACCACCGTTAGCCTAGAAGTCGCCTTTTTGTAAATTAGACAAAGGCACAGCTTTTTCTATGCTCGTTCTGACAATAGCTGCTTCCTCTCCAGACCACAGCCCCTCCCCCCTTACTCTTAGCCACCCGAAAGGGTCTCTAACCCATCTCCTCCTTGGTCAGGTTACCCTCGTTTCTTGCCCATTGGCGTTGCCTATGCCTATCTCCCTGCAGAGCCCACTTCAGAGAAAACTTACATGAAGGGGATGTTTAAAATTCCAAGCTGTTCTAGAACATCTGCGCGCTGATGCAGGACCAAAGCACATCAATTAAGTACAACAACAGTGAAGACAATGTTGCGGGTTCTCACCGAATACGAGATGCTGAGTCATGATTATTATATGAGGTGTTGGTCTTTATACATAACGGCTTTCCTAATCATAAAAGTGGTGTTTACTAAAGAAAAATTGAAGTGTACAGAAAGTGTAAAGTAAAAAATCAAAATCACCTATAATCCTACCATTTTGACATTATACTATCAATGTTTTGGTATATTTTCTTCCAATTTTTGTTGTAGGTATACTCATCCATTAAAAAAGCCTCTTGGGGGCGCCTGGGTGGCTCAGTGGGTTAAGCTGCTGCCTTCGGCTCAGGTCATGATCTCAGGGTCCTGGGATCGAGTCCTGCATCGGGCTCTCTGCTCAGTGAGGAGCCTGCTTCTCTCTCTCTCTCTCTCTGTCTCTGCCTGCCTCTCCATCTACTTGTGATCTCTCTGTCAAATAAGTAAATAAAATCTTGAAAAAAAAAAAAGCCTCTTGGGATTATGTATATGATACATACTACCAGGTACAATGTGTTACACATAATAATTACATGATATAATATTACATTACTGCAAATATATAACATATATAACATTATTCCATATAAATATAGTATATATAATTTGTGCCCTTCCTTTTTCCCACTTATTATAATATTACTAACATTTCCCCATGATTTATTTTGGATAACTTACTAGCATGGGAATTACTAAGTCAGAGGGGCATTTGTAAATCACGCAATGTATATGAACGGTCACATCACGAGGATGTTATCTGGGTGTGAAATCTTAGCAAGCTCACAGACCAAGGAAGAACAGTCCATCGTCTTTCCCTGAGAGGGACCCAGGTTCATTACGAGAACTTATCTACAGGAGCTGGAGGCTGAGGGTACTCCTTTCACTTCATTCACCAAGTCACTGGAACAGTATATATGTCCACCCCCAAGCCTCGCTTTCTACCTCTATGAAAGGAATTTAGAAATTGCCTTCAGGATTCCTGAGGTCTTCTTGGGAGGATCACAAGACAGCCAGGCTGGGTTCCTAGACTTCCCGACACATACTGCTCACCATTCCTGGCTCTTCTCAGAAGTATGTTTTTGCATATGTTCGGTTCTTTTGGAGACCGGGGAAGGGGTTCTCTGGCGAGTAGAGGGTTGGGAGCAGAAGTGAAAGATGACAGAGGGAAAATGTTACCGAAGCCTCATGCTCGGGTCCATTTCCTATGTTCTTCCTTAATTCCCAAAGATTTTTCTCAGGAGACATTGGGAATAAAATGTAACTTAGTCCTTGAAACCTGTCCAATGCAGTAGCCACCAGCCACACACTGGCTATTTAAATTTAAATGAATTAAGGGGTGTCTGGGTGACTTGGTCCATTAAGCATCTGCCTTTGATTCAGGTCATGATCCCAGGGACTTGGGATCAAGCCCTGCATCGGGCTCCCTGCTCGGCAGGGAGCCTGCTTCTTCCTCTCCCTCTGCCTGCTGCTGCCCCTGCTTGTTCTGTTTGTCAAATGAATAAATAAAAATCTTTAAAAAATTTTTAAATGAATTAAATAAAATATAACTAAAAATTTTGTTCCTCCATCTCACTAGTCATATTTGGAGTGCTTAGTAGCAACATGTGTCTATACAGATTATTTCCATCATCTCAGAAATTTCTGTGGCTAGTGCTGCTCTAAACTATTCCTAGCTAGAGTAGAGTAAGTGCATACCCCTGGAATTCTAGAGCCTTCCCCAGAGCTTCATCAGGGAAGACATTTCTCTGAAGACTCTTGTTTTCTTTGAAAAGCTCATGTGAATTTTTCCTTTCTAAAATATAAGGCATACATGTTTGCTTTAATGTAAAAACATGATTTTATATACTGAACACTGAATAAAAAGGACAAACCAAAAAGGTGCCAGATTTTCCCTGTGCTTTTTCACATCACAGTTGGAGGAACAAGCCCGTGGGGCATGGAGGGTATTGCTCTCTGCTGCCTGTCACCAGGGCGAACCTCTCACAGAATTTCTCCCACACACCCAGGGAGAGACACATGTGGTCCCTGAGCAACAGCACGTACTGAGCACCTACTGTGTTGGGTATCATGGCAGGCAATGGAAATATAAAGCAGATAGTCATGAATTTCTAGAATCCTAAGATTAGAACCAACCTTCAACCTTCAAAGCATATACAATCCACACCTTAGTGTGGCTTAGTGGCTTCAGTTATAATCTGTGGTCTGATCCTCCTTTCAGCATATGAGATTGGGATTGTCTGTTGATGATTTGGCCTGTATTTTTTTTCCCCTGAAGGAGTGCTTTCATTTAGAGAAGGCTGCTTAATGATTTTCAACAGGGAAGATGTCCAGAATGAGATGAAGAAAAATGGAAATTTGTACAGTGCATGGAGCAGGGTTTGGGTTGAGATTTGTGGTCTGTTTGCTATTCTCAAGGCTTCCAGGGAATTAGATCAAATGTCTGGGTTGTTTCCTGCTCTAGAACCTAAAATGTCAAAATGTGTGCTCATTTCAGTTCCTCGTTCTGTAGCTGAGGCTTTATTTCTTCCCTGGGCTCAGGAGAGATGGAAACAGCGAATCCCTATCCTATGGGTAGATCTCTATCCAAAATGTTGAAAATGTTGAAATCTCTATTAATGTCTTCTGCAGATTTACGGCCCAGACTAAATCTCTGCTCTTCTCACCTTCCCCATAGGTACTGTTTTCCAACTCAGTCACTCTTGTTTGTTTCTGGAACGTCTCCAACTTCTCCATGCCCATTCTAAGGTAAATGGGATGACAAAATAAGGTCTTAACCAGTGCTCCAGGGTTGGATTCCATCAAAACGGCACCAAGACCAATTTCAATTCCAATTTCTACTGGCCCATTGGTTTTTCTCTAACCTGGGGCCTAACACCTGTTGTGTGTATGTTTGTGTGTGTGTGTTCCTTTGTTTTGTTTTGTTTTGGTTAACCCAGATCAGACCCCACTGTTCAGATTCTCTCAACATTCAACTGTTGCAGATGTATCATATATCGGAGTTGTTGTTACAAATATTTGTTTCAATTAATTAGCAAAGGGCCTTATGATGAAGCCTGCCTGCATTTTTCTATTGTAAACCATGTGGTAGCTCTAGCCCCCTGGCCACGCAGAGCCCAGCAACAATCCCTAACGATCCTCTTAATTACACAGTTGGGGTAACCATTCTGTCTAAAAAATCTGCTTTGTAATTACAAAATCACCAGCCCAGCCAGGCGTGTTGACCCATCAATCGCTTGCATTCCACTGTGTCCTTAAAATGTGTGCTGTCTTCTCTCCAAATCACGGGGAAGCTTCAGAAACTGGGGGGGGGGCAGAGTGCAGCTGCTCCTATAATAAGTGTCTCTGCCCCAGGGGTCCTCCATGGCTAGGCTTCTTCCTTTACCTCCTGCCATCTTCTCCTCCACCAACGCCTCAAATCCACGAAGGAATTCATTTCTTCTTTCAAATCCATCTGCAAAAAGCTAGTTGCCATCATTTAGCCTAAGCCTGAAAAAGCTCACATTGGCCCCCTAGGTTGACTGGCTTGGTTCCTTGGATGCAAAAGATGTTGTGGAAATTGCTACTTAACTGGCTCCCACTTATGAACCGGGCTTGTATCATCAGCTCCAGGATCAGTATGTGTCCCTCTGTTATTGTGTGTATTGCACTGAATTGTGATGACCTGTGGACATGCGAGTTTCCTCCATGTAAAAGGAGCTCTGAGATGCTAGTATCCAGCACAGTGACTAGCCCATAGCACGGGCTTGGTGCATCTTTGTAGTTAAGTGTTGGCAATGAAAAAGCTGGCAAGTTCTTACATTCTCTGCTGTGTCACATCTTTTCATTTTGAAGGCTCCCGCTGGTAAATTCATCCTGACTGCAGTATACATGAGGAAATTTGGGGACCTGGGTAATATAGGTGCATCTTGGGTGGCTGGTTAGTGGAGTTCCTTTCTGATATCCAAGGAACCAAGGAAGTACTGTTTGGCTGTGTGATAAGAATTCCTAGTGTCCTGGGTATTCTCCACATGCTCTTCCCTTATTTCACCCAGGCAATCATAGCCTGTCCTTAGACTGTGGAAATTTCAAAGCTCCCGTTATCCTATGGGAACCGGTGGCACCTAGTGGATCTGTGTCCCGGTCACCACCTCTCCTTATGGAAACCCTGCCTTCTGGAGCAGTGCAAACTGGCTAGATGTTTGTGCTCATGTTGTGAGTGACATGATTTGAAAGAAAAGGGAAGTTTGGGAACAACAGGAATGCTCCTTCCTTGCTGGTGGGAATACAAAAGGGTACAGTCACTCTAGAAGACAGTTGGGCAGTTTCCTGAAAAGCTAAACAGTCTTTCCATAGGACCCAGGAATCATGCTCCTAGGTATTTGTCGAATTAATTGAAAAGTTATGTTCATGAAAACCTACACACAAGCGTTTATAGCACCTTTTCTTAAGAAAAATTATTTTTAAGTAATCTTTTTTTTTTTAAGATTTTTTATTTATTAATTTGACAGACTGAGATCACAAGTAGGCAGAGAAGCAGGCAGAGAGAGAGGAAAGGAACCAGGCTCCCTGCCAAGCAGAGAACCTGATGCGGGGCTTGATCCCAGGACCTTGGGATCATGACCTGAGCTGAAGGCAGAGGCTTTACCCCACTGAGCCACTCAGGTGCCCCAATTTTTAAGTAATCTTTACACCCAACATGGGGCTCCAACTTACAACCCTGAGATCAAGGGGCTGCATGCTCTACCAACTCAACCAGCCAGGCACCCCTGTTTATGACAATTTTATTCATTATCACTAGATGTTGAAAGGAACTGAGATGTCCTTCAGTAGGTGGATGGATAAACAAACTGTGGTACACCACTACCATGGTATATTATTTGGTGATAAAAAGAAATCAGCTATTAAGCTGCAGAAATACATGAAGAAACTTTAAAGCTCCTTAGTGAAAGAAGCCAATCAAAAAGGCCCCATATTATATGATTTCAATCATAGGACATTCTGGAAAAGGCAAAACTATATAGCTAGTAAAATGATCCATGGTTTCTAGGGCTTCACTTGGAGGAGGAGAGGGGTGAATGCAGGAAGGACAGGGGATTTTTTTTTAAGGCTGTGACATTATTCTGCATGATACTGTAACAGATACATGACATTACACACTTCTCAAGACCCAAAGAACTTTACAACACAAGGAGTAAATCTTACTGTATGTAAACTTAAACAATTATTTAGGGGGTTGAACGGTCCCAGGAAGGAATGCAGACTGTGCTAAGACAATCTAAATGTATGAAACATTCTCCCTGAAGGGGACAGGGAGAAGACGCTGACTTAAGTAATTCTGGAAATCAGTCAAATCTGTAAGACTGAAGATGAAAGACACTGCACACCAGCACTGTGCTTAGCAAGTTGTTAGCCCCAGGGTTGTAGGCTAACAGTTCTGATACTGCTACTTGTATATATTGGAAATGAACATTCACGTGTACTAAAATTAGGTAAATGAATGGCAAATGGTACAAATAGGTTTCTCACTGATGGGTGGAAATTTACAGATCAACCAGGGGAGAAATCTAGAATGACCCATGTGGTAATGGATCAGGGTTGGAGACATCAGTATGAATTCATTGCCTATTATAGATATAGAAGCCTACATGTGGAAATGTATACTTTTGTATTTGTGCATGTGTGTATACATGGGCATATGTGTATATGTGTACACACATGTACATACACACGTGTATATACACACGTGTATATACACACATGCATACATGTATGTATACACACACACATACAGGTATGTGTACACACACACATATTTTTGTTCTGTTAGCTGAGAGAGTCTAAGAGAAACAACATCCCAGTAACAACAAGCACACTTAACACCCAGACTTTGGTTTCTAACATCACTCTTCAATGAAAGGAACCAGGGCCCCTTGAAGAAATGGCAGATTTTAGAACTAGGACTAATGTGACAAAATAAGAAATACATATTTGGTCTCTCTTCCCAATTCCAGGCAGAGAACTAAAACCCTTGGAACTTCCTGACTGATGGAGTGAGAGGCACAACTTCTGTTCTTCACAATAAGCCCCTTTAAGCTATACCCGAGTTTATGCTAATGAAGTGACTCTTGGAGGATGGGGGGCTGGTTGCCAGAGGAACCAATCACGTGATTAGAGAGTTGGAACTTTCAGCCCTACCTCTACTTTCAGAGAAGGGAATAGGGCAAGAGATTGAATTAATCACCAGTGGCAGCGATGTAATCAGTTATGCTTGTGTAATGGAATCTTTATAAAAGCCCTGAACAAGGTGTTCAGAGAGAGTCTGGGTTGTGGACATACCCAAAGTGCTAAGGGGACAACATGCCCCGAGAAGGCATGGAAGCTCCACACACCTTCTTCCTTCCTTGCCCTATATCTCTTCTCTTTGGATGCTCCTGAGTTGTATCCTTTATAATAAACCTGTACTAGCAAAGGGCTTTTCTGATTTCTGTGAGCCATTGTAGCAGATTACTGAACCTGAGGAAGGAGTTGTGGGGCCCTTCGATTTGTAGCCTAGTCAGACAGACGTGTGGATGACCTGGAGACTCACTGCTCATGATTTGGCAACTGAAGTCAGGGGCAGTCTTGTAGGACTGAACCCTTAAGTGGTAGGGTCTGTGCTAACTACAGGTAGTTAGTGTTACAATTGCTTAATATAAGGCAGAACTGCACACATTTGGCATCAGGAGTGTTATGTGGGTAGAGGACATAGTTTTTCTTTTAGCAAGAAATGCACAGAATAAGCCTCGAGCACCTTATAGGGCCAGAAATTAAGAAAGCGCACACACAAAAATGAAAGCAGAACAAGCTGATGGGAATGCATCAGTGGAGTACAAGAGCCAACTGAAAAGTTCCCAACAGCCAAAGCTGGGACTATTAGAACAATGTGATAGATAAAGCAGTGCTGAATTATAACCTAAAGCAGAAAAGAAATATTCGTGAGTCCACACTGACATAAAGAATGATTGAATAAAATGATAAATGGTGGAGAAAAGAGAAATCTGCCATGCAGAAAAATTCCAAATAATTTATGTAGATACTCCAACTTCAAGGAGGGGAAGTGTCATTCTGCGATCCTTAAGTGTCAAATGTAGTGACTTCCTTCTAGAGTACACTATGGAAAGGGGGAAAATATTACTGTGTGGTACAGAAAGCTAACAAACACTTCCTCAGCCTGGTGATCAAGGTCAGCATCAATAGTCATAAATCATGTTGAAAGGATGTACCCTTGATATGACATGATAAAAACCGTACTTTACCCCTGTGGTTTTCCTTCCAGTAATCCATAACCCCATCTTATCATGAGAAAAGCATCAGACAAGTTCCAATAGAGTGGCATTCTGTAAAATACCTGACCACTACTCCTCAAAACTGTCAAGGACATCAAAAACAAAGAAAGTCTGAGAAGCTGTCAGCGCTAAAATGAACCAAAGGAAATGTAGTGATTGAATGTAATATGGGATTGGGTGGTTGGGGAGGACTTTAAGTAAAAACTAAGGAGATCTGAAAAAAACCTATAGAGTTTAGTTAATAGTAATGCATCAAGACTGGCTCATTAACCATGATAGATGTGCTATACTAATTTAAGATGTTAGTAACAGGGGAACCTGGGTGCAAGGTATATGGAAAGTCTTTGTATTATCTTTTAGATTTTTCTAGAACTCCAAAACTGTCCTAAAACATAGATTATTTTGAAAGAGGGGACAAGCTCTGTGGTCATCAGGGCTTCCAACCTGGTCCCCTTCTCTCCTGACTCTGCATTCTGGGGACTCGTAGCTCTCCTGATTTGCCCTCCCTTACCTTTGGCCAGTATGGCAAGGGCAATGCTGGCTATACCATTTGTCCCCCTGCGCTCCCTCCTTACCCTTTCTCTGTGCCCCTAGAAGTTGCCCACTATGAATTGCACCAACTGGGCTCCCTTCGCTCTGACTTCTGCTAGGTTCTGCAAAAGGAAGGCACTGGCAGGAGATCAGAAAGTGGAAGGAGAGAGAAGCTAGGGAATGTATTCCCCTGGTGTCCCTCCTGCTTGGCTGTGAGCTGGTGGTGACTGTGTTGTATTCTCTGAAGCTAGAGCTCTGTCTGGGAGCTCTGTCTAGAGCCCTGTTTCCCTAACCACCCCCTCCTCTTGTACCTTCAGATCTAGGCTAGTTATAGGTGCTGCTGCTTCCCAGAGATTTTACCATTACTCATTGGTTTCTTTGAACACTGCCCACAGCTTGTAAGTAGCCCCTTCATTAAACTCATCTGTATTTACCCCACTTGAATGTGCCACCCGGATCCTGCCCCAATCCTACTGACACTTGGGGCTTCAAGGCCCTGATTATCACCAATGCTCCCTTGTGTGCTTGACCCACCCCCTGGCTCTCCACCCTGCCGGCGCAGTAACTCACATGCTTCTCTAAGAAAACAAGAAAAGCTTGCCCCCCACTGGTGCTTGGAAGTCTGAGCCTCAGATCTGCTAACCCAGTAGAAGCAGGAGGATAAGAGATTTGGTCAACATCATACCTCTATGTAAACTCGTGGTGAGGCTCCTCTTCTACTTAGTGACGTTCTTCATTTGAAAAATGGGCATGTTAGGGGCACCTGGGTGGCTCAGTCACTAAGTGACTCAGTCACTAAGTGACTTCGGCTCAGGTCATGATCCCCGGATCCTGGGATCAAGTCCTGCACCGGGCTCCCTGTTTGGCCCTCTCCCACTCCCCTGCCTGTGTTCCCTCTCTCACTGTGTCTCGCTCTGTCAAATAAATAAATAAAATCTTAAAAAAAAAAAAAAAAGAAAAAGAAAAATGGGGATGTTGCCCCAGGCCTACCTTATCTCTTACTGTAAGAACTGCCAGTGACAACACAAGTGAAGTCATTAATATAACTAAAGAAACATGTAACAACATTATTTTTATAATCTTTTCTCCTCATTATAAAAATAATAGAAGTTCTAGGGTGTTAAATTTTTTATAAACATGTATTCATACATTAATATTGTAATTAAGAGACTATAAAAAGATAAACGTAAAATAGATGCTTATGATTAAACATTTGAAAAATATTTTAAAAGTTTAAAGGAACCAATAAAAATGACCCGCATTTGGGACAACAAAATGGCGCGTTGAGAGAACATGAGACTTCACAGTTAAAATCCTGGCACCATCTCTTTTAGCTGTAACCTTGTAGAAGGCACAGAGCTCCTCTGAGTCTCATTTGTCACAGCTGTAAAAGAAGGGACACTAATACTTCCCTAAGAGTATTGTGGCAAGCATTAGCGATAATATAAGCATGGCCTTTCATACAGCGCCTCACGCAGAGTTTGTCTGAGGAGAGACGGAGCTGGGCTTGACTCTCCGCCAGTCCCAAGCTGTTTGACCCCGAAAAAGTTAACTAACCTCTCCTGGTCTGCAAAACAAGGAGACAGAAATGATTACCCTTTTTCGAACAGGGTAATTCATGACAGAAGAGCTTCTCAGGACAGCAAAGAGTTTGCAGGGAGGGTCTTGCGTTTCCGCCTCTCTCTTTGTCTTCTACCTGCTCCTCATCTTTATGCCTTCACCATCATCAACCACCACCGCCATCATCAGGGAGGAGGGGGGCAAATTGGGCCACTCACCATCCCCAGAATGCGCCTTCAGAAATGTTTTTTATTTTATTTTATTTTATTTTTTAAAGATTTTATTTATTTTTCAGAGAGAGAGAGAGAGAGAGTGAGCACAGGCAGACAGAATGGCAGGCAGAGGCAGAGGGAGAAGCAGGCTTCCTGCTGAGCAAGGAGCCCCATGTGGGACTCGATCCCAGGACACCGGGATCATGACCTGAGCCGAAGGCAGCCGCTTAACCAACTGAGCCACCCAGGCGTCCCCAGAAATGTATTTTAGTTCAAGCCTGTTGACAAGGCAGTACTGGTAATGAGGGAGGTCATTGGTCATGGACTTTGGGAAGGGCTGCTTCCTAGGGGATGGGGGCTGGGGCCTTCCCCACCCATACATTCCTACACTGATCAAACTAGCAAGAACAAACAGTAGCAATAACCTTACATTGGAGAAGAAAAAAAAAAAATAAGGGAAGTGGTGAGAGAGAGGGAGGGAGGAGCTGGGGATGGGAGATGAAAAGGAGTGAGAGAGGGGGGATGTTAGGAGAAGCTGTCTTTTCTAACTCGTCTCAGCGATGGGGGGATGTTTGCCAGGTTTTTGTTTATTTTATTTAGGTTTATGTGCTTGTTGGAGAATCCGCTATTCTCTTTTCTGTGAGCCGGGCACTGGACTATGCACTTTGCAAATATTAAATTTGTTGTAAACATACACAATTACAATTATAATCATTTGATTATATGGTGTTCTAGGAAACTCGGACATGGGTTTAAAGCAGCAGGCACACCTGTTCTGTCTCATTCCTTTCTCTGTATTCTGGGGGTTGGTATGATGGCATTTGCACACGTAACTATACACTGCTCCTTCATTAATTTTTCCAAGAAAGATTTACTGCACTGTTAAGTCAAGAAAACAGTACACACTGACCTGGAGCTTATTCTCCAGTGGAAAGAGACAGAACAAAGAAAAATTAGTCATAAATAATTCTTTTAGGGAACCCAGAGTTTCAGGATGAGTAAGTCCATCAGATAGTCTTTCTGAAAGCAGCTTTTAATGGCTCAGATGGTGGCCAAAACCTAAGGACATGGTTTTGGAGAATAGGGTTATACAGGGACATGCCAACAAGAGGAAGACCCAGATGGGGTGATCCGAGGTCGGGGCTATTCCCCACATCCCACCTTCGGCTGGGTCCTGGCTTGGAGCTCTGGCATCGCTAGCTAACCAGGCTGTTCCCCACAGTTTCCAAGAATGAGGGTAGCGCTGAGCCCAACGGCGGGCTGGGGGGCTACAGAACTCCCTTATCTCTTTATCTTCTGCGGGGACTGTTTCAATAAGGCAGAGGGGAAGCAGGGATGATAGATTTTCTTAGGAAAATAATATTAAAGTTCAATTTGTTAAATCAGCCTCCTGATCTTATCAATGGTGGGCACTCATTCTAGCAGCAGAACCAGGAGGTGATAAATTCCTTAGGATGAGCCCACAGATGGTTATCCTAACGGAGGACGAAATCAATGGAAAAGTCATCTAAGGAATGTACTCAGGGCTTATAGAATACCGGGCTGGTAATATTGCTCGATCAGATTGCAATCATTATTTTCCCCTGGTGTGTGTATGTGTGTGTGTGTCATTTCAATAACAAAGCTTTCGATATTGTTGGAATTTCCCTCTTCGGGTGAGAACAGCAGAAACACCTGTTACCTCTGTTCTTGTTTTCAACAACAAAATTCAGACTCTCTACTGTGCCAAAACGTTTCCTGGAAATTTTTGGAAACGAGGCCGGGAAGGAGGTTTTATGCTGCTGGCAATGAGCACAAACCCATAGGACATAAGTGCTTCTCAGAGAGCCTTCAGTGCCGAGGAAAGCAACCTGACAGCCTGAGGGGCGACTGGGGAAGGAGCTGCCTTTGGGGAGACCTTATGGGCAGATAGGATAAGGGATTACACCAGGGAATGCCTTAGGAAATGGCCCAGGGACTGGCATTTACCCCATTTATCCAGTCACCCAATAAGGGCCGAGCACGTTCTGTGTGCCAAGACCTGTGTGAAACACAGATTCGTGGGAGCCTGAGCAAGTTATTCCCTTGTTCGAGGAGCTTGTGATCTAGGGAAAGGTGGGCCATATTGGCCCTGCTGGGTTTTGTTATACCCCAAGGGCAAAAAATGATCTTTACATTTTTTTAATGGTTGCAAGCAGGTGGGGGTAATATTTCATGACAGGTGAAAATGACAAGAGATGCCAATTTCGGTGTCCATAAATAAAGTTTTATTGGAACACCGTGCTGCTCATACATCTATATTATCATCTACGGTTGAGTACTCCCTGCAGTAACAGAGTTGAGTACCTGTGACAGAGTGCTTATGGCCCTCAAAACCCAAAATATTTGTTATCTGGACTCTTATTTGTATGTTTGTTTGTTTCGTATTTATTTATTTAATCTGGCCCTTCAGAGAAGAAGTTTGCCAACCATCATCAGGAGGGCAAAGGAAAGTAAGAAGGGAGAAGCTGCCTCACAGGGTTGCTAAGACCTAAGGGTGGTACGGAGAGTAGGGCCCCTACCTCTAGGACCAGGACTCGGCACGTACCATAGACATCGGCATGACAGGTGTCCACACAGCTAAGGAGAGAGCAGAAGGAAGCTTGACCCACTCTGTTGGAGTGGGATCTCCTGCCTCTGGCTTCTCAGACCCCCGGCTGGCCTTGCAGCCCCTGCCAGAGCACGCTCCTGTTGGACTGGAAATAACGCAGTCCTGGGAGGCTGGTAGGCCTGGATTCCCTGCATCAGTCAGGGTTCTCCAGAGAAACACCCCCAGAAACAATGGTTAGTCAAGTATCTGGGCACCCTGTAATCCCGTCAAGTCGACATAGAAAATTAACCTTCACAGTTCTGACTGACCCTGGTAAGCTATTTATCTTTTTGGATTAGAAAAAAATGCCCTTTCTAACTCATACGCTGGTGGTAAGGATGAAACTCACTTCAAGCTTCACAAAAGAGCCGAGTGCCCTATAAATATGACATGATTTCTATTTTTTCAAAGGCCCCTTCTCATTTCTTCTATGACACTGAAGACTTTTCAGAGAGTATTAGCTGTCCATCAGCAGCTTTGTCAAGAGCCTGATCTGTATACAGTTAGCACTTAATAGTGGGAATTTGCTTCCATGGACTAGATGGGTTCACTTGACCCCAGGCCGTGTCTTGCTACTCACTGGCATTTTCCTATCTCTTTGTTAATCAGTCTGATTCTGAGCACTGAGGAACCATAAACATCCATGAAAAACTACAGGAGATCTGTGTTCCTGACAAAAACAGCTAATCCTTCAACCAGACTTTTTTTTTCTTAATTAAAAAAATAAAAATATAAACGAAACTGCAGGACAGTCCTGAGCCCCCAGCCCACTCTGTTTCCTGAAAAATGGAGTGTGTTTGGGTGACAGATGGCAAACCTTTTCATATCCTGCTTTCCCGGGATCACTGAAAAGACATTTTACCTATTTCCGAGAAATTGATCTTTGATTGTATTTGCTGCTTGTGGGATATCTGGGGAGAACAAAATATCTGCTGGTTTTAAATATATGCAAAGTATCTTAACCTGATAGAAGACAGTGTTCATCAAAGGGAGAAATAGCAGGGGAAGGAAGAGGGAGAAAAGGAGGGGTGGGGGAGAGAGAGAGAGAGAGAAGCGAGCCCTCTCAGGATGTCATCCCTACTCTGGTCAGAGAAGAGGCAGCCGTGGAGAAATGATAGCAACAGGATGGTCAATATCTTGAATTCACTGCTCATCACTGCTTGGTTCAGTCTAGGTGAAAATGTTATGAAAAAATATCTTCTGTTTAAATCCATTCATTTTCACAGCAGTGGAGAGAGGCACCAAGAAAAACCAATTCCATTCTACAGGTGTGGGAAGTGAGTGCCTAGTGTTCAATGACAGTAGAGCTGGACAGAGAATCCAGACAATCCCAGAGAATCCCTAGGAACCCCTTTGGTTTAAAGGAGCCTGATTCCCTGGGGTCTCATTCCGCCCCTTCCTTTGCCGATTTGTCCCTCCCCTCCGATGACATTTCCTTCTCCAAGGTAATTTTGAGCAGTAGTTCCCAGTCCTGCCATTTGAAGAAAGAAATTGTTTTAAAAATTGAAACTCTCAAACTCTGGAGTCAGTCCTTTAAGTCTCCTTCTTGTTTTAAACACCGAAAAGCAGAAATGCTCACTATTCTTAAAGAGAAGCAGAGATCAAAGGCAGGAGTTAAACCCACAGTTACTGAGCTGTCATTTCAAAGATTTTCCCACCATTGAAGTACTTGGAATTTGCGGTAAGCAACGTGTCTCAAGTCAATTGCTTCACATGTCTTTCATGATTCCTCTTCCTGAGGATTTGACAATCTAACGGTATGTTTCCCCCATCACAAAAGTCAGC
This sequence comes from Lontra canadensis, assembly GCF_010015895.1. Lineage (NCBI taxonomy): Eukaryota > Metazoa > Chordata > Mammalia > Carnivora > Mustelidae > Lontra > Lontra canadensis. The sequence goes on from NW_022630996.1 coordinate 12,531,021, forward strand.
TTGACACCCTTGTTTCTCCTTTAATAGATAAAGGCCCTCTGATAGAGAAATGGCACATGGCTTTTCTTGTGGTCTTATCAAAGTCAATAGAAGAGTCAGCACTTGACCATGTAACTCTGGTCTTCCTTCTATTTGGGATTACTAAGGAATGCATCCAGTCCCGTCTTGGGCTGACTGGACTAAGAAGGCAAAGAGGAATAATACACTGGGACAACACATTCACTGGGGGATCTGGTAGTCTATCACAGCATCCATCAGCAGTCTTTTTAAAATTAATTAATTAAACTAATTGATTGATTGATTTGAGAGAAAGTGTGAAAGAGCACACACGCCAGAGGGTGAAGGGGCAAAGGGAGAGGGAGAGAGAATCTCAAGCAGAGCCGACAGAGAGCTCGATCTCAATACCCTGAGATCATGACCTGAGCCAAAGTCAAGAATCAGACACCATCAATGGAGCCACCCAGGCATGCCCCATTAGGAATCTTAAGATAGACACTGATAATTCCAGCAAAAGAAAGAAAGAAAGATGAGAAGAGAAGAAAAGAAAAGAAAAAGGAAAGGAAAAGAAAAGAAAAGAAAAGGGAAAAAAAAGAAATCAGATGAGGAAAAAGAATCTAGTAGTCAAGAGTCCCTACTGCCTCTAGCCCCTCACCAGCCCTTTGGCAAGAAGCTCATTACACTCATCCAACAAGCTCTGGAAGATGCAAGACATAAGCTGAATGAGGGAAGCTCAAGTTTTCTTGTAGCTGTGGGCTGCACAACCCCTACCTCTGTACAGAGGGTGTCCAGTAGCAACAGCAAGCCCAGGCATGGCTTCAGGTGTTGGGTTTTGTTCTTTGTTAAAATTTTATTTATTTATTTGTCAGAGAGAGAGAGCATAATCAGGGGGAGCAGCAGGCAGAGCAGGCAGAGGGAGAAGCAAACTCCCCTCTGAGCAGGGAGCCCGATGTGGGGCTCCATCCCAGTACCCTGGGATGATGACCTGAGCAGAAGGCAGACACTCAAATGACCGAGCCACCAAGGCATCCCCAGGTGTTGGTTTTACAAGGAAAGGACCAGAGTTAGAGTTAGAGTAAGATGTTGTCCTTTCTGTCTCTAAGGAACCTGGGCTTGCAGAGCTCATATTGGTTTAACTCAAAGCTACTCTGGAGTAGGGTAAGCAGCAAAGGGCAAATTCAATACAACTTCAGTTATGTTAATGAGAGCTGAGTAATGCAGGGCAGCCCTCTCCTGCAGACTCTACCAGGGTTCCTGAGCTAGTTGCCCCAGTGGCCTTCACCTCTCAACAACAGGAGCCTGGATCCCCGTAGCAATGTAATAGATGCTCATGAAATGGAATGACCCTAAAAATGAGACTCAGATCCACAGAGGAAGACTTGGCCCTCCTGGGGTATGGGTGTCCTTTCCCAGTTCTACACTCTGGCATTTGAGGCGTGGTCTACATGGGGAGACCCAGCGATGGGAATGAAGCTCCGGGCTCTCCAACTGGGATGGTGATGTTTGAAGAATGTCCAAACTCAATCAAGGCTGATGGTCTGACCTGCTTTTTTTAGTGATGCCTTTTTGAGTTGTGAACATCTAGAGAGCTGAGTACAGAGTTGAACCCGAGCCCATTGACAGGGCTGATCTGATTATCTTGACTTCAGAAGGTAAATTCCTATATCTATCCAGGCATGAAAGTTTCCTGTTTATTCTTTTTTTTTTTAAAGATTTTATTTATTTATTTGACAGACAGAAATCACAAGTAGGCAGAGAGGCAGGCAGAGAGAGAGAAGGGGAAGCAGGCTCCCTGCCGAGCAGAGAGCCCAATGCGGGACCCGATCCCAGGACCCTGAGATCATGACCTGAGCCGAAGGCAGAGGCTTAACTCACTGAGCCACCCAGGTGTCCCTCCTGTTTATTCTTTCAACAGACATTTTGTGAAGAACTCCAGGCTAGGCATTGCAACAGAAACTACAGATACAAGAACATTAATATGTGGACCTTTTCCTTGAGGAAATCACGGTGGGCTTTACAGTGGTATTTCCTAGAATCAATACGTCATCCACAGTGTTGGATGGGGCAAAACTGGGGTAGAGGGGTAAGGATAATTAGGGACAGTCTTGAGCCCAAATGACCTTGACTATTTAACATGAACCCTAGGGTTTCTGCTGAGGCAAGGGCCCTGCTCTGAACCTCAGACTTTTTGGCTAGGGCTTTGATATCCTATCTGGAATTTGTTTAAAAAAAAGAAAAGAAAAGCTCCTACTTAATGTCAGGCTCTAAAAAGGATGAATTTTTTTTTTAAGGATGAATTTCTTGCCATTTTTTACACCTTCAAGCATCTCAGCATCATAGAAATTTCTGCATTTCTGCTGACATGTCTCACCCATTGGGTTGGATCTCTACATATTTATGCCATTCCAGACTGAGCCTAAATTTGCTATAGACCAGTGGACTTTTCTTCCTTCTTTTCTTGTTTCCATTCTTCTTTTCTTATTGGGACTAACTCCACAGATTACCATCTCGTGAGGACCACCCAGAAAGCAAAATTAATACCTCAGCGCCAAACCTACTTATTTGTAGCTTCTTCCTTTTCATCTTGGCTTGCAGCTGAGAAGCCAGCATGCCTCCAGACAGACCCCAGTTATTATGACACTGTCCAGATTAAATCTTTCCCCAGGAAGACCTCATCCTCCATGTCATCTGTACCATGCCCCCTCCTTTGTGCTGCCATTGTGGATTCTTGTGTGTGTACCGAGGAGAATGACAGCCTGAAACTAGACTGTTGCTTTTGGACACTGAGTAGGAAGATGATTCCAAACCCAAGTGTGAAGTCAAGTTGACCCCTGATGATCAGCCTGAAAGGTCTCTTTTAACCCCTTCCTGCAGATGAGTTTGGATCAGCTTCAACACAACTGGTGCTTAGGGACAACAGACCTGGGTCCTAATGCCAGTTCTACCTTCCCTCTGTGACTTTGGACCCGTTACTTAGCTCTCTAAGCCTCAATTTCTCCTTTCTTTCTCTCTTTCTTTCTTTCTTTCTTTCTTTCTTTCTTTCTTTCTTTCTTTCTTT